>NC_086006.1:8175000-8507500 GCF_030014385.1 Trichomycterus rosablanca | reverse complement strand
GTAAAGTCAGAGATGATCACTCATCTATTGCTGCTGTTTGAGTTGGTCATCTTCTAGACCTTCATCAGTGGTCACAGGACATTGCCCATGGGGCGCTGTTGGCTGGATATTTTTGGTTGGTGGACTATTCTCAGTCCAGCAGTGACAGTGAGGTGTTTAAAAACTCCAGCAGCACTGCTGTGTCTGATCCACTCATACCAGCACAACACACACTAACACACCACCACCATGTCAGTGTCCAAATAATACCTGCTCTGTAGTGGTCCTTACCATTGAAGAACAGGGTGAAAGCAGGCTTAAAAAGTATGTAGAGAAACAGATGGACTACAGTCAGTAATTGTAGAACTACAAAGTGCTTCTACATGGTAAGTGGAGCTGATAAAATGGACAGTGAATGTAGAAACCAGGAGGTGGTTTTAATGTTATGGCAGAACATTTGTACCGCAGAACAGCTGAATTGTGCCAAAAGGGACAGAATATCTCCTCAAGTGTTCCATACAGACATGGTGCCAGGGTTCCAAGGTGCTCCCCTGATAAACTAGGGGTGCAAGGTTGAAGGCTCGTTTTTTTATGATAAGCTACCAATGCTGTATTCCCACAAATACACAGCAAAATGTTGCAGCTTTTTAGCTTTCTTTGTTACACCAGTTCTGTGACAAACTTTTTAAAATACATGACATGACATTTGACAATTCTTCTCAAAGACGTTCATCATGGTTGATCTCAGAGCTCTGTGTCAATGAAGTCCACATTAAGCCAATTAAACCATGTATTTATTGGACCTTTCATTGTGCACAGTGGCATAATGTTGGAACCTTAAAGCTTTTAAACACAAACAGTATTTCTTCCTACTCTAGTCGTATCCAATTACCCAATCATATTTTGCATTCACTGCTGCTGAGCTGACCAAGAAGGGCTGTAACTAACACAAGCCCTCTTCGACATGTGTGCAGTAGTTACTTCTGATGAACTAGTGGTGGGAGCTTCCTCACCTTGGTCTACTTCAGCGGGATCTGCATCAACAACTCAGTAGATGGAATCCTTCGTAGTCACCGTCCGTTGACCTTTGTTGTCCTTGGCTAATCAAATATGTGTCCATTGTTAAACACTCAATGTAGACTATAGGATGTTTAAAAAACATCTACATGGCATCTCTGATGTGCCAATTGCCTATTGATTTTCCCGTCCCATCATGTGTGATTCCTTTTTACTCTTACTTGGCCTCCCAGTTGGGAACCACTGGTTTAGGGCATTGTATTTACTTTTCCCACTCTGGTTGTATCCAATTACCTGATCATGTTTTGCCTCTACTGCTGCTGACCTCAAGTTCTGCCCAAAGAGGGCCATAACTAACACAAGTGTGCAGTAGCTGACTGCTTCTTCAGTTGATACAAGGATCTTTGTATTTGTGTTCATATGGGGATTTGTATCATGAATGAAGAGTCACACACCCATTTCCATTATCCCCGGTCTCATTTTGCAGGCATTGATTAGCCAGCAGAGGTCATAACCCACCGAGCCACTGTCAAGTACGTGTGGTGGGATGAGACCACCAACAGCACACAAGTCCAGGTTTGAGGAATGTTTTCTTAGCACACATTGGGCCACCAAATTCTCATTAAAATGTACATTAATTGCCCCAATCTATCAAGGTAGGAAACAATAATTGTAACTTCCAGCATGATTTCGGGATGTGGTAGAATGTCGGATTTGCAGCATGAATGTTCTTCTAATATATCTGCAACATGAACCATAATCTTAAAGGAATGTTTCCAACACACTTTGTCCTGAAAGCAAGTGAATCCAAAGAATCACTTTGTCCTTACCCATCATTTTATGTTTGGGGTGTGTGTGTGTGTGCAAGTGTGTAAGGGATCTGACATGCTAAAAGGACAGCTATCGCCATCAGCTTATTTTCTAGACATCATGTTTTTTTTACAAGTGTCTTTCTCCAAGGTCACACCACAGAGTCTTATCTGGCAATATATTTCCCTTTAGTCCCTGACATTGAAGATTGAATTTCAGAGATAGGATCACTGCTTCGGGGGCATTTGCTCCCTGCACTGAAAAGGGGTAATCTGAGGCCTCGCTATAAACTGCAGAAAATTCTAAAAATAGTCCCCTAATAGGAGAGGGCTAAAATTGCATTTCAATCAATTACTCAATATTAGAAAGGGCAAGCCATTCAAATTCAGAATAAGGACTGTCACATTTATTCATGTCAAAAACATTACATTTTTCAGTTTTATTTCATTTTCATCAAATGCTTTATTCTGGTCAGGGTCACGGCAGGTCAGGGTACACCAAAAAAACACTGGGCACCTGCCCCTTTCAGGCAGGAATTCCCTGGAAAGGGCACCACTCCATGTGAGGGCTTCAGAAAACCCCTGAGATCAGACAGTAGGTCATAGGAGGGTGACCCAAACCTGACACATTCAGAAAGAGGACAGTCACATTTATTCATGCCAAAACATTCGGCAGGTTGGGGTACACCAAAAAACACTGGGCACAAGGCAGGAATACCCTGGAAAGGGCACCACTCTATTGGAGGGCTTTGGCAAATCTGAGTCTTGGTCAGCTGATAGCAGGGTGGCACAAACCTGGCAAATTCAGAAAGAGGACGGTCATCCTGGTCAGGGTCACAGCAGGTCGGGTACACCAAAAAAACACTGGGCACAAGGCAGGAATACCCTGGAAAGGGCACCACTCCATTGGAGGGCTTTGGCACACCTGAGTCTTGGTCAGCCGATAGAAGGGTGACCCAAACCCGGATCTCGGAGATTGTGGACTAATAGGGGTAATAAACTAATAGACTGCTGCATCACCTAAGAGCATTAAGATGTCAAATCTCTATATTGTAAATGTACAGTTTAGATCCTGTCTGATCATGTGTAATTCTTTCTTTTCTTAATTAAGTGCAACAAGACCCCCCTTTAGGCTCACTCGGCCCCCTGGTTGAGAACCACTGGTTAAAGGCATAATATAATATATATAATATACATATATACTTCTCCCCTCCATGAATATAGTTCATATATTCATAGAGGAGGCACTCAGGTTGCACAGCTGTGGTACAGGGTTTTTCTCAGCTGTGCTATTGGCGGGTTGGGCGTCTGCACAGATATGATTGGCTGATTCCTGGAAATGGGTGTTGAATGTCAGAAACAGCCATTGAGACGAGCACTTGTCAAGTTTGCTCTCAGTGCCAATCCCAAGCCTGGTAACTAAAAAATAAGAGGGTTGCATCAAGAAGGACATCTGGGATACAGCTAATGTGTAAATGAAATTACTGAAAGTTGATGATGGTTAGCATGTCAAGAACAAAGCATAAGAATCGGTTAACAGGTTATTGCACTTGTTCAACCAAAAGGCATGACGTCGTACTGCCAAGGTACAATAGGGCTTGGGAGTTCTTTACTGATTACGCTCATGTATGCAGTAAGAATTGCTCATGGAGCTGCTGTCCACGTCTCAGTGCTGAACGCAAAATAAAAATCTCTTAGTTAAGATGTTTATTTTAAATGATAGGCTTTAAAATTATAACGCAAACTCAAGCAAGTAGAACGATGGCTCAAGGTTAAGATGCTTGAAGTCGGGTTTGCTGTGCCTTCAAGGGGCTCATATCTATGTCGGCAAGGCCCTTGTATACTGGAGAGGCCTGGTTCAAAACTTGTAGGTGTAATCTGTGTTTTGATATACTGACAGTTGGCATTGACAAAACCTGGTGTTATCTATAAATTATAATTTTGTCACATTTGTAATGCATCTTATTTTCGATAGCTATGCACTGTATTAATATATATATATTAGTATTTTTTAATCTCAGCTTTGCTACCAGCTAGCTGGAAGCATGCACAGACATGATTGGCTATGATTGGCTGCTGCATTTGCGGCCTCTGTTGGCTGGTCGATGCTGCCTGCCTGCACAGAGACGGGGAATAATGGAAATTACTTAGTGACTCGCATTATGTGTTACTGATTCCAGTGTGAACCCACTTTGTGCAGGTGAAAAGAAGTGTACATGTAGGAGGGGGTGTGTGTTAGTTACAGGGTCAAGAAGAGATATGCCTGGGTAGTTGGGCACTAGCTTGGGGGAGAATTGCGTAATTACAGAAATGCACAATAATTATTCATCTAAAGCCTAATGAATTGGGTTCCATAATTATTGGACTTTAATTAATCAAAAACATCTGACCTTACACATTAATGTTAAATGAATGCTATGTGCCATAGTGTGTAGTGAAAGTTGCCAAGTTGGTTGAGGAGTGCTGAACAGTCTGAAGCTTAATTTAATTGTTTGACTGATGGTTCCTTTTTTCTTGTGAAGCAAAATCATAATCCTACAGCATACAGCATAGAGATTCTTGAGCAGTGGAACGGCATTCTGATCCCCATAGGGTCTATAGGTTTTCACATCAAACAAGCTCAAACTACACCTGAGTCCAAATGCTTAAACATTTAATCTTGGTTAATTAATTAAATCATACAAAGCTTCATCATGGTTGTTGAAACCCTGCAGTCAGTGTATCTCTTTGTGGATAACAATCTGTTCCAGTGTCCTAGATTCTTTTGCTACCTTCCCTGTTTAACCCTGACAATGCCCCAGCACACAAAGAGAGATTTATAAAGAAATAGTTTGCTGTAAAGGAATAAAACAGTTTGCCACCCATTTTGGCAAAATTAAGACCCTGGTTTCTTATTTAGCCAACCATCAGGGCCCTTAAGCATATCCCTGCAGTCACGTACCAAAATCTGTTAGAAATATCCCACATACAACCCTAAACCTACAACAGGTCACATAAGGAGAACCCTGCAGCCCAGGTTCTCCCAAACAACACACCATCCCTGCTCATATACCATGAAATGTGATGACAGCCTGGGTAACTAATCCTGCAAGGGCAGTAAGTCAGGGGAGTTCAGTGGATAGTGTTCAGTTAGTGTCCTAACTGTAAACTATGCTAGTGATGGCATCATGGCATGAAAACCATCTACCAAATCTAATCAAACTTTCAGTCATGCTACATTAACCTTAAAATTCATATAGCACTCATCAAAAGCCATAAGTGTATTTACCTGTAGGTTTTTGTGCTGGATTGTTGTACTGGGTCTACATGTAAATGTGATTTTGTAAGGCAGGTTACTTTCAATTCCAATCATATTCTTAATAATAGTAATAATAATAATAATAATAATAATAATAATAATAATAATAATAATAATAATAATAATGAAGAATCGAAACTTTTAAGGGATTCTCTATGATTTCTCATTTTAACTAAAGCTGACAATTTTAGCTTAATTTTAGCCAACTACCAAACAAATTTAGCCCCTAACATTGTTGGTCACCTAATGTCCTAAACACATGTATCCATGCATACACAGTCCTGTCCAATAATTGGCACTCTTGGTAAAGATCAATAAAAAGACTGAGATAAGAAATCTACATTTTGATAAATTATATTAAATTATCCTAAAATTATCTTAAACTTCTTAAATTCCAAGAAGAAAGCCACATGGGCCTTAATTTTCGAGTAGCCCTGGAAAAGCTTAGAAACAAAATTTTAACAGCTATTGAACAGCTTCCAAATAATTCATGGCTTCCTACTTCAATGGAGTATGTATAAATATAAATATATTTAAATATGTAAAACATAGGAAAGACATCGAGGGAAAACAGTATTGAACTTCATAAAGCTATAAAACACAGCTACTCATCTTAAAATGCTCAGATCTACAGTTAGAGCAAGAATTAAAAGTGATTTGCCTGGACGAGGACCCAAGTTTCTTTTGACCGCACACACAGTGCAGTATAACAAAGAAAAAACAGGGAACAAATCTACAAAACTACCATCAGACGCCACCTCCATGCCATGGCGTGGTAGAAAAAGATCCTATCTGTGGTCATTTGACCACTCATGTAAGTGCCTGGAGTTTGATTGAAAGTTTGACTGGAACTCTGTTCTGTGGTCAGATGAAACGAAAACTGAGCTTCTTGGCAGCAAACACTTGTTGGTTTGGTGTAAAATGAAGGATAAGCAAACTTAAAAGAACTTAATGGCAACTCTTGAGTTTGGTTTGGGGTCTGTGATGTTGTGGGGCTGTTTTTTAAAGGTTTTACAGCCATGTCAAACACTTAATAGTGTGCTTTAAATAGAGTTGATATCTGAAGAACAGGATGCACCTAAATAATTACAACAATTTGATCCAAGTAAGAATAGCATACAACAAAGAAAATAGAAATAGGCTGGCATGTCTACAAAAGCTTTTCATTTAGCAACCAACTTTAAAGCTTACAAGTGTAAACATGTGATAGATGTGTTGGTTATGCTTGCTTTTACACAAGAAGAAATCAAGAGTTTTGTGTCTTGTGATTGCTCAACAAATGACATTTTAGAAGCATGCATTAAGTACTAAAATAAAACCTCAACGGTACAGAAAATTGTTAAAAAAACCAACAAACAGCACAGTTCTTCTTGTGTTCATGTGGAAAAGCGTGGGGAAATTGACCACCTGGTTGCATACTGTGTGAAACCCATAGTAATATATTGAAATATGCTGTTATATGGTTATGAAAACATTATGTAACAAGTAAAATGCTCAATAAAATAGTGTTCTCAGACCTTTAGTTTGTGAATATATCCCACTGTATATATTTACCTTAGTAATTTCTCATCTCTCAGGACAGTTTAATAAAGTTTATTTACAATGTAGAACTTATTTGGAGAGAGAAACTACAGTTGGTGGCATTTTTCCTTTTGACAAAGGTTTTTCACCAATTCATCACAAGATGGCAGCAGATGTTTACTTAAATTACAGCTGCTGTTACGTGTGTTTGTGCAAGACTCGGTAAAACCTAATGTGTGTCCAGAGTAAGAGTTTATTCCTATTTAGTAAACACTATCCTGGTCAGGTGGCACATATCCAACTGTAAAATATGTTGATGGTAGCATTATGGTTTAGTAATGCATATGGACTTTCTGGCTTGAAATACATCACCCTAATGGCAGCATATACAGTATCTCTCTAAAATCCCAATATACACCTCCATCAATGTTACATTCTCACGTTTTTTGCAAGTAGGTGAGTTAGATGGAAAAGGTTGCAAAGAAAACATTGTGATAAAGCAGGTTTTGGTGCCACACTTCTCCCAAACCCTGAACATGATTGATAGGGACCTCATAACTGATGCAATTACGACCTCTGCTGGCTGATTGATGGCGTCTGCACAGAGAGAGGAATAATGCGGATCAGGGTGTGGCTCTCTGTGCACGAGACTGATCTGCATATAAACTCGTCTCGTGCAGGTGAAAAGATGCAATCGGGTACTGTTCACATGTCGGTGGAGGCGTGTGTCAGTTCGGTCTCCTCAGTCGGAAGTGTAACGCAGTGGGGTAAAAATTGGACACGCTAAAAAATCGGGAGAATAGTTTTAGCTCTTTAGCCTCAGCTGTCTTTATAAGACCTATGACTGTGCTATTATATGTAAGTAATATAATTAATTCTGGACCCACTGGCTTGTGGATTTTATTGGGTTAAATAAAAACTTGTCCTACTGCAAAGGAACATTTTGTCTTATCTTTTCATATTTATGCTTGTCTGTGCTAAAATAACTTGGTGAAACAACAGAATAAACACAGATTTGGGAAACTTGAACCAGCCTATTTTCTTTGTGACTGCAAAAAAATCAATCCCCCAATGTATTTCTTCACTAAGTGATGTGTCAGGACTATCATGTCTGGCTGCTTAGAGATACTTTAACCTTCTAAACAGGCATCTGTTTGTTTATTTTGCACAAAAGGAGCTTATAGTGTGCTTATGATCATAGCTAGGGAATGCGTACAAGCTGCTTGTATAGAAAGTAAACTCGTAAGAATGAGAATTAAATTCTAAAAGACTGACGATGCAAATTCTTCCACTATGGTATCTGTGCGGAGTTTAAATCATACATAGAAAATCCTCATAAATATGAAACTTTTCAAGCGTTCTTTGTTATGCTGGAGCAGGGAAAGCCTTTTCAAACCCTGATAGTACTACACAGCAAGCCTTTTGTCAAGTGATTACTCTATGCTTGTCTTTTCCCCTCTACAAAACCCAAGTTTACGATCAATTCAGATGTAAAATTAATTTATTTACACAGCAGTAGTAATAAAAAATTATCCACTTTAATGAAATGTATTTTACTAATGTACATGGCATGACATTATATAGCCTAACCATTGGATTGAGTTAATACAGCCTCAAGTATAGTCATATACTGTCTAAACACTGGCCGTATTATGTTTATCAAAGCCCTTTCATCAGGGGCCACTGTTCCAAGTAAATTTTTTAAAATTCTGCTCTACTAGAACCTACTTACAATCAACCCCAAGTCAATTACTGTGAAGTGGAAACATCTAGAAGCAACAATATCTCAGCTGCAAAGTTGTAAAGCACACAAGTTTACAGAACAACCAAGTGCTACATATCTTAAATGCCAGTCCTCTGTCACAATGTTCACTACTTCCACTGTTTTCAAACTGCCTCTGGAAGCTGCCATAAGCTCTTTTAGAAATTTTATAGTTTGAGTTTCAGTGACTGATCAGCCACGCAAAAGCCCATGATCATAAAATGCTATGCAAAATGTCAACTAAAGTAATGTAAAACATACTGCCATTGGACTTTGTAGCAGATTGAAAAAACTACTACATTGTAATATCACAGTGTTAATTGCTCCATTGATGCTCTGTTAGGTAATCTGTTGTGTTTGTTCAGTGGACTTTTTTAGTTTATTAGGGTAAAATCTCTATGCTACTGCATACAGTGACAAATAAGAGAATTGTGCGCTAGACAAGCCAAGGTTACAATATCCGTCTTCACAAAAAGCAATGCTTATTTAAGAAATTGCTACATTTAATGTCTTCTAGCATCAACAAGCATCCTTAGGATGAATTGGAATATTGACTGTAAACAGACCTCACTAATGATCTATAATTTAATAGAGTTCAATTTCCATAGACATGCTTTAAATCCTGTTAATACTAATGATTTTGGTGTCCACCTTTGGGTTTGAAACCTATAGACACATTTTTGCAAGTAGTGTAGATAGGTAGAAACTGTCCCAGAGAAAACATTGTGATGAAGCTGGTTTTGGTGCCACACATCACCTAAACCCTAAACATGTTTGTGGTTGAGTTCAGCTTCAGGGTCACCTTAGTTCACGTAATGACATAGTTTATGTCTTTAAGGGTTTCCATTAAATACACTGGTGTCCTCCCACTATCCAAAACCATGCATGGATTGAGGGTAAACTGACCACTGTAAATTCCTTCTAGGTGTGAATGAATAAATAAATATCTGCTCTTATGCATGGATTAGCCCCTCATCCTGGTCAACTGTCATCCTGATCAGGAAAAAAGTGAAGATAATTAAGTAAAAAAAATTATAAAGCAACACCAGTTACAGAATAGACTGTTATAAAGAACAACAAATGCAGGGAAAATAAGGCTTTTTTAATTGTAATTGAATTAGGTGTGAGTTCTGTCACTTTTTTTATTGGAAACTTGGAAACGCTAGTCTTGTTAAACTTCAACCTCCACTTCAATTCTTTGATTTAACACATTTGCTAAATATTCACTAAGTATTTTTGGGCTGAATTCATGCAATGATAATTATTTCTAAATTAAGTAAATTTAATAATGTAATTAATACTGTTTCCCCCCTTTACTGATCATATTGCTCTAAAAAATTTTTTACATATAAATATGTATTTTAGATACAATATATTTAAGTGCATTTGAAACCATTGTTATTCAAATAATTATAATTAGTTATTTTGTGCCAATTAGATAGTAAAAGCTAAAGAAGGGACTATGACAACAACATAGACAGGCTTTAAATCCATTTTAATACTAATACTCAAGGATGTATTGTTTGGGTGTCCACAAACTTTTGGCTATAAAACATATAGACATCATCTGACTAATCAGTTAAAATGAATACTGCTGGGTTTTATTGCAGTACAGTATAACCAGTATTGGGTTTCAAAAAAGTCTGACCTGATAAAATGTTAGAGTGAATAACGGTCGCATTGCTTCATGGATGATCACAGCCGTCTGGATTCTGATTCAGTTCTGTGCTCAAAGGTGATAATCTGCTCCAGATTATACTATTACCCTCACACTCCATAAAATCATGAATGGATTGCAAAATGTCAGCCATGTTGTTGTGTCATTCTGGGCAGGTTATCGTCTCGCGTTTGAAAAGTATGCCGGAGTGTAATATAGACGCCATATGGGATAAAGAACGTCCAGAAAATTGAATGATGTCCTGTTTTCTTCTCGTGTTAGGGATTCACTACTCTTAAAATTATCCTTTTATTCCGGAAAACAGAATTTCACAAGAAAAAAGTGTCTTTGCAACATTGATAGTGACTTATATCATTTATCAGAAACACGTACGTTGTATACATTAACTTTTTGACATTCCTTGTGCCTTAATCTATAGCATTTTATATAGTGTTTTATTTCTATTACATTTTCCCTAGTACAATTTGGACTGCTACAAGACATTACCAGGTGACGTTTAGTCTGAAAATTATAACTCAATAGCTAATTGATAATAATAATAATTTAATAATAACTGTCATGTTTTACCACTACTTTATCCTGGTCAGGGTCACAGTGCATCCGGTTTCCCCAGAATCACTGGGCGCAATGTAATAACACAACCTGGATAGGGAGCCAATCGATTGCAGCCATCGAAGTCTGTATGTAGACAGGCTCTAAACAATCACAGTCATTAAAACTGAATTTGGAGGCCATGCCATAAGGTGAAATTACACTATAGATGTTTCTACACCATCAAATTACTAATTAAATTAAAAATCAATGAGGATTTATTTACATTTAAAAAGAACTCCCTCATTCAGTCTGAATATCGCTTACAATTAAGGCACCTCAGTAGGCAGCATTGTAGGGTATCTAAGAAATTAGACAGCCTTCTTCTCAGGAGTGTGCGTCCTAGGTTACAGACAGATCCGATGTCTTTAATCCGAGACTGTTAGAACATGTTGTCCAAAGTACAAATGTACAAAAGACAATGTAACAATGTAACAAATCAATGCTTTCTGTTTTATTTACATTTTACATACTATCCCAATGTTTTTGGAATTAAGATTTGTATGTAGATTATAGACAACCAATTAATATCAAGTTCAGGCCAACATTCAACAATTTAAAATCTTAAAATATTATATCAATTAACATTATCATGCATCTGTATCTGTGTGGAAGACAGTTGTGAATTCCAGTGATACAGTGAGAATCTTAAAAACAAAGTCCTATTATAAATCAATGTACAGTAAGACTCGGTTAGAGTTCTGTGTCGAGTAACTTGCTTTAATAGACTGTTTTTAGCAGAGTGTCATTGACGAGCCTCCTTGTCCATCTTGATTACCCAAATCCACGAGAGAAAATTGATCCATCTGCTTATCAGCAAGATGCCGTGTGTGTTTGTGCTTGAGCCAGAGGTCGATCAGAGGCGAGCCACCAAACTATACACTGCAGTCTTATCATAGTGACGAAAGAGATGGAGGCGAAGACGAGAGGGGGGTTAAGAGGATAGTTAAGATTAAAAAGAGAACTGCAGAAATACACTGCCTGCTTTTATAAGCCCAGTTATTGAGGGGAAAAATGTCTCGGGGTGAGAGAAGCCAGTCAAACATGGCTCGTCCCATTATAGACGTAGTGATTTCTGACACCGCGTAGGACAGGCCAAGTGTTTAATTAAACAAAACCAAAGGGCACAAATAGAAAATGGTAAATAGTGTTTACAAAAAGCGGGAATCCAGAGGGCACTTTACTAATGCTGTTCTTATTTATAGTAATAGCACTTTAAGTCATTGACAAGTTATTGAGGTATTAATGCAGTACTCAGTATGAATATCAGCCCTTGACATATTATGTCATATCTGTCTTAAATATCTGATACAGCATATCCTCACTTCTGCTAGAGAGAGTTCTTTCAAAATACTGTACTGTGACAGCTAGTGTTGATGATTGCTTTTCTACAGTAGATTCAGTGGCCAAACATTCATGACACACAACAACATATAGGACACAGTGACAATTTAAATTATACCTCGGAACCTCGATTTAACGGACTAAAAGGGGGGAGCACTGGTCCGTAAAATGCGATTGTCCGAAACAGCGAGGTTGTTTCCGGGGGTGCGAAAATATACAAAAGAGCAGCACTAAGGTTCACAAAAGTGCTAAGCATGCACATATGATAAACAGTAAAATAAACAATGTAAATAGATATGTGAATAATTATTAATTAGACACTTCCCTTGTCTTTAAAAGCCATAACTAAGCACTAGAACTTTAGGCATTAAACACAGAGAAAAAGGCGAGAACAAAGCGAGACTCCAGGCAAAATAAAGCCTTATGTAAAAATTACTTATGAAAACAAAGAGATGTGTGCTGGCTAGCGGACAATTACTGAACCACTGGTCTTGGTACGCTTCTCATGGGAGTTTTAAACAATCAGAGCAGACATTAAGTTCTCCAGATTTTGTCCATTAAATCCAAAATCTGTTGGCGGTTCCACTGTATTCCACTATATTTATCTCTGCTGATTTATGCACTTTCAAAGTATAACATACCCTGCCTATTATGCATACACTGTAAAAAATAAACATTTTTTTACAGGTTTTCCCAGTACATTTTTACAGTTTTTCCCTGTATTTATAAAAGACAGAATTTTTTTGTAAAATTACAAGAATAAACTGTATATTGAAAAGTGTCATGTGATTTACCATAAAAAATCTGTATAAATGAAATACATAAAAAATCAGTTTTTTAACAGTTTTTAGATGACACTTTTAACAAAACTAACTGTAAAAATAAAGTAATCTTCATTGACAAAAATAGCAGAATCTTCTGTAATTTTCAAAAAAAAAACTTTTGTTATACCGATATATCACTGTCAAATAAATAAAAATACTGTTAATAATGCATTTAAAAATGTACAATTGCAAAAAAAATATGTGAGCAAAGAAAGAAATATTTAGTAATTTTGCATTTCTTAACCACTACTTTATATACATAAATTGGAAAAACAAAGGTATTGCCTACCTTATTAGACAGGCAACAATACAATTTAAACAGATTTAAACTTTTACTTTATTTATGCATTTGTATTAATTTAAAGATTGAATTGTTAAATAAGTGCATTTATACAAACTGTGTAAAACCAAAGTCAAATTTAAAACGTTATTAACTTTGATTTATTCTCACATTTATAATATTTAAATCAAGCATAATTTACCCATCCCCACATTCACAGAAAAATGTATTACAGTTCATCTGTGTAACATGTTGGGTGCACATTCCAACCAGAGCACCACAGATATAAAATGATGCTCTAATTTACCAGTTACACACTTTTGAGTGCCTGTTGGTTTTGCATAAAGAATATATGCTGGTGTGACACCAATCAATTACATTTTAGATTTAAACATGACTGCATTGTGTTTATTAGTTAACTTAACTTAGTTGCTTTATTTGCCTGGAACTACTTAATGCAATAAGTTTATCAGGTGAAACCGGATATGACGCACCGGGGATTACGCAATACATCGTGAAGGCACATTGTGTTTCAATGGCATCTCAGGTAATGTGAAGCTTTACAAAATCTTTTTCCATATGTCTAATTGCATGCTAATCATGATGTTTATCTTATTATATTGTTTAATATAGCTCTTTAGTTGAATAATATTAAAGTTTTATTGCTGTACATGCTTTATTTGTTTAAAAATGCTAACGCTAATTCGCGCGTGCTAATGCTAACGCCGGACCTGCTTATAGTGATTTATTTATTAACATCTTTCCAGGGATTCTGTGAATCATATTAAAGTCTTGAGGCAGATTTTAATAGATTGCCGTTGGCTGACTGTATATTAAGTCCGGCTGCGCTGTGTGTGATAACGTTGCACTGCCTTGGTGCTAGCTAGTGCTAAGCTAGTCAAGTTCAACAGCCAGTATTCTCAACTTGTGGCAGTAAGATTCTTTCCCGAAAGGTAAAAATGGCTTAAATTACTTAATGCAGAAATATATTAGAAGAAGGTAGAAAATAAAAAGATGTGTAATATTTGCTGTGCCAGTGCATTAAAAAACATGGACACACAACCTAGCTAGCTAGCTAAGATGTGAGCAGGCAGCTCGAGCCTGAGGGGAACTTCATGCTTTATGTTTGGCGCTCAGGTTCTGCACAAACTTAAAAACAAAGTGATTCTGTAACGTTAGTATCATTACAAACCTGAGTTTTGTGACTGTTATCCTGGAAAGCACACACATGTAAACAGTGTTGGATAATCAGTTAATTTGTAATGTTACTATAGAAATAATATTTTAGTTATTTACAATTAAATAATTGATGTCTTGTATCTTCTGTTTACAGATGGTTGGAAATGTGTAGTTGCAGTTGGACTGACCTTTTACTGGTAATTTTTTTTCTACATTTTATGCTAAATTGAAGAATATTGAGCTACTTTTGACTGAACACTGAGTTAAGTTTAGATTAAGTGAAGAAGAAAAAATGTGGAAATTCTTATTATTTATTCTGTTTGGTTCTTTTACTTACTTTTTAGTTTTATGTATTTTATGTCTATTTTCTTTTTTAAGCTGGTAATTTCTTTATAAATATTTGTCTTGCTGATTTTGATTTCCTTTAGTTTTCTTTAGTAGTTTTTTATTTATATATCATTTTAATAGTATCCAATTTCATCTACAATTTAGGATTCCTCCAATCACGCAATACCATCAGCGCTAGGAGGGTGAAGGTAAGCACAAGTTTCCTCTGAGTTGTTACAGCAACCACCCCATCTTTTTGGGCCAATGTACGTCTGAGTTAAAATAAAGGTTAAAGTGAGATATGTTAAGTCCTAAATGGAAATTTGTGTACTGTTAAGTTTAAGAAAGTGATTTTCCCCCTCTGTTCCATTGTAGGATGGTGATATGGCTGCAACTGAACGAGTGATCGGGAGACTGTTCTTGGGATCTATGTGACTAGAGTTGAGGGAGCTGAAGCCATGGACCCCCTTGCCAATACTGGAGTGGTATTAGACGGTGGTGTGGTTCTAGAAGACCTGGGCAGTGTGTTCCTTGCCTTTGCAGTTCGGGCTGATTTATGCCTTATATATTTATAACCTTATGATTTAGTACTTGAGTTACCCTCCTACATTCAGATACACTTTTGATGCACTCCAAAAACTGTTTCTGGAACTAGATGCTAACAAACTGTCTCATAAAGCTCAATTACTAAATACCAAGCTATTCAGTGAGATGTAGTCCATACTGAGTATTACACTTGTGACGTACTGTTTATCGAATCCAACTGTGGTTGCACTTTCTGAAAACTTTAATGTTGGCACTGACTTGTACATAATTCAGATTTGTTCAGAAGTGTTTCATGCTCATGTTTTGCAGACATTTCACTTAACTGTGTGCTGCTTTGTTAAACATTTTCCATTTAAATGAATTCTGATTGCACTTATTGTATGCTGTATTGTGTTAGACATCTGATTTTTACACTGATCAGCCATAACATTAAAACCTCCTTGTTTCTACACTTACTGTTTATTTGTGTGAAAATTATTTGGGTCAAAAATAGCTGAACTGTGGTGGATTTTGATCCATTTTGAAGCTGAAATTAACAAAAGCTATTTGTATACTGCATTTATAAAGTTCTATATATGTTCTAAAGTTCTATGTAACATGTAACAGCTGCAAAATTTCACAGTAACTATTATGCAGACAAATCTTAACCTACTCCAAATTTTTGTATTTTGTATATTTTTTTAAATGAAGAATAACAATTTAAAAATACAGTTAACTTATGTTTTAGAGAAAGAAAATGCTTTTATTTTGACAGTTTATTAATGTATTTAGATAATAAAAAAAGACAATTTAACAGATATTTTTTGCAATACCTCTGACAGTTCATTTAAAATTGGGCTTTTGCTAAGTAAAATTACATGGGTTTTTTTTGTTTTATATGCAAATATTTTGTGAAAACAGTAGTAATTATCTGTACTTAAACTTTTGTTTATCATTTATAAAGATAAATATTCTGTTTTTTTAGAGGTGTATGACACTTCTAACAATTAATATATGTTGAAAGTAGAAGATTTCATGAAATTATAGGACAATTTCCTGTAAAATTACAGTGATAGATGTTAATTATGGTAAATATAATTACCGTTTTTTTACAGTTTATCTCTGTTTTAAATTTTACAGTTTTTTCCTGTTTTTTTACAGACATTCTCTGGCGCCCCTGCTGCCAGAAAAATACCGTTTTTTTACGCTTTTTTTTTTTTACAGTGTATATAATAGATATCTTATTTAGAGGTGGGAAAGTGCTGTACTGATGTACAGGAACAGACACTGCTATAAACTACCGCTGTTGCTTCCTTTCGTAGTGAAACTAAGTGAGCAAGTTACAATCCAAGTCCACAGAGTGTTAAAAAAACAGCTATCCAGATTGTGACAGTTTGGAGGTGTAGCAATACCTGCAAGAAGAATTCCTTTATTTGTCATATACAGTGTATCACAAAAGTGAGTACACCCCTCACATTTCTGCAAATATTTCATTATATCTTTTCATGGGACAACACTATAGACATGAAACTTGGATATAACTTAGAGTAGTCAGTGTACAGCTTGTATAGCAGTGTAGATTTACTGTCTTCTGAAAATAACTCAACACACAGCCATTAATGTCTAAATAGCTGGCAACATAAGTGAGTACACCCCACAGTGAACATGTCCAAATTGTGCCCAAATGTGTCGTTATCCCTCCCTGGTGTCATGTGTCAAGGTCCCAGGTGTAAATGGGGAGCAGGGCTGTTAAATTTGGTGTTTTGGGTACAATTCTCTCATACTGGCCACTGGATATTCAACATGGCACCTCATGGCAAAGAACTCTCTGAGGATGTGAGAAATAGAATTGTTGCTCTCCACAAAGATGGCCTAAGCTATAAGAAGATTGCTAACACCCTGAAACTGAGCTACAGCATGGTGGCCAAGGTCATACAGCGGTTTTCCAGGACAGGTTCAGGACAGGTTCCACTCGGAACAGGCTTCGCCAGGGTCGACCAAAGAAGTTGAGTCCACGTGTTCGGCGTCATATCCAGAGGTTGGCTTTAAAAGATAGACACATGAGTGCTGCCAGCATTGCTGCAGAGGTTGAAGACGTGGGAGGTCAGCCTGTCAGTGCTCAGACCATACGCCGCACACTGCATCAACTCGGTCTGCATGGTCGTCATCCCAGAAGGAAGCTGACGCACAAGAAAGCCCGCAAACAGTTTGCTGAAGACGAGCAGTCCAAGAACATGGATTACTGGAATGCCCTGTGGTCTGACGAGACCAAGATAAACTTGTTTGGCTCAGATGGTGTCCAGCATGTGTGGCGGCGCCCTGGTGAGAAGTACCAAGACAACTGTATCTTGCCTACAGTCAAGCATGGTGGTGGTAGCATCATGGTCTTGGGCTGCATGAGTGTTGCTGGCACTGGGGAGCTGCAGTTCATTGAGGGATACATGAATTCCAACATGTACTGTGACATTCTGAAACAGAGCATGATCCCCTCCCTTCGAAAACTGGGCCTCATGGCAGTTTTCCAACAGGATAACGACCCCAAACACAACCTCCAAGATGACAACTGCCTTGCTGAGGAAGCTGAAGGTAAAGGTGATGGACTAAACCCAATTGAGCACCTGTGGCGCATCCTCAAGTGGAAGGTGAAGGAGTTCAAGGTGTCTAACATCCACCAGCTCCGTGATGTCATCATGGAGGAGTGGAAGAGGATTCCAGTAGCAACCTGTGCAGCTCTGGTGAATTCCATGCCCAGGAGGGTTAAGGCAGTGCTGGATAATAATGGTGGTCACACAAAATATTGACACTTTGGGCACAATTTGGACATGTTCACTGTGGGGTGTACTCACTTATGTTGCCAGCCATTTAGACATTAATGGCTGTGTGTTGAGTTATTTTCAGAAGACAGTAAATCTACACTGCTATACAAGCTGTACACTGACTACTCTAAGTTATATCCAAGTTTTATTTCTATAGTGTTGTCCCATGAAAAGATATAATAAAATATTTGCAGAAATGTGAGGGGTGTACTCACTTTTGTGATACACTGTACATATACACAAGTACAGTGTAACGAAATTCTTTTTCTGCATATTGCTTAAATAGTCAGCCATTGTACGATGCCCCTGAAGCAGACAGGGTTAAGAGCCTTGCTCAAGGGTCCGACAGTGGCTGCATAGTAAAGCCTGGATTCGAACTGATGATCTTCCCATTGATAGCCCAAAGCTCTACCCACTAGGCTACCACTGTCTCTAATAAATAGCTTTTAGTAGCTCTAATGTGATTTCTACTCTTCGTAACAAAGCATTGTTTTATTTCCTAAATATAAAAAAAAAAAATACTTAATTTTCTTTTAAGCTTAAGGCTTGGGTTCACCTCTAACTGAGACATCAAGTCTACAAAGTAACTTCAGATACTGACTGGTGTACGCATTTTGTAAACAATTGATCATTATGACATAGTCGTTATTGTTAAATAACGGTTTAAAGTCGCTCAGGTGGCGCAGCTGTAAAATACGCTAGCACACCAGAGCTGGGATTTCGAATACATCGTATCGAATCTCAGCTCTGCCATCCAGCTGGGCGGCTACATGAACAACAATTGGCTGTTCACAGGGTGGGATAAGCCAGACCAGGGCTCCTCATAACTGGTGCAATTACAACCTCTGCTGGCTGATTGATGGCACCTGCGCAGAGTTATAATGCTGAGGAATAATGCTGATCAGGGCGTGTCTCTCCGTACACAAAGCTGATCTGCATATGACCTCGCCTCGTGCAGGTGAAAAGATGCAGTCGGTGTTGGAAGGAGCGTGTGTCAGTTGCGAAGCTCCTCAGTCAGCAGTGAAGGGTTGTATCGGTAGAGGTGAAGCGTAACACAATCAGGGTAATTGAATACGACTAGATTCGGGGAGAAAAAGGGAAAAAAATTATAAAGATTTTAAATATAAATCAATTTTAAAGGAGCTTTTACCTCTTGAAAAGCAACATAACCATTATTTAACAGAACACTGCTGTAAAACCATTACAAACATACACCAGTAATCCCAGCAAGGGTGGCAGCTGCACACAGGTTTAATTCTCTGATTAAACCATGCATTTTTTAGCCACTACAATTCAAAAGAATGACCCCCAACCACTTCTTCCGGGAGTTGAATATTTTCTAAGCATGAATTCTTGAAGGGAATATTCACACACATGAACATCACTTCTAACGCTTAATGTCTGCCTGTCTCCTTCTCCTACTAGTCCTCTCTATTGTTTGCTGGACAACAGCTGCTTGTTGATGACATCATGCTGGCTTCCAGCTGCATTAGTGGGGTGAAGGAACAGATGCTGGGCTTTTTGAGAATCAAAAATTTCTCCCCACCTCCTCTTGAAGGGGTTAGAAAGTTGTTGACATCTGCTTTCAACATTCTCCTGATAATAAAGGCAACACTACAGCCACTGGAGAAAAAAAAACACCAGCAGTGTTACATGGATGAAATTCCTACTAACGTTAAATTTGGCGTTATTATAGCATCAGTGTTGCTTTTCAGGGTGGCATTGTTGCTTCACAGTAAGAAGGTCCTGGGTTTGATTCCCAGGTAAAGCTGAACTTATACGAATCTGTATAAGTTCTGTCTGCCAAGGCAGCAGAAAACAGGCACTTAAAAAAGCCACATTGATATAATGTGCTTAATACAGTGTGGGGAAACAACAATTTATGTTTTAGTAATGAAAACAGGGAGGAAAAAATTACTTAGATACCATCAATAAAGTAATAACGTGAGGCGTTCAGCGGCAAAAACACACTAGCACACCAGAGCTGGGATTTCGAACACGCTGTTTCGAATCTTAGCTCTGCCATTCATCTGGGCTGGGTGCCTACATGAACAACGTTTGGCTGTTGTTCATACAGGGTGGGAGCCGGAGCAGGGACCTCATAACTGATGCAATTACGGCCTCTACTGGCTGATTGTCAAGGAATAATGCGTTGATCAGAGTGTGGCTCTCCGTACACAAAACTGATTTGTATATAAAGCACACGTGTCGGAGGGGGTGTGTGTCAGTTGCGGTGCTCCTCAGTCAGCAGTGGAGGGTAGTTTTGGTAAGGGGAAGCGTAATGCAATCAGGGTGATTGGATATGACTAGATTAGGTAGTAAAATGGGGGTGGGGGATTGCAGAAAAATTAATGAATAAATAAAAAAGTAATTAATAACGTTATTTTTTTAGTAAGAATTGTAAATGATTAATATGTAAAATTAATATACGGAAGTTTCCCGTTAATAATTTAGGTAGAACTTGTCTTTATGACTAAAAGAAGTCATTAAAAGGCCTCAGGATTACCACACTGGGACCTGCGTTCGAGTTTTAGAGGTGCCACTGGCCTGTTAGGGTCCTGTATAGACATAATTGGCCATGCCTGCGAAAGAAAGGTGAGGGTGGTGGCACGAGTGGTAGAGAAATACAAAAAGTATAGAGTGTTTCAGTGTGCTAGTGTCGTGGATGGTGAAATGGCAATAGTGACTGGTGACCGCGGTGTTGGAGGAATGGCTATATTATGTGGAATAACTATATTAAGCGATAAAGGGGGAAAGAAGTAATTGATGCAAATGTCCTTGCCTAATTTTTTTTAAGCTATAACTATTTACGTACTGGCGACAGGGTGGGGTCACTCCACCACTCTACTGTAAATAACCACTTAAAAAAAGTTTCAAGTGGTAGAAAATCCCCAGGCAGAATTGGACTCAAGGTTGGAGCTTTTGGATGCAGCTGTTGATAAAGGCACTTTGTGAGGACACGTGGGACAAAAATATTAAACAGGCCTGGGCAATCTCCCCTATTTCTCATTACACAACTTTCCTCAAGCTGGCACAACATCTTAACCTCCTATTCCTCACACATCTGTCTGGGCCCATTGAGCTGTCTCTGGCCTTAAGAATGGGGGAGGAAGGAATCTCAGCTGTTGTAGTTGTCAGGACCCTGGGAAAGTGATCTCTCTCTCTCTCTTCTCCCTCTGTGGCCTTATAATGATGGCATACACCCCAACCCCCCCCCCCCCCATCCACTAACTGGTGCCCCTTAATACCAGAGGTCTACCCGAAGGCCTAGTCTACACTAGAGTTAATCAGTTTTTAAATCGTTTTGTGTTATGGCTACACTAGTGTTTTAGTGCATCTGAAAGTTACTTTACATAATAAAGTGTGAAAAGTATGCTGGGTATGGATGTCTTAGCCATTACGTACACTATATAGCCAAAAGTTTGTGAACACCCATCCTAATTATTTAGATATTAAATCCAGCCACACTTGTGTAACAGGTGTATAATAAAATCAGTTATATGAAACAAACGATATGCTTCCAACGCCGTGGCAAGGGTTTGGGAAACCACTCCTACCTATGAGCCATCATACCACTTCTAGAGGCAGCTCCCCTATCCAAAATGGTTACTCTTAGACAACCAAGGGGGCACCGCAACACTGGCTAAGTTCCTCAGAAAAAGGTCAAAGAAAACAAAGGTTACCAGGCTTGCAAAGCATACAGGTGTGACTGAGGCACAGAAACCATACAACGCAAATCCAATGAGCCCTCAAGCAAAAGCACAACGAGACAGTTATTTTAAAGGGCTTCCCCTGCTGCAGTGCATTACAGCTGATTTAAGTAAACCCCCCAGACAGTCATCTGCACATCCATGCTCCCTGCTGGGCATTAGTGGCAAGGCAGATGGGCATGATTCTGCGATTCTGCCAATCTCCATAGCAGCTGAATATAATGTAAATGTGAGTAGAGACTATGTCACAGAGACTGAGACTGTCAGAGACAGTAGATGGGCAGAGACAAGGTAGATGGGCATGATTCTGTGATCCAAGCCCCCTGCCAATCCCCACAGAAGCTGAATATAATGTAAATGTGAGTAGCAACTATGTCTAAGAAAATACTCCTATACATTAAATCCCCATACATTTATATCCTCCAGAATACCAGAATGTATTGAAAATGACCACATCCTCCTGCTTAACCAAATTAGCAAACTATAGCTCCATCCCAAACAGCATGCAACTGTACTAAATATTATATTAAATTTGTGACTAGCTATAGTCTTGTTTTACTGTAGTGTACGTTATGCAAGCAGACACAGGCATTGCCTTTAGAGACTGAAGAATAGTCAACATTAGTATAGCCACAAACAAAACCAATATGGATTTTCCAGATCCAATGAGCCAAGCAAAAGCACAAGACTGTTATTTTAAAGAACTCTCCCTGCTGCAGTGCAAGAAATGATACGTAGAGACTGTCTGATTCAATAAAACACCCCAGACAGTCATCTGCACCTCTACACTCCCTGCTGAGCATTAGTGGCAAGGTAGATGGGCATGATTCTACGATAAGAGCTGCCTGCCAATCTCCGCACCAGCTAAATGTAATGTAATATGTCTAAGAAAATACTCCTTAATCTCTATACATTTTTATTCTCATTACAAATACCAGAATGGATTAATAATGGCCACCTCCTCCTGCTTAACCAGATTAGCAACCATTAGCTCTGTCCCAAACAGCATGTAATTGTACTAAATATTATATTAAAATTGTGACTAGCCATTGTGTTTACAGTCATGTTTTACTATGTGGTACACATCATAGAAGCAGACACAGACATTGCCTTTAAAGACTGAAGAATAGCCAACATTAGTATAGCCAAACAAAAACACCATCTCTACAGGGAACACACATTTTAATGCACATTTTAATAAATGTATTTGCTGAATATTACATACTAGAAGTCATAAAATATGATACTTAACTAAAAATAAACAATAAGTGTTATTGTAATACATTAAACAGTGCTATAGGATGTTCCCTGTAAATAGGTTGCTAACCAATTTACACTGAGAATATCAACAAATCCTAATAACCATAATTTAAATAATATAAGCTTTATAGTTACCAGTGTGGTATCCACTGTATCTTCTATATGCAGTAGCACAGCGTAACCTAAGCATAGCAGCCTTTAAGCAGCTTCCTCATCGTCTGATCATGATTTGCTCGTCTGAAGTGACGGACTCAAATCATGTCACTCATTTATTGACTCAAGTGCTGAAACTCTACCGGCTCAGGATCGATTCTGGGACACACCAATCTGCTTAATCTTGCCGTGTGAATAATTAAACCTGTTAAAAATGGCATGGAACATGTTGCTCACACCTTTCAGTGGTTGCGTCTGTAAATTCAGATTCATGCCGGATTGTATTACTCTACTTTTGGAATGTTGCCTATTTGTAAGAGCCCAACACACCCTTGGTAGCAGGGTAACCATGGAGGTATTGTTAAAACAGAAAAGACTGGCTTGAAAAAGTCCTAATTTATTATTCACTAGGACATTGTTCCTCAGAAACTGCATGTCCTGGGTTTCACCATCACTGCCATGGTAAAATGACATGTCATAGTGTTGCAAGTCTGAGAACATGGAGCTCTCGAGAACATCCGAGTTTCTGAGTGGGAAGTTTTCTAATTTGAGCCAGTAAACTATTGTAAGCTCTACATATTTAATTACATAATACCTCATTGGCTGATACCATTATGTGACAAAAAACTGCCTTTATAATGCTTTACAGACCTCCAAAAACATAGCTATAACACAGTATAACTAACACAATTGCAAAATATTGCTTGATTGCTGTTTGTTTTTGTAAGTTTATTGGAAAACATGCCTTTTGGTACCATAATGCCAAAGCACACTTGTAAGTAAATTTGAATTAAAGCATCTACAGTGGTCAGTGAGACAGTGGTAGCCTAGTGGGTAGAGCTTTGGGCTATTAACTGAAAAGTTGAGAGTTTGAATCTCAGCTCTGCCATGCAGCCGCTGTTGGGCCCTTGAGCAAGACCTAAAACCCTCTCTGCTCCAGGGGTGCCATACGATGGCTGACCCTGCGCTCTGACCCCAGTGTTGTACTGTACGTCTGTATATGTATACATGACAAATACATGCATTCTATTCTATCTACTAAATGCAGTATTCTATCTACTGTAATGTCAGTAACATTTGCTATTTTGTTAGCTACACCTTACATACTGAAGTTATTGATTGTAGCTTATCACCTGCTTTGTACTCTTCATCCCCCCCCCAATCCTGTACCTCATTTATCAATGTAAATGGACACTCATAGGACCCTCACTGTCTGGATGTTGTTTGGGTGGTGGAGCATTCTCAGCACTGCAGTGACACAATATAGCATGGTAATGACTTGTTAGTGGGGGTTGTTTTGACGTAAGTGCATTGGGTACAGCAGTGTTGTTGGGATTTTGTCTAACCTTACTGCCATCTTTATTAGGAACAGTGTCAGCACAGGTTGAAGGTTTACATTTCTTTGTTCATGTATGCTTAGTAATCTTTCTTTATTCTTTTGGATGTTGGCTTGGTTTTGTCATTAGAACTCAATTCTCCTTCCAAAATTGGCACTTAGGTTTAAAAAAACAACATATATGATACGTTTATACGAGTACACACTACCATGGAGAACATAGGGTTAACAAAGTGACCAGAGTTAGTAACTAAACCCACAAATGTCATCAGTATGATCGGTGTAACTTTGAAAATAATCAATACATTTTCATACCACTAGGTGTTCCTAATAAAGTGCTCAATGTAGCTTTTGTCAGTATCTAGCAAGTCTATCTTTTCAAATAATTTGACTCTACTTGAAACTACTTCTTATTTACAACTATTTTGGTTTAGTTGAGTGGCACTTCAAAGGAACTCAAATCCGGCCAATAAGACAAGAGTTTAAAGAGTTACAAGAGTCTCGGTTACAACATGGCTAATGGGGATTACAAGACACAAGGGACCCCCTTATGACAAACTTCAGTGGCTAACAAAGCAGATCTCTGAGGAGAGCAGAGCATCATTGCTGTATTCTTTGGCCGATGCTTCATGCGTACGCTAAGTCACATGGAGTGGTCCAGCGCACAATGCGTCTCTGTAGCCTGAAGGCAGCTACATTCATGACTCGTGAGCC
Organism: Trichomycterus rosablanca; assembly: GCF_030014385.1. Taxonomy (NCBI): domain Eukaryota; kingdom Metazoa; phylum Chordata; class Actinopteri; order Siluriformes; family Trichomycteridae; genus Trichomycterus; species Trichomycterus rosablanca. The sequence goes on along the minus strand of NC_086006.1, from coordinate 8,482,377 downwards.
ATCAATGCCATTTAACAAAGATTTCTCACAGTGGCGAAGGCTCGCTGGCAGAACACAGCCACCTTTTATTACCGTCGTTATTAATGACTCGCAGTGGCTCACCTTTGAAAAGGAGCCTGTCTCCTTATGAAGGAATTACAGAGGCAAAATGACAGCCCCCCAAAAAGCTTAATTAATAACAAAGTGGGTCCTTGGACAACATGACAAACAGGGCAGAACATTACGTTTGGCATCATATGAATTAATCAGTGAACCTATCTGACGTGTTAGAACAACAAAACTGATTCATGTTGGCTGCCTGAGCGGCTTGATGGGACTAAAATTAGAAGCTGCTTGAGGCCACAACAGCATGCTAATGGGTAAACAATACAAGCTAGCATGCACCAGGGGCAAATGGGGGAAACACATCAAACTATTTGTTTGCTTTTTCTGATAATTTGTAATACACAGATGAATCTCAGCTCTGCTACTGATCGGCTGGGCACCCCCTAGCAGGCACAATTGGCAGTGCCTGCAGTAGACAAAATTGGTCACTAGTCTGCTGGGTGGCTAAAGACTGGTCTAAAAAGAAAGGGGGTCTTCGACGCTGTGTAAGGACCCTGGTTAGTAGCCTGAGGTACCTGTTCAGAAATGGACGAATGTGGAGATCAGTGCATGACTCTCCATGTGCAAGACTGGTGTGAATTCACCAAAGTATGGGTGAATAAGAAGAATAATTTTTCTCTGTTTTAACCATTCCACTGTGGCTTTGGTAGTGTGCTTTGGGTCGTTCTACCTTTCCTTTTTATGTTAATGAAAAGCAGGTTTAATCCGATATTTCTCTGTATAGTGCTTTATTTAGTCGTGACTAGATTGCCCACCCTAGGAACATGATGCTCCCACCATCACATTTCACAGTAAGGATACCTTGTTAGATTTTTGCCTTGTATGTCACTTTCTAAAAACTCTACTAATTAACTTTATACATATACTGTATATTTTAGTAATGACTCTTTGTTGTTTCAATGTTGGTGTTTTGAATGCTACTATGACTTTTTGATTTGTTCTGTTGACACTTTATACCATTATTGAGTTTATTGACCATTACTGGACATTGGTAGCCTTCCATTGGGACAATGTGAGCCTAGTGGGTCAAGCTTTGGGCTATCAATTGAAAGACTGCCGGTTCAAATCCATGCTCTGCTATGCAGCCACTGTTGGGTCCTTGAGTAAGACCCTTAACCCAGTCTTCTTCAGGGTAGCCATACAGTGGCTGACCATGTGCTCTGACCCCATCTGTATATGTATATATGACAAATAAAGGTGTTCTTCTTCTATTGACACATTCTACCATTATTTTTAAAAGAAGCTAATCTACATTTCTCACAGTTGATTCCGTAATTGCTTGCTGGGGCTGTTATTGGTGCAAAGGGAAAGAGAGAGGAATCTATATTAATACACATGGTTTTGGAATAGGGTGTCCAAAAACACACGGTCAGGTGTCCACCTACTTTTGGCTATGCAGTGCATATATGCATGTAACTTTCCTATAATTGTTTACTACTTTTACCAGTTTGGGTCATATTTATTTTTTACACTGAAATGCCAAAATAATTAAAATAATAATACATATTCTAAATCTAATGTGAACAACAAGTACAGGGTGGCATTAGTGTGCCGCAATGTCACCCAGTTGCTTTATTCTCTTAGGTGTCATGCTGCAAGCCTCTCCGCACTCATACATTTCTACTCGTACCCCCCTTTTTATGTTAAGTTCGCCAAGTCCAATTTTCAGCTAATATGGAGGTCATGGCAGAGGCCACACAGGTCCTGGTAGGACATAATAACACCAGTATTGTAAATAGAAGCTTAAGGGAGCAGCGAACATGGAGGGAGAGGATGTGGGGGAGCGCACAATGGCACAGGTGCACACCAAGAAGGATGAAATTGATTTTTTATTTTGTTTTGTGAGTAATTTTTCGGAGGTGCTCGGTTCCCAGGTATGCGTCATTAGCAACATGTTAGCGCTATAATGAAGCTTTTGTTTATCTTTGCTTTGTTCATGAATGCAAAATGAGCTGCTTTTCAGCTGTGTGGTCAGATATGATGAGAAAGATATGAAACCATAGTGGATGATATATATTTTTCCATTATATAAAATAACAATCTGCTTAAAAAATAATAAGCATAAATTCCTTTGCTTACCCAATAAAATTGGTATATTTGCATGTAAATTATAGGTAAACATGCTGTTTTCTCTGTTGTCATGTTGTTGCACAAGCTAAGCAAACTCCTTCTAATGCACAACATGGGTCAAAAATGACCCATATTCATCCATTCAAGAATATTTTCATATGCACATTTGTCAGTTATTCATGTATTTGCTGTCTTAGCTAATAAAAGCTATCTATACTAGAATATGAAAACAGCTAGCAAGCAAATAGTATTGGACATATTCAAGATTCAAGAGCCTAATCTTTGGTCTTTCAAAAGATCAGTAAATATGTTTTTGACTACAAACACTTACAAATGTCAGTAGTTTGTCAAATTCCATAGTAAATACATAAGGGTCATTTTTGACCCATGTTGTGCATTAGAAGGGTAGTGATACAAAAATGATTTTTATTAAAAAAGCAAAAAATATAAAACTGAAATAAGGATTTGTGATGATCAAAAACAAGTTAATTGAAAAATTCATGGAAGCTTGAATGACGAAATTAATTTATTGCAAAGATGTAGAAAATAAAAACTCAGTTGGGTCACTTTTGACCCAGGTTGTGCATCAAAGGGTTAAGCTACCTTAATAGAAACTCCAGTGTTTTTTAACTTATGCTTGAATAAAGGATGCGAAAATTCTGGGTGCTCAGGTGGTACAGCGATCTAATGCACTAGCACTCCACCACTGTGATCTTGAATAGAGTCTGAATCTCAGCTGTGCCATCAACCTGGCTGGAAGTCCAACAGGCACACTTTGGTATCTGTTGGTGGGAGGATGGATAGGGGTTCCACCAATCTGACACCGCATACTGCCATACCTGTCACTGAACTATAAGGAGACTCAGGCAGAGTTCAGCATGCTGACACATGCTGGACAGGAACTATAAAGTGGACAGCTATAACAGTGCACATATTGGAGGGGGTGTGGCACTCTGTGACCAGCCTGAGGCCAAATTAGGGTAGTGTAAGTGATAAAAGAGTGTGATATTCACAGGGAATACAAAACCACTACGTTGGGAGATGAAAGGAAACCTCCCCACCTTTTCAGTATCTAATTAATTGGAACAGACCTCCGTAGGACCCCCACTGAGCAGATAGTCAGCACTGCAATGTCACTAACATGGTAATGACATGGGAGTGTCTGTTGTTCTGGTATAATATATCATGGTACAGCAGTGTTGTTGTGATTTTTGTTGTTGGTGTACAGCTAATATCTTTATTTTTTAATATTTGTTCATCTCAGCTCTGCCACCCAGCAGGCTGGGCAACTAAACGAACATCGATTGGCTGTTGTTCAAGGGGTGTGGCGGAGGGATTCCTCTTAACTGATGCAGTTACGACCTCTGCTGGCTGATGAGGGATAATGTGATCAGGGTGTGTCTCCGTACACAAAGCTGATCCACATATTAAATTGCCTTGTGCAGGTGAAAAGATGCAGTCGGCTACTACACACACTTGCCGGATGGGGCGTGTTAGTCACGGCTCTTCTCAGTCAGAGTGGGGGTCACCATCAGTGGAGAGGAAGCGTAATGCATTAAAAAAATTACAAAAAAAAGTATACTAAATAAATAAATTACCATGAAGTAGTTTTTAATGTCATGTTTGTACTTGGCAGCAGCAGTTAGCCATGCTTTCCTGCAGTTCTAGTCTAAGCGCAGGAGCACAGTCGAATTCCTCCAGCCCCCAGCCGCCCTGTTCTTCACTCTCGTCCTTTTGTCCCTCACAGGGTGCGAGAGGGCCAGATGAATGCAGCCAAAGGTTGACAGAGCCCGGAGCTGCTGCCTCAGACGACTTCAGTTTTAATTTCCCTTTCATCTTGTGTTTGAAATTTGTGCTAGTGTGGTGCTGACCTCTGGCAGTATGAGGTCAAGTGTTAAAATCTGATGTGCACCTCTCAGGCAAACTGGAACACACTGACAGCCGTCACAGATAATGATGGGGGGCAGGAGCAGACAGAAGCACTTTACTAGCTCTGTCAAGGAATGATTGGGAGAATGTGTTTAAGATTCACATGTACAAACAGTAATGATAACAATAAGCTAGAAAGATGATGTTCTTGCTGGTAGGTTCTTAAAATTAAGGTCTGTCACTGCTGAGAACACCTGTTAGCAATGGGTGTGACAGAAACACCTGATGTCTATAATTAGGTAGGATGCCCTCATTTAGTGTATTTAGCTTCAATAATTGCTTCCTGGTCTGGTTTGCATTGTGTCTGGTGCCACTGGGAGCAAAGCAGGGAATACACCCTAGGATGGACAGGGTACCAATCACAGGGTATCACGTGTCTACTTTTCTCAATAACTCACATCGAGGGATTGGGTGGCACAGTGGCTCAGTGGGTAGCCACCTCACAGCAAGAAGGTCCTGCATTAGATTCCTAGGTGGAGCAGTCCGGGTCCTTTCTGTGAAGTTTGTATGTTCTCCCCGTGCCTGGTTGGCTTTCCTCCAGGTGCTTTGGTTTCCTCCCACAGTCCAAAGTCATGCTTCAAAGCATCAAATTAAGCATCAAATTTGGACAAACTCTGTGATTGGTTTTTCAAAAATATATAATGAATAAAAATCGAATCTATAAAATGTAGACTTAAACAGTTGGGTGCGTCTTGTTGTTGGTAGTAAAGTTATTGTGGTTTATTGGGTGATTTGGGCATCTTAAAAGATTAGAAAGCCCCTACTATAGAGCTTTATATTAGTTCAAATAAAGTAAACCCTTCATCTTGCATGTTCATATTGTTCTCATAGTCTCAAACTCTTACCTCTGATTTACACGCCTCTCTGTGATCCAGCCTGCAGATAATGCTTGATAATTTGTTATTTTTACAGATAACTCCAGGGGATTGCTGGCTTAACACTGCCAATTTACTGTTTATATTTTTTTCTCATCTTTTTTATGTTTTTATCTCGCTCGCCTGTTAAAGGGCTTTTCATCTTTGCTGATTTTCACTCTTTTTTCCGTACTAGCCCCAGAAGATGAAATCACATAGCGGCAGAAGGCAGTGCTGCGTGCTTTTAAGCGACAGGCAAAATACAAATATTTGAAAACGTATTTCATGGTAATTATGTCGAGTTTCATGGCCCGACTGGTGCACTGAGGCGCCGCCTAGATGCCTTAATTTGTATAGAAATTGTAATCATTTGTTCATTTCAAGGTGAAAATTGCATTTTTTAACATTTTAATTGTATCCCGCATGATAGGCCATTATCTAGCAAAATTGTCCCTGTGTATCAAAGTCTTCGCCCAGGCGTCACGCGCGTTAGTAGCTGACTGGGTTTCAAAAAGAGACTTTTAAGCATGCGTCTCCCTGTTCAATGCACCAAGGCCTGCGCATTATTCTGCACATTTGGCTTCATTTCCATTTTTTGTTATTAACATGAATTAGTCTGGAAGCCGAGTGTGTGAGGTCTCTGTAGCAAACATACAAATTAGTCTTTGTGATTTATGTTTGAATTGTGTTCTGGATTGACAGGTTTCAAATTTTTTTCTCAAGTTAAATGAAACCAGTAAGAATTATGTGCTGAAATAGTGAATTAATTTCTGGATACTGTGAGCTCTGCTGTAAGTTGCCCTTGACTGTATTCCTGCCTTGCTCTTTGTGTTGAAGGAGGACACTGGGCCCATCACAGCCCTGATCAGAATAAATCAGTCAGTAGTAAAGAATAAAAGAACTTTGGATTGTAAAAAAAATACTTAATTTAAGGTTAAATGTAAATGAACTGTATTGCACTTTTCAGAATAGAACGTTGTCTCAAAGCAGCTTTTTAGAGATCCAGGTTCTCAACATCTAATGTGCAAGCCTAGAGGTCCAGCAGCAAGTGAAATATTCTTTCAACCACTGTCCTTGGATGGCTTAGATAATATTTTGATAAAATAAATCAATTATAATCAAAAATTAAAGAGCCACACATTTTGATTAGTGGTTGGAGTATACATACAGTATATAGTGTACAGTATACTGTATAGTGTACAGTTAGTAATGAGAATAAAGTAAATATATTATTTCCATAGGAAATCCTAAATGCTACTTTTTAATATATCCTGGACATAATCATGTTTTCGGCTGCCCCTGCAGGGCTCAACAAAGCAGATTACCTTATTTGGCTGGTTTTACGCCGGATGCATCCCTCCTTATTTTATCTGGGCTTGTGACCAGCACTGAAAAGTGCACCACCCACTAGATACGCTGTTTGGCCAGTCATCATGTTTGGTCATGCCCAACTGACCAATAGCACTGCTGAGATCCAGGGTTCAAGTAGTAGGCTGTTGTGATTTACCACTGCACCTCCAGACTGTTGTCTTGGACTGATTGTAAATGATACATATTATTCATTCAATTTTTCATTTGTCTGTTTTACTACTGCTTTATCCTGGTCAGGGTTGTGATGGGTCTGATTCATTGGGCGAAAGGTAAAAAATCACCCCAGACAGATTGCTAGTCTATCACAGGGCTGACACACACGCTCCTGCACAATTTTAGTAGCATCAACTAGCCTGACCGTGTGTTTTTAGATGTTTAGAGGAAACCTGAGCACCCGGAGGAAAACCACATGAGCACAGGAAGAACATGCAAATTCCACACAGAAAAGACTCTGTCCTGGGAATTGAACCCAGGTCCTTCTAGCTGTATGTATATTTTTATAATGTTGCTGCGTAGCCTTGATTGCAGAACATGAAGTGGCAGCAAGGAACAGGAAAGGTCCATTCAATGGTCGCTCAATGTGTGGACCACTCACCTGAGTAAGCTTTTTTGTAGGCCTTCTGAGTATTGAGTGGTTTTCAGAATGAATACGGTGAGCAATACTTCTAGTTTGCTTACAGCTTAATTTTAAAGTGATGCTGGAGTGTGGAGATTAAAGACCGGGGCCAGGGAGGGGTGTACTGAGGAGTAAGGAATACCAAGGTTACTAAGGAGGACTATAATCTTGTGTTGCAGTGCCTGGAGACGGCAAATGAAAGGCTTGGCTTAAAGGAGAAAAAAAAACTTCCAGTGAATTGAAGGGAGGAATAAAATTGCCTTAGCCATATTGACATCTTCGGTGGAAGTAAGCGTCATTGAATAGGAGTATAATGTGTCAGAAAAGGAATATACGTAACAATGGTTTCGGCTGAAAGGATACAGTCTTTCCTTTAACAATCTCGTGCTAAGTAGTCTACTTACCAGTCCAGGTTATTAGGCAATCATGCGATCTGTCGGTGTAAGCTGATTGTGAGAATGTAGAATCCACTCAGTGGAGATCAGACAGGCAGGCTCAGGTACATAATGTATCCTGGAATAATTATGGGATTTAAGGAGATGTTAGGCTTTGTAAGTGCTTTCTTTGTGACATTTTCGAGTGCTTGACATAGCAGAGTTTACAACACAATAGCCTTAAGGGCTGTACAGTGGGGAGGGGGTGTCTGACTTCTTCAGACATGTTTTAATCAAGTCTTTCCTCATGGCATTTTTTCATCCCGTGTAATGATAATGTTTTGGTGATCCAAAATACAGGCTCTTAACTAAGCACTATTTCTCTAAAATACATTTAAATAGTGCACTGTTTTAAAATGTCTCCATTGTACATACACACATACATATATTACATTCAGTATTTTAGAGTAGCAGGATATTTTGTTAATGCTGCCACATCACATTATTACATTTTCAGCATTTAGCAGACACTTTTATCCAAAGCGATATACAGTACTGTGACAGTGTACAGTCTAAGCAATTGAATCCTAAGGGCCTTGCTCAAGGGCCCAACAGTGCCAACCTGGCAGTGGTGGGGTTTAAACCAGTGACTTTTTGATTACTAGTCCAGTACCTTAACCACTAGGCTACAACTGCTCTTTATTATTCAACACCTACATACTATTGCTGATCCTAGAACCTTCTGTATGACCTAAAGTGTGGTTACAACATGATTAATCCATTTTATATCCCTACAGAAGGTCCCGGGTTTGATATCCAGGTGGAGCGATCTGGGTCCTTTTTGTGTGGAGTTTGCATGTTCCCCTTTTGTCCGTGTGGGTTTCCTCTGGGAGCTCCGGTTTCCTTTCACAGTCCAAAGACATGCAAGTGAAGTGAATTGGAGATACTAAATTGTCCATGACTGTGTTTGACATTAAATACTTGAACTGATGAATCTTGTGTAGTGAGTAACTACCTGTTCTGTCATAAATGTAACCAAAAAAATAAATAAATCCTAATAATCCTACTAAATAAATAGAATTTGAGATTGTACATATATACTTGTATTCCAAACAAGCAGATTTAATAGCATTTAATAGATTTTCCCCTTAGAAGAGGAGTATTGGTGCATTTTATTGCTTATAGTTTTGTCTTGTGTGTGTAGCTGTTGTTCTTGACTGTCTTGGAGTGACTGCTGGGTTTTGTTTTACCTTTCTTATTATTAGTTATTATGTGTTGTGCTGGTATGAGTGGATCAAACACAGCAGCGCTGCTGGAATTCAAATATCGTGTCCACTCACTGTCCTAGTTGGCCTAGTTGACCTAGTTGGTCCACCTTGTAGATGTAAAGTCAGAGACAATGACTCATCTATTGCTGCTGTTTGAGTTGGTCATCTTCTAGACCTTCATCAGTGGTGACAGGGTGCTGTTGGCTGGATATATTTTTGGTTGGTGGACTATTCTCAGTCCAGCAGTGACAGGGAGGTGTTTAAAAACTTCAACAGCATTTCTGTGTCTTATGCAATCATACCAGCACAACACACACTAACAGCACTACCAGCCTACCAGCCTACGTGAATAATGCCCACTATTTGGTTCAGAGAAGTAACAGCCCTGAACTATTTGTTGACATTTTTAAAAGGGTTTTCACCTACACTGTTGTGAAAAAAGAGAGGAGGCTGTTATGAAAGCAAGACTAACATTAATGCTCATGGATTTAAAATGAGTGGCGCGGCTGTATTGGTGCATTTTATTGCTTATAGTTTTGTCTTGTGTGTGTAGCTGTTGTTGTTGACTGTCTTTCGACTTGACTGTTGACTGTTTTGCTTTACCTTTCTTATTATTAGAGTTTGAAAGCATGTTGTTTCCTGTGCATCTGCCAATACAAACTTGCACCAACATGAATGTGCTAACAGGGATGTTTGTAGCCTTTTTTTCATTGTAATTTAAATGTGGTTTCATAAATTTGTTCCTGAAAACCTTGGGCAGGTCATGTAGTCATCAAGATTCTCCAAGCTACTTATTCTGGGAAATCTTTCCAACCAAAATATCTATGTAAATTTTTTGCAGTATTGATATCTAGAATGTTTGAATTACATCTTAAATGTCCTTATTTATGCTCTTAACTATTTCTAATAAATCAACATGCATTGTGTGTAAATTATGAATTACTCTTAAATGATTACATATATAAAATGATAAAAAAGAAAGCATTAGGTTGTGTTTGTTTTCATGCCAAAGCAGCTGTTCTCGTAATGGCATTATTGCACATATCTAAAATATTTTATTATGACAGCACATAATGCAGAGGACAGCTGAATCATAAAGAGAGACTCCTCGGTGCAAAACCACATTCCAGCAAGATTTCCTCATTGCTGTTGGAGGATCCGCAGATGGCTCCTGACTGACTCTTTCATTGTGTGTTCATAATAAGAAAATTCATGTACCTCAGAGCTGTACGAGGTGTTTGAAGATGTGGTCATGGCATTGCTATCTCTTCAAGCTTGTGAGTTTCGGGCTATAAGCAATAAACTGCACATTGGAAGTATTGAATGGCTTTGTACCCAGACGATGCCCCACTGGTCAGGTCCGAGGCTCGTGTCCTCGGGCGATTGAACCATCACACAAACCCTCTGTGATAGCAGTGGCACTGAAGCGTCTCTGTTGTGACACTGCTTTTAAAAGCTTCTTTATTCGCCCACTGCCGACTCAATTACTGCCAACTATTTTTAGCGTAGACTTAAATCACGACGACTGTCAAAATGCTCTTGACTTCAAAAGCACTGCAAAACACTGCATTGTTGAGGAGGGGATTAAATCATGATCACAGTTTTTGTGAGATCAAACAGCACTGAGTATGGATGATACATGCCAATAAATATTCACCCTTTCAAGTATTACTGAATTGAAATATCAGGGATTATGACATCTGAGTAGACCGTGCTAGTTATGAATTACAGTAGCTTAAGGAAAAACATCAGTGTGAGGAATGGCATGCATGTCATAAAAATAAACGAATTAGTCAAAATCATTTCAATACCTCTACTAACTAGTAAACAAGTGTGCAGTCATATACACTGATCAGCCATAACATTACAACCACCTTGTTTCTACACTCACTGTCCATTTTATCAGCTCCACTTACCATATAGAAGCACTTTGTAGTTCTACAATTACTGACTGTAGTCCTTCTGTTTCTCTACATACTTTTTTTAACCTGCTTTTACTCTGTTCTTCAATGGTCAGGACCCCCACAGGACCACCACAGAGCAGGTATTATTTAGGTGGTGGATCATTCTCAGCACTGCAGTGACTATGACATGGTGGTGGTGTGTTAGTATGTGTTGTGCTGGTATGAGTGGATCAGACACAGCAGTGCTGCTGGAGTTTTTAAATATCGTGTCCACTCACTGTCCGCTCTATTAGACACTCCTACCTAGTTGGTCCACCTTGTAGATGTAAAGTCAGAGACAATCACTCATCTATTGCTGCTGTTTGAGTTGGTCATCTTCTAGAGACCTTCATCAGTGGTAACAGGGTGCTGTTGGCTGGATATATTTTTGGTTGGTGGACTATTCTCAGTCCAGCAGTGACAATGAGGTGTTTAAAAACTTCAACAGCATTTCTGTGTCTTCAACAGCACTACCAGCCTACCAGCCTACGTGAATAATGCCCACTATTTGGTTCAGAGAAGTAACAGCCCTGAACTATTTGTTTACATTTTTAAAAGGGTTTTTAAAATTGTTATGCATGTTACATAAGTTTACTCCCACCCCCCCCCAACCAAAAAATATCCTAATAAAACTAATACATGTTTAAACATTTTGGCTTTGGTGTACTCCAGGTGCAGTGTTAGGACCATTTTCCTTTCTAGCTACTGTGGCTAATACACATAATTGTTAGAAAGCTCACTGGCCACAGTCATAGATGAGACTGTTGACTTTTGTTCAGATTTTAAAGCTTTAATCAATAACAGTGCTACAGTAAAGACACCAATAGGCTGAACGCAGGAAAACCGATACAAGTTCCCACTATGCTATAGTTTTATACAGCAGAATAAATTATGCCATGATAATATACATACATGCTTAATAAAAAAGAAAGCAAATTACAAATGTTTAGAAAAAAAGATAGGAATGTGGTGGAACAACTACATTTACAAGGGCATCTTGGAAGGTGTTGTGTCAAATAGTGCTTTAAATATTCCAAAAGTTGATCAAAGCATGTTAGAAATGAGTGCTAGACACTAAAAACTTTGTACATTTCTTGTTTTTGTCTTTTTGTTTTATTACAAAATAGTCGCAGTGATAAAATGAAATGGTTTGAGTCTGTACTGGCACACGGTCAAGTGCCTAATATTTTTGTTGTTTTTTTATGGGGGAGGGGACTGATAGGGTGCATCCTGGATTCACTGTTTACATTTTTTGCAAACTTATATAGATGTTCACTTCCAGCTGTGTAATCTAGGAATGTAATGTATAGAACTTAGTTTTGGTCAATCAGGGAAATGGAGGTACATTTGTGATGGAATGGTTTGTAAGCAGAATGAAACTGATCAAGTCATTTACACCGACCACGCATAACATTATGACCTCTGACAAGTGAAGTGAATAACACTGATTATCCTTCATCACGACACCTGTTAGTGGGTGGGATATATGAGGCAGCAAGTGAACATTTTAAAAATGGGCGAGCGTAAGGATTTGAGTGAGTTTGACGAGGGCCAAATTGTGATTGCTAGAAGACTGGGTCAGAGCATCTCCAAAACTGCAGCTCTTGTGGGATGTTCCCGGTCTGCAGTGGTCAGTATCTATTAAAAGTGGTCCGAGGAAGGAACAATGGTAAACCGGAGACAGGGTCATGGCCGGCCAGGGCTCATTGATGCACGTGAAGAGCGAAGGCTGGCTCATGTGGTCCGATTCAACAGACCAGTCAGTTAGGAAGGTGGTCATGATGTTATGCCTGATCGGTGTATATTTCACCAAAAAAACATTTATTTTTTTAATTGGGATGACATGATTACACTGCAAAATCAGTTTTTACCAAGTGAAAGCATATTATATTTAAGCAGAGGTGCTGATATTAGTTTTTGGCTCCCTGTCAATTGATCACTTTGATCTCATCTTAAAATAAATGAACCACTGCCTTACATTTTTTGTTTTGGAATCGTTTCGTTTTTCATTTTGTCTACCAGGGGCATTTCGGGTTATTTTTGGAACCACTGCCTTAATGTTTTATGTTTTGGAATTGTTTTTGTTTTTTGTTTTGTCTATCAGGTGCATTTCAGGTCAGTCTGACTTTTCTCTTTTGATATCACCCCTGAACATAGGCAAATGTATCTTATATTTAAGTTAATTACATTTTAAATGTAATTTATTCAAATTATCAAAAGGTAAAGTCAGTGTATGAATTGATCCAGCTTCATTGGCAGATCATTTAGTTATTTTAAGCATTTATTTCTTGAGAGTGGCAGAATTATTTGCTAAAATAGTGCCCAAAATATCCGAATTAGGTAAAACCATATAATAATCATATTAATTAATTAAGAATGAAATATTAAATATAAGATACATTTGTGCTATTCATTCAGTTGGCCCAAAAACCAACAACAAATACAATATCATATATTTTTCATTATTATTTCTGGTCAGGTTATCATTACACATGAATAGATTTTTATATCATAGCCAATCCACACCGTACAATACATTTTGTACCTCACTGAGACCAGTTAAGTGCTAAGCATGTGAATCATTAAAGAGGAACAGTCACATTTGACGCGTCGATACCAGAAAAGCTGTGTAATGTAAGAGCTTTAAGAACACTGCTATATTAATAATGAAACTGAGTCTGTACCTAGTCTGCAGAGAAGAACTTCCAAGAATCAGTGTGGTAACCTAAACTGTAAGGTGCATGGTTTATTCATGAAAAAGCAGGTCTGGAGTTTCTCCTGCATCATAATATATAAACATTATGATTACTCTGGGTTTAATTAATATAATAAAAGAATAGAAGAATAGTTTTGAGGCAAATCTATGCATTGTTTTGGAGTTCTGGCATTACACAGACTGGACTGGTCTTTAACCCCCCAAAACCAGAAATGTGTTTGTACAGTGAACATGAACCACTTTTAAAAGCTGAATTCCCAAAAGTGGTGGAATGTTGAATTATAGACTGTATAAGTCCAATAAGATATTTTGAAGTTGATTACCATTTAATAATAGGGACAATATACATACTAATAAGGTAAACATACTGTCTTGATACTCTACATGACCAAAGTTTGTGTTCACCGTTTTAACCAAATGCAAAAGTAATACATTAATAAAATCAGACCATGTAATCCCACAGAAAAACATTGACAGTACTGTAGAATGAGCCATACTGAACAGTGACTGTCAAATCAGTCAATCAAATAGTCATTTTCAAGCTGCCTCTGAAAGCAACATCAGCTCAGGAATCTCCCTAGAATGGCTTTCCACAAAGCCCAAGGTCAAGAGCAAAACTGAGCGATGATGAATGGTATAAAGCACACCACCACTGGGTGGTACAATTCTCTGATAGATAAATATTGGTTTGGTGGATTCCAGAAGAATACTTAAGTTGCCCGGTTAAAATTAATAAAGAAATAATGGTCTGATGTTGTTTTTCATGGTCTTTGCAGAGCCTAGTTCACATCAACTGCAATCGTAATGTTGCAGCATTTTGAAATTGGTAGCAATAGTTTGGGGTAGGTTATTATCTGTTTGAACACTTGATAGATCTTTACAGACACCAAACATCCACAACTTTTGAAAAGAATGGCCATACCATCTAACATTATAATATAAAAGCCCATATGTATTAATTCCTTGGTTTTTTAACAGCATTATTGAGTCTTTGGTTTCCACAAACTTTTGTCCATGTAGTATTTTTGAAAGTAACAGGGTAATTCTTAATACTATGGATTTAATGCATTTAATAAATCAGTAATGTCATTGCTGTCCTGTTATATAGATTAATGATGATGATAATGATAGTGGTGATGATGCTACATTGTCTTCCATTAAACTTGGTTCTGGTGTCTCAGTAGGTAATGTAGAGACAAACAAGAAAGAACTGGAAATTCTTGGCATCCTTTTAGAACACTCACTGAGGACTTAGCTGAGCCAGACACCCCTCTGATAACCCAGAATTCCTGGAATGTTAGACTTGGGATTAAAATGGGAAGTTTGAAGAATGTGCATTATGGGCAATCTGAAACCTTTATATGTGTTTAAACGTCAAATTCAGATAAACAATGTAAACATAATGTTACCACTGCAACAGTTACAGAATCAACCACAATTAGTATGTCAAATATAACTGTAATCCCATCAGTTTCACTCATATAGACAACAAGGTCCAATGATTTAGAATGTGTAATGGCTGTAGTTGTGGATTTATCCAAGCGATACTTGTTTTCTCTTCTAAAATCCAGCAAGAGTTTGAAGAATTTAAGACTGAAGGAAAAGTGAAGATAGGAAATATTACAATGTCCATATTTTAAATGGCTTTTAAATTCAGCCATAGGTAAATAAAGGCTATGATCTTCACTACTTCTCATTTTCTTTCCTACAGCAAAAAAAAAAAAAAAAAAAAAAAAAAAAAACGCATGATGAATGAAGGAAAGCTGGTGAAATAGTGAAACTGTCTTCCAAGCCTAAGATTAGTCCATCAATAAGCTTGGCCCGTCTCCACCTGAAGCAGTCCCAGCACGGCAGAGTGATCGCCCAGCTTCATCCTTCTTTGTGTGGACAAGCTCACGTTCTTTGCCAGGTAGTCCACAGCAGCTGCACACAAATAACACAATACAAATCAATATTTCTGAGGCCTTTACCCCACTAACCATGGGTAATTCCATATTCACTCAAATCTTTTTGTTTTTCTTTTTTCATGTGGATTAAATTAAATACTTATTTTTTATTTTTTATTGTGGACAAGGGAACATTTTGCCCTTTCAAAAGTACAGATTTCATCTAGTTGTATTTTACATTAGGACACTGGGAAATATAGACACAATGTCTACTCATTGAACACTGCTGTAGTGGTATGGGTGCATCAGGGAAGAAAATAGTACTCCAACCAGATGTATGAAACCAATAGCATCCAATAATCACAATGTGTCCACTGATATAAGTAAGATAAAAAAGAAAATAGCCCTAGTCTAACTGTACACCAACACTCAGTGCTGACAGGGTTTGTGTTTCTAATAATAAGGCCAGTGAGTTTAAAAGTATTTAAATATGCAATAACACTACTGCATGTGATACACATACCAGAACATACACTGCCATGTTATTACTATGTTAGTGCCATGTTATTACCATGCTTTGGTTGAAAAATGGGGAACATGAGTGTGAATAAAGTGTACAGAACAACAAATAGGATACAGTCTGTAGGTGTATACACACAGTTCATCTGTAAGGTAGGTGTTGCTTATAAAATAATCAATAGTTGTATGTACCAGATAAGTGTACTTAATAAAGTGCTCCCTAAGTGTACATTATAGCACTCTTGAAACAAATATATAAAGAAGTTATTGTGGTTAATAAGCTTAATTGTAAACCAAAAGTAGAAGTGAAATCTTTAACTGATGGGAACAAAATGTTAAAATAATTTTTAAACAAAACATGTGACAGTTGCTGCCACCATTTAAAATTCCCATTAACTAAATATTACTATTATTGATTCGATTACTATTTTATTACTATTATATTACTATATTATTTTCTTTAAAGCAAGCTATTATGCATTTGTCCATGACGTTTTTCACTAGAATACTATTATTCATTAATAAAGACAGATACTACTGAAACTACTAAAAACTACAAAAAAAATCTCTTGATGCTCAATAATCAAGGTACACAAATCCACAAAGTTGAATCAGTTTGTCTAGACACAAAGTTTGGTATGGAGATACGTTTCATCACTCATCCAAGTGACTTCTTCAGTCTTACTCTGTAAAAACATCTACATGCATAATATGTGATGTTTAAAAGAAAAACAAAAAAAGAAAATGCAAGTGTATCTTGTGCCTATACATAGTAAAGAGGATGGTTAGAAAGGCAATCAAATCTCTTGGTAAAGGAATCTAGGGTCAATATTTAGAAAGTGTGTCTTCTTTTGTGGTGTTTTCTGATTACAAAGCTCCTGATGTATTCTAAACACTAGTAAAAAAGTGATGAAAGATCTATGAACCAAGGAACCTTGTTTAAAATCTATGGCATTATGGTGTCCCCAAAATATTAGAATATGTTCAATAAAGATTTGACTCCCTCTGAAAAAAGACTGAACTGATTATTTAGCTATGTTTAAACTAACAAACACTATTATTCTACCATTCTGGTAACTTTTTAGCTCTCTATATAACAAACCAAACCTTGCTGGTGGGGTGAATCCTAAAAATGTCATATTGTCCAAATTATTTACTAAATAGGGTCTAAATAGTTTAGTTTCATGGGTAAATATACATGCAGAAACTTAATTTCCTATTTCTCTGGTGTAAATTGATATATAATGTCATTTAACTTTTGTAGCATGGCCTCCCAGTTCATCGTTAGTAATTATGATTGACTACAGCTGGTGCTGTAGCTGCTCATGAATGTCACTTGGAGCCACAGGTCCCAAGATCAATTGTCTTTAGTCAAAACTACATGGAACATTACTAATGTTGGAATAAAAATCCAAACTGTCACCATATGCTGAAAGACAAATTGCTCATATGGTCTGATTTAAAGGAGCAACTGCCAAAAAACAGGACTGCTTTAAGTTAGAACCTGCTGGAGCACAGGTGTCTCATTGTGGATGGCGTGCAAGAGCATGGTTCAATATTCTTTTAGCATGTATGTTGCAGAACATGAACAGTTGCAAAATTCATTAAAAATGTAAAAAGTATGTGGACACCTGAGAATGAGCTTGATGGACATTTTATTCCAAAGCTAAAACTATGAGCATGTATTTTAATAATATTGGACATATTGTGGAAATGGGATTTTGGCCCCATTTAGTTCAACCTATTGGACAAGAAGGTCATACTTGCAATAAATATTGGAATCACAAGTTGTTTAAATGGCTTATAAATTGTATCTGTATGGACTCTTATTCTTTAATGTGGCTGAAAAAACACACATACACACGTTGAATCATATCCTGAAGTAATTATTCAGAGGCGCAATAGTACTTTCTAATTTCTGATTAGATGCTACAGCTGATGTTTTTGGGGGGATAAATGAACCACCTGTTCCCTCCTGTCAGTCACTCCTGTCATACAGAGTTTTCCTCCACACATTCTTCATTATCTCTGTCATCTCTGCTTTTCTGCATTCCACAATCCATCAGCTAGCATTAGATCAGGACATGCTACTCATCCAATAATCTACAGTTTTAGGAAAAAGATTGTAAACGCTGTAGAATGACCTGAATTTCAGTATTGATTCATATTTATAGAATGAAAAACTGGATTGGAAATGTATGTGAACCTGTGTATTTAAAATTAGTAGAGTCTTATTTAGCTGGTACTTAGTTTCCATTAAGGTTACAAGAAATTCAAAGCTATTCTGGGATTTATTGCAAATGATAATAATAATAAAAATGTTCAAAAAAAATTTCTAAAAAATAATATTAATTTATAATAAAAAATAATAATATTAATAATTACAAGCAAAACAGTTTTTTTTCACGTCCTTTATTTTAAATTGTGCTTTTGTGCTTTTATTTCTGAGGAAATAAGCGACAAGACTGAATTTACTCCAGCTGTAAAGTCATTGTGTTATTGTGGATTGTTGAACTACCAGGACTTTTCCAGTTTAATGCATCAGTACAATTTATTTCTTTTTTTGAGGTTTGTTTTAGATGGGAGTTGAACAGAGCTTTCTAGAGAACTGTGCTTTATGTAATAGGGCCCCTTTACAACAAATCTAATCTCTAATTTGTAAGACATGTACACTACATGAAGGTACAGTTGTTTGTGGGATTTTGGTTCAGGCAGAATGTGTTTGTCATTAATGACTTGGATAAAGATTGGACCACAGATCATCTTAGATCAACCATAGATCATCTTATTTATCATTAAAGCCAGCACAGTACTGGGTAAAAATACAGTGCCCTCCTTTTTCTATGCATATTTAAAGTATTTAAAATGTCTTGGAATTATAATGTCACACTGAGTAAGACGCAAACAGAGAGGTAAGATTACCATCAGATAGGTAGAACCTGACCTGATTCACCCAAAATGGTGTGACTAACACATCCCCAGAGGGCACCTTCACTTATAAGCTGATCCACAGTCAGGAATTGTCAGGAAACCTTTATCAGCAGCATGTTTGAGGACTAACCGGCTGGTCTATCCCAGGTCGAAGGGCACCAAGTGTCTCGCCCACTAGCAAGGACTGTAACATCTATCCGACTTACACCTCACAAGGTTTCAATTTGACGACACAAGCTAAAGACATAAAGTACAGGGTTCAGATACAATACATGGGCAGAAATTAAGGAGGTGCCAATTAAACCCCTCAAGCTATTATACTTTCCAAAAATGAAAAAAAAACTAATCTAGGCCCAGGTATCCCTGAGTGCTTAATCCACAGTAAGAGTAAACGTAGAAATAGGGGTTCGTGAATTAGAACAAGGCTAAGCTAGGCTAGTGATAAGATGTATTTTTTATTTATTAATTTTAATCAATGTATTAATGTATTATTAATCACTTGCAAAAAAAAGCCTTCTGCAAGCCACACAGCCTAAGAACATGAGACAATACAGCCTATAATTGAAGCATTTAGTGCTTTGGACAGTCATCTCCATTTGCCAATAAAACAGCACTTCCCCTACAACATCATATAAGAGAATTTAAGACCATTTACTTAACAGAATCTCTCCAGATCATCTGGGGTCCTAGGTCCTCTCATGTGCGCTCTTCTCTTTAGCTCACCCCACAGGTTTTTTTTTATGGGGCTAAGATCAGTGGACTGGCAGAAGTTTGATTTTATGTTCAGTAACCTGGAGATACATATGTTTTAGATCAGTCCTGCTGGAAGAGCCAATGACAACCCATTTTTAGTTTGTTGTACATAGCACTGATGTGGATTTGAACATACTGTATTTGAGCTTTGTATACAGAGGGGGGCAAAAAATGTATAAACACTTTCTGTCAGTAGATGTTATCTGTGGACTTTTTGAAAGTTGATTCGAATTACGGTAGCAAAGTGTAATATGATCATAGTTTATTTTAGGACTTATTTTCATCATTAAGTTTCTTTATCATTTAAATATTACAACAAACATTTATACAGGTTTTCTTTTGTGGACAAACTACTATCAGTGAATCAACCATCTTGCATGCATACATCTCTACCAGCCAGCAGAGGCCACAATAGCAATGTGGAACCCTTTTGACCATTCCCTTGTCCAAAGACAAGGTGTCTGTGTGGGTGCCTGGTCTGTTGAAAGCACAGCTGAGATTCAAACTCTCAAGCTTGAGATCTAAACAGTGCTGGGCTGCCGTATAAGAACACCGAACCACCCAAACACAGGTCTTTTTTTTTTATGTACACGCTGTCCGAAAAAAGTCTATCTGATAGCTTGCACTGACAGAGCTATTGTTGCTTTTCTATTGCCATTTTGGAGCCATCAGAGGGGTGTAAACACAATAATTTAAAATGTCAACAATGGCAAAGGTCATGTACTTGGGCTAGAAGAACAAGCCATCATGATTAGTAAGCAAAACGTTTCTAGGTATTAGTATGTTGGCATTATCGTCTGTCCAGACAACTGTGTAAGATCTATCATTGACTGGTAGGGTGGCTATTTTCACCTCTTCTACTTTCACATCTTTGGTCGTAGGCAGCACCAGGGTTGGGCTTATTAACTGTTACTGTGGACGTTGCCAGGCATCTTTCATCATGACAGTAAAAGTGAGGGTTTAAACAAGCTAGCGTGTGGAGAAAACAAGTTGTCAGGAGCAATCAGAGCAAACAGTAGCAGGCACATACCTATGGGTGGGCCAACTGTCCATACCGGAGAAGCTTAGCCTGACAGCTGGCAAAGCAATCACCTACGATTAAACTCTGTGCTCCCTCTATCTTGTCCGAAGCCTTTCTTTCCTGTCGTTCCAGGTTTACTCTTTTAATCCACCTCAGACATACACTTTGTCTCTAGTCTTCCTTCAAGAGACACTCTATCTGCTAGTCCTGATCACAGAGCATACACAGCGTACTCTGAAACTGGCCCTATTTAAGCTGCCAACGTCCCTGGTGCATTTTAATGAGCTATTAGACAAGTATGCTGAGGTATGCTATATTCTTAAAATTATGTTTTTTATAAATGCTAGACTACTTTTTTTTAAGTTCCTATGTTCTAGCTAAGAAATCTCTGTTAATGTTGGAATCTTCCACTGTCCTACAAGGTCACTGATGGGAGATTAAAGGGTGATTTTTTTTTCTTTCCTCTCCAAGTTGCTGCAGACAAAAATTCCCCCCCCCCCCCCCCCCCCCCCCCCCCCCCCCCCCCCACACACACACACACACAAGTGGTAAGGTGAAAGTGAAGTTGTGTAGAGATGCTGTACTCACTCTGGCCGTACTGGCTGTACTGGTAGCCAGCTGCAACGGGGTCCATGCTGTAACTGGTGGAGCTGTAGGTGGGGGTACAGTAGGATTGGGATGAGGCCAGGCTCTCTGCGCTCTTGATGGGCTCCGAGCGCTGGCTACAGCTGCTTGAGATTGAGTTGGAAGCCTCAAGTCCACTGTGCAGAGGCGAGATGGAGAAGTCATGCTGAGGCTGAGGGGCCATGGCGCTCGGGTTGCTCAGGATGCTCATGACCTGAATGAAAGATGGCAGAGTTGGGTCTCAATCAGCAGGACAGCAGGAAGTTGTAGACATACAATGATTAATTGGGTATCAAAACAAGATCAGACAGCTCGAGGCCGCAGAATGGTAAGGGTTAAGTGGAAGCATGAGTGCAATCTTTCATTGCATCCCAAGGGAGCATTTAACGGCTTGAAAACAGCGTTGGAGCAAATGACAAAGTGGGTTGGATGGAGGGAAGGACCATGCAAAGAATGAGAGAAGAGAGCAAGCTATGAGGGAGGGTTTGATCAGATGCCCCAAGCCATCCCACAATCTCAAACCTCATGAATGTTTAAAACATTTCCAATAATAAATGGTAGACACCCCCGGAGACCATAGTACCAGTGTTTTTTATTTACTCATTCATCTTAAATAAAGGCAGTAATGCACCCTGAACAGTAATCACAAACATTTGAGTGCATAAAACAGTTGGCAAGGAAGGAACAGTGGTAAACCAGCTACAGGGTCATGGGTGGCCAAGGCTCATGGGGAGTGAAGGCTGGCCCGTGTGGTCCGATCCAACAGACGAGCTACTGTAGTTCAAATTGCTGGTTCTGATAGAAAGGTGTCAGAATACACAGTGCATCACAGTTTGTTGCGTATTGGGCTGCATAGCCGCAGACCAGTCAGTTAGTAGTGTTAGGTAGTGGTCATAATGTTATGCTTGATCGGTGTAAATATTTTAATATACGCTCTGAGCACTTTATTTGATATACTATGCCAATGATAAGTGCTAACAGGGCATGTGTTTCTAATAAATTGGCCAACAATATTGCTTCACATGATACACACATACTATTCACTCACTCACTGTCTTAACCACTTATCCAATTAGGGTTGGGGGGGGGGGAGGGGTGCTGGAGCCTATCCCAGCTTTTCAGTGGGTGCAAGGCACTCAGTAACACCCTAGACGTGGCGCCAGTCCATCGCAGGGCAAACACACATATACACACACCCATTCACCTATAGGGCAATTCAATGTCTCCAACTTGACTGCAGGTTTTTGGACTGTGGGAAGAAACCAGAGCTACCGGAGGAAACCCCACGAAGACACAGGAAGAACATGCAAACTCAGCACAGAAAGGACCCAGACCGCCCCGCCTGGGGATCGAACCCAGGACCTCCTTGCTGTGAGGCACTCTGCCACCCCATACACAAATACTAGAAAAACCCAAACGACATTGTAGTGCTGAGAATGGTCCACTACCCAAATAACGTCTGGTCAGTGGGGTTCCTATGAGGGTCCATTTTTATTGATAAATGGTGTACCGTGGGTGACAAAGTATTATGATCAACAGCTGGGGTACAGTAATTAATTGTATGCACATAAGGTTCATCTGTATGGTACTGTAGCTTGGTGAGTGTATTTTAACACATTAACACATACATATATGGCAAACTGTACTGCAGACTTCAAAATATTAATAATAATAATAACCATTTTAATAATACATGTATGTATACTTTTACCAAATATTCAGACACAAATCAGTTCTTGTTATTGGTCTTGACTCAACCCATTTAGACTCATTGCTGACTCTTGAGATCTTGGATTTGTCTTGGACTTGAAATAAAATGGTCTTGACTGCAGCCATAGTGAATATTTGCATTGTGCCCAGCATTTCCTGAGTTGGGGTAAATAAACAGAATAAAAAGAAAGAGCTGAGCGATGAAGAAAGGGGATATAGGGTGGGGGCAGAGGTCCTACAGAGGTGAATGGCATCTGACAGAGCCAGCGAGAATGGCTACTTGCAAAAACGCCTCTGTCTGCCACATGCTCCCCATCCACAGCCTGACACAAAGCATCCCCTTGAACATCAGGTTCCCGTTGCGGCTCGCTACGCCCCGCTGGCCTTCGGCCATCCACGGTCCCAGCCTGCTAAACCAATTAGCCATTCACAGGGCTGGTGAGCACAAACCAGGCCCACATGCACATCTTCAACAACATCTATACGCTTAAAGTTCATGAACGCTTCAAATTTACTGAATTAAAAGGCAAAACTTGCTACGTCTGTATGTGGACGCCCTGAATGGCTAAGTGAATTTAGCTTAATATCCTCTGCCCTAAGGTCCTTAGGAAGTGTAATAAAGACACATGGGCTGTGCTGTATATTCTATGTTAAGTCCATATGTAGAGTAAAGCATAGGGTCGTTGTGGTGAAACTGGAGGGAAAAATGTGTGAATGTGGCGGCTTATAAAAGGTTCAGTTATTTCCTGGGATCTGGAGTGTGACCCAGGACACGGGGCTGTGGGTTGGTGCCTGCTCATCCGCTCACTCAACCTAAAGATGCAGAACGGCCAGCTGGACAGAAGACCAATTTAACAGGCATTTAATTGAGCATCAATTATGTTCTGCTGTCTTATATTCTTAAAGTTTAAACACCTACTGACTGTACTGGGCCATTTTTAGCAAGAATATAATGGTGTTAAAATATTTTTTAATGTTTATTTTTAATGTTACATTTCTGCTAAAAAAATATTATTATACTAATTTACATTTCAGATAATATTATAAGTATCATTCCTATCTATATTTTTAATTACAAGTACCATGATGCTCACTGACTATTGAAAAATTTATTTATTTATTTATATGTTCTTATTATATACCAAAAGATGCCATCCATGTACTGTAACTGTAATAATGTCATGAAAGGGCATAATCCTCTGTGATGCCTTAAACTGACATCTAGTTGTAATTGCACACAATTCTGGGTAATAGCAAAGCTGCACCGGGTGTGTCCTCAAACTCTCGGCAGGAGTGGAGTTTTAATCGAATGAGCGGGGCAGTGACACGATGGGTGTCGGGGCAGAGTGCTGGGCGAGAGCTGAGAAAGCACCGGGCGTCTGACACCTCTATTCAGTCATGCGCTTAAGCAGCCTTTACTCTTGCTAATGCTATTATGCTGCTGAAAGACGAATTATTTAAATTTTCAAGTTTTGCATAACCTTATTGACATCAATTAAAGTGGCAAATGGAAAATATTTAGGCATGGGGAGAGGTAGAGCACAGTCTGGATATAAAAAAAAAAACCAGGACCACATGGGGGAAGGAGGCTGTCTGCTCTATTCATGCCCAGTGTGTTGCAGTATAAGGCTTTATCAACCAGTAGCATTTAATAGTGCACAGTTAATAGTGAACCAGTGCGCATAGTTACAGTATTAACCACACTACCAAGTTAAATAAACTGCTGCCTACAAGGTCAATCACAGCCTAACATCAATAACATTGTGTTTTTTCGACAACCTGTATTTTTCCATATCAGTTTAGTCATTTCTAATTCCCACCCAAGTTCTACAGTCATTTTAATCAAAAGACTATTTGCAGGGGTCAAATATGCTCACTAGAACTTCTGACCATGGCAACTTCTGGCAAAATTAGCACAAATATTACACGAGTTGATGTTATTTCTTTAAGCACTAGCCTTTCCATAGGAGCACAAGACAGTGGTACTCATAGTCATAAGGTCATAAGCTCATAGTCAGGTGTCCATATAATTCTGGCCACACATTGTATGTGATGTATTTTTTATTTTATGCCTAATTATTTCATGCTATAATGATTAGACTAGATGTATGTTAGTTTTTATAATGTTTTGGTTTGTTAATGGGTTTTGATCATTACTAACTATTATTTAAGCAAATATTAGGTCTGGATGATATGATAGTTGATGCATATGAATCTATCTACTGATTAAGATTTTAATATTCTGTTTGTAGTATGCTAAAAATAGGTTGTTGGAAGGGAAATATTTGATTCTTTCAGGACTACATGATCAGAGTATAATTAAAATGCACCACAAATGTGGTAGGTACAGGTATATTTCCCATTGTTAAATGAAAGTCTCTTCCACAATTTTCGACACCCTTGGTACAAATGAGCAGCATTTAAAACAATGAGAAACATCCAACCTTTAATTGAAGTAAATTTATTTCCAGAAATATTTTGCATCAATAAATAATTATTTTTAAACCACATGAGCCACAATTATTGAAATTATAGTATTATTGTTATACTATATAGATGCGCAAGCTATAAAATGTCAAGTGAGGAAAAATAAAAGTGATTGTTGCTGAAAGATTGTCCTTTGATAGCTGCTATCAATATAAACGTATACACTTATGTAATCTTCTGCTAAGCTTATCATGCCTCCTCTCAAGGTTTCTTCCTGTAATTTTAAGGGAGTTTTTCCTTGCCACTGTCGCTCGGCTTGCTCAAAAGGGGTTTTTGGTCTGTTGGTCCTGGATTCTGTT
This sequence comes from Trichomycterus rosablanca, assembly GCF_030014385.1. NCBI lineage: Eukaryota > Metazoa > Chordata > Actinopteri > Siluriformes > Trichomycteridae > Trichomycterus > Trichomycterus rosablanca. Next base: position 8,456,901 of record NC_086006.1, on the reverse strand, counting down.
AAGTTGCTTTGAGACAATATCCATTGTAAACAGCACTATATAAATAAATTTGACTTGATTTGACTTTACAGACAATAATACAGGTACAGACATATAATAATTACTTAATTAAAGCAGTCTAAACAGTAATAGCATCACATAACCTGGCGATGTTCACTTTTTCTATTACAGTGAATATAATATTTTGTTAAAAATAATACCTGAGGGTAAATGGAAACTTAAAAGTACAACTTGAGCTATGAGGGTGAGTGAGACTGAAAGCCTGACCAGGCTTAGGTTTGTAATCTATGATTTCCTGCCATTACTAAGTAAAAATCAATATTCCTTCCACATGTGTAACCTTTTTGTATCTGATACGGCTGGAGAGCGAAAGCGGGAACACTTGCCAATCATCCCGCTGACAAACAACATCCCCAGGCAATAGAGCCCTCATTCACACACACACACACACACACACACACACACACATACACACCGCAAAACTACCCAACCAGTCTGAAACACACTTTTATTCCTTCAAACTTCCCACCTCCACAACCCCACCCTCTCCACACCCCTCTCCCAGCAGTAGCTGGCCTTTCATTTGTTGTGTGAGAACTGCAGGAGAAGATAATGTCAGGCGGATCCAGTTTAAAGGACATAGCTCCAGGCATCCAGCCCCTCTCACCCGTCCCTATGGCTCTACAGAAAGTCTTAAAATAACAATAATAACTATTTATTTGCTTCACAATCCTCGTGGCTGTTTATTATACTTTTAAAAGTAGAAATTAATTCACTCTGCATTCTTGCAAATTAATAAAGACCAATATTTCTTCATTTTCCTGGTGAGCTGTTTGCATGTAAATTTTGATGAACTGGTTCACAAAGTGACGTCAATTTACTTAATCTCGTTTTAACACTTTGGTAATGAATTGTAACATAAATTACAAGCTAGGCCTTCTTGTCCAGCATTAGTGGGTAGCATGGTCGCCTCACAGCAAGAAGGTCCTGGGTTTGATCCCCAGGTGGGACGGTCTGGGTCCTTTCTGTGTGGAGTTTGCATGTTCTCCCCGTGTCTGCATGGGTTTTCTCTGACAGTCCAAAAACATGCAAGTGAGGTGAATTGACTGTCCATGACTGTGTTTGACATTAAACTAGTGAATCTTGTGTAATGAGTAACTACCGTTTCTGTCATGAATGTAACCACAGTGTAAAACATGACGTTAAAATCCTAATAAACAAGCAGATCTTGTCCAATGTTCTTTGGGCAGACACACGATGGGCAGATACCCCTTCAAAACATATGGATGTTAAATAATAGTCCATATAATTTTGGCCATACAGTGTGTGTGATGTATTTGCTCAGCATCAGAAAGAAAGCATAATGTAATCGGGTAATCAGATACGACTGGACTGGGGGTAAAATTGGGAAAATCTGACATTAAAAAGTGAGAAACATTTAAGCTTTAATTTAAGTAAATATTTAAGAAATTAAAAACCACATGAACTACAATTATTGATGCATCTGCTTTTAATATCTACTTAGTACAACCCTTTTCTGATTTTTATCTGATTTTTCAGTGTGATTTTAAGCTAATTCACCGAAAGTTTAATTTCTTAAAACCCTATTTACTTTACTTAAATAGGAGTGCCTATAATTGTAGAAGCAAATAATAATTAGCACTTGCCTATTTCGTTACAGTATATAGTATTCTTTACGATGCCTTAATGATAACAAAAATAGCATTAGTGTCTTCACAATAAATGCCATAATCGGACTGTACACCTGCTCTGTCTCTTTATTCCCAGGCAGAGAAAAGAAGAGACAGTAGAGAAAATAGAAAAAAGGGAGGACAAAGCCTTAAGGAGGACAGTGTGTGCCCGAGGGTCTGTCTGCCTGCAGAGCAGATAGCACTCCCCTCGGTTTAGCCTTAGCAGCACTGCAATTCAGCTTTACACACACACACACACACACATGGGAAGTATAATCCTAACTGGACTGGATTAGCTGCAGTGTAGGAGCACAGAGCAGTCTGTCTCTGAGGACGATGTTTTGAAGCTAAGCGAGGGTCATCTCAACAGCCCGAAGGTGCTAGAAGGCTATCTCTACAGCACACGACAGCATCTATTCCTTATCCACACTGCAACGCATCATACCACACCCACACAGATTAGCTACCGTCAATAAGTACGTACACCGAATGATACTGAATTTTCAGTATTTAAAAACAACACACCTCCCCGAAGATATTGGATTTGTCGGATTAACAGGCCGAGCGCAGTATGATCCTGAGAGAACGTCTCACTCACACCGCGACATTTACTGAGCATCTGATGCCATGCTGCAGTAATTAAAGCAAAACATAATGCCATTCTATAGTAGCTAGATGCATTTCAGTCAGCATCCATAATCCTCCAAATCCCAACACCCCCATCCCATCTAGCAGTAAATGATCTCTGTTGTAGGCAGACAAACAAACACATTTTATTTAAGGTCATTAGATTAAAAAACCTGAGGCAGCTTTCTGAGATTTCAATGGCCTCAAACATCATCCAATCAGCCCCAGCCAAAACATTAGGACCACCCCTATAAACGTGCATGATGATGCCTATATGCCTATATATTAAATGTTGGACTGCTGGTAGTTACATGTATTAAATGCAGCAGATATAAACATGCATAAAGACTTCAGCAATATGGGCCAAATGGGACAGTGGTAGTCTAGTGGGTAAGGCTTTAGGTTATTAACTGAAGGGTTGAGAGTTCGAATCCCACCTCTGTCATGCAGCCACTGTTGGGCCCTTGAGCAAGACCCTTAACCCTCTCTGCTCCAGCGGCGCTCTGACCCCAGCTTCCAAACAAGCCTGGACATGTGAAAACAGTATTTAATTGTACTGTCTGTCTGTATATGTATATATGACAAATAAAGGCATTCTATCATAATGGCCTGATGACTCGCCAGCCGTGCTGAATACCCACTGACAGTGGTCTGACAAGAAACAAGCCACAAACTGCTGACATGTTGATGGATGGCTGAGACTCATTGATGCCAGAGGACATAGGCTATGGCGTCTAGTACGGACCAACAGAAGGGCTACTGCAGCTTAGATTGCAGACAGTTTTAATACTGTTACAATGTGCAGTTCATCAAACCCATCTGTATATAGGGGTGCATAGTCACAGGCTACTCAAACTGTCTGTTTTTACTCAAGTCCACTGTTGAAAACACCTAGAACGGGCACTCAGACTTTGGAAATACATTTGTACATTTACGGCTTTTAGCAGACGCTTTTATCCAAAGAGACTTACAACTATGTTAAAGCAATTGAGGGTTAAGGACCTTGCTTAGGGGCCAGCGTTGAGACTTGAACCGGTGACCCTCTGATTAACAGTCCAGTATTTTAACCGCTGAGCTACCACTGCCCTCAGTGAAATAGACAATGTATTTTTCATTATTAAGACATATCCAAGTCTCATACTGCATCGTCAACCTTTGCTTTATGAACAATATTTATGTTTGGCCAGGAGGACCACAGACTAACATATACCCCCTCAGACACTGCCCTCAGTGAAATAGACATTGTAGTCATGAAAGAAGGTCGACTGGTCAAACAAATCTTGTTTTTTCAAAATAACGTGGACAAGCTAACGTGATCATCATTTACTGTGAAAGACATTGAACCAGGAGGCAATGTACAGAAAGTGAAGGAACTGCTGGTATTGTACTGGTATTGACCTATGATAGATGGTGCCCTGTCTAACCCTAACACACCCTAAAAGTGTGGATCCCTGCTCATACATGTGCCCATTATAGCTGGTTATATGTACTGGTTATATTGTGCATTTAACTGCAATCTACTTTAAAAATAATCACTTGTATACATTAAATTACCAGCTCATGACTGATGCTGGAGTTAAGTAATAATGAAATCTATCCAACGTCTCGAAGTGGCAGGGAGCAGATGACTGAGATGATTTCCCTTCCCGCCTTTATGTCACTGCCCTAATGGACCACAGCACATTAATTGAATGTGAAAAGAGGAAAAAATAAGGATGGGGGAGGGGCTAGGGGAGATGCATAGGGAAAAAAAGAACCATGATTGGTTAAATAGATGGAGGAGAAATAGAGTAGAGGGGGTGGAGAGGAGAAGAGAGGCGCTTAGGAAGCCTTTAATTGTTTCAAATTAGGTATGTGATTGACAGTGACAGAAAATGGGCACTGACAAGCTGGGTCCTGATGAGGACGATTAGCATGCCGCCAAACAAGCTGTCACTTTTTAGCAACACGTTAGCTATGGGAAATAGTGGGCATATGGATCTTTTAACCCTGTACGCTAAGCCAAAATCCTTACGGACCCTTCAATCAATGATTGATAGATAAATGACTGAATGAAGACTGGGTGGTCAGGTGGTAATACAGTGGTATGAAATTGTGAAATTATTAAAGAAAATAATTCTGACACATTTGTAATGGAATCTGCTTTATTCTGGTCAGTGTTGCAGTGAATGCAGAACAACAAGGAAACACCGGCCTTGGCAGGGATAAAGATAAAGAGTGCGCCAATCCGTTATAGAATAGCCAAGGCTGGGTGTCTGGTGTGCCATATTATGTAATAATAAATCCAGAACAAATATTTTGCAACACAATTTCAAGTATTGCTCCATTATATAAATAAAATTATATATTTTTTATAATTAAGACATATCCAAGTCTCATACTGCATTGTAAACCTCTGCTTTATGAACAATATTTATGTTGGCCAGGGGGACCACAGACACAGACAGATGTGTAATCATTAGGCTCCAGCCAGTGGCAGACAGAGAGCACTAAGGAACACACTACACTCCACGTATTTTTCCACCACTCATATTGGCACCTCGACCAGGCATTACACTGTTAACCCATCCAGCTGGATGGCAGTGATATCTCAGCGGTTAATGTTCTAGTATCTGAAGGTTGCTGGGTCAAGCCCCTTTAGCAAGGCCCTTAGCCCTCAATTGTTTGCATTGTATATGGTCACAATACATAAATGGATACAATACATAGATTAAGTGTCTGCTTAATGTTGCAAATGTAAATTGCAAATGTAAATTGCAGCTGTCCCTTGATTATATATCGTTATGCTATGTTTCGAAGATACTCCTGTGCCACCCAAGCACCCCTTCCCACTAAAAATAGTTTTTCTTAATTTTAACATTTTTATACAGTGCCACAAACAGGCAGGTGAAATACTGCACACTAAATGTCTCAAAGTGCTACCAGCCCTCTCACTAACCAAAGGTTAATGCATCTTGCTGCATGAGAGGCAGCTGCAATCCGATTACTTTTTCCAATATGTATGCACCGCTGTGGGATGAATTCAGGTACGAGGAACAAACATCCCCCTTTGACCTCTCCTCACAGCCAGCTCGGTACGCCTGCTTCGCACCACCGCCCACGTTAAATTAAACGATTGCTTAAAATGATTTCAGAAAAGTGAATCCAAGAATAATGCCAGGTGATGAAGAAGTGGTCGGGATACGGGGAGGGGTGGGGTGTTTGCTATAAACAGCAGGGAGGAGGCACAGCGAAGAATGTCAGGTCAAATTGTTCTTGACAGTGTTAATATCGGCACCTCATAGAGATAATTACATGTAAATAAACAGTGAAATAGCTCTCAGCTGGAGACTGCGGGCGAGAGCGAAACAGTTAGTGACAGCCAGATGGGACTCCAGCAGTGCTTAGTGTGGAGAACGGAAAAAAAAGAGCGAGAGAGATAGTACAGCTTGTGGATCATAAGCCCGTAGTAGCCTAAGACTGAGCTGTGGCAGTAGCAGTCTGTAAGGTTGCAATATTAATCACAGATTTAAGCCAAACAGGATGGTATGACATATGCCATAAGCCATATGAAGGTCCGTAATTGTTGAAAATGCTTTAATTAAGTGTAAACTAAAATGCACTTGTTTTTAAATATATGGTAACTAGTGTATTATAAAATACTACTCTAGACAAGAACCTTACCATGTAGGTAAGCAGTCCAGTGCTGATCCTAGGCTTTTCAGTTAGCAATAGTGTTGTTTTAGTCCACTTTTTACTTCTAATGCATGAGACCTAAGGGCCTAAAGACCATTAATCTACAGTATATGCTGGTCTGACGTTGCCCCCACTTCAAGCTGCATCATCTAGGATTTGCAAAAAACCTGTATTTACAGCTTCTTTACAGAAGCAGTCTGTAGGGTTGCAATATTGATTACAGATTCATGTCCATCAGGATGGTATCAGATATGCTAACCCATGTGAAGGTCTATAATTGTTAAAAATGCTTTCCTTGTGTTTAGATCCAGTGATTTTTGCAGGATAGGTTAGCACCACTTGGCAATGATCGTGAGGCAGGAGTACATCATAGACAGCACCCTTAGTCACACTTTGGGGCTATTAAAAGCAGACAGTCCACCTAAGTCCCAATAAATCATATACAGAATGCTGTGATATTGTTTTTATTAAAACACTGGGCTATCTTTTTTTTTCATTAATTAGGTTTTTTAATTACATTTTTAAAATATATTTATAATATCTAACAACCAAAGTTATATTTATTAATTCAAATACACAAAAAAATATTGCATGACATTTATAGGAAGACTCTTATTCCAAAACATCATTTTGAGCATTTTATATTATTTTTTTTAGCCCCTTAAATTTTGCCTCTCTTTAATTGCACTGTACTTTTGGCATATTGGTTTGATGTTTTGCATTTACCTTCCTATTAAAAGATGATCAAATGACCTATACATTTGTACATACATACTGTACATCTGATACCTTATAAACAAAACCGTAAAACTGTAAAAACTCCACTTGAAAGGTAACAACTACTCACATCACTAAAATTGATTATTACTGACAACAGTATAGTAAGTATTTTATAATTACTGCAGTATTTAAGCTCCTCTGCCTGCCACATAATGTAGCATTTAGTATCTGACCATATTGATCAATGAAGTTTGGGGGTAATACAATCTGCTAAGCAACAAAGTGCTTTTTGCCTGAATGAGTACCAATTCCGTTGGACGAAATGAGTTAGGAAAGTTTGTGGAGAGCCTTCCCAGATGAGTAGAGCCTGTAGTATCCATGAAGAAGTGGGTTCAAGTTCATATTGGCTATGATTTTGGAACTGGACGTTCAACAGGCATAACATTACGACCACTAACAGGTGAAGTGAATAACACTGATTATCTCTTCATTAAAGCACCTGTTAGTGGGTGGGATATATTAGGCAGCAAGTGAACATTTTATCCTCAAAGCTAACGTGTTAGACGCAGGAAAAATGGGCAAGTTTAAGGATTTGAATGAGTTTGACACAGGCCAAATTGTGATGGCTAGACGACTGGGTGAGAGCATCTCCAAAACTGCAGCTCTTGTGGGGTGTTCCCGGTCTGCAGTGGTCAGTATCTATCAAAAGTGGTCCAAGGAAGGAACAGTGGTAAACCAGCGACAGGGTCATGGGCAGCCAAGGATCATTGATGCAACAGACGAGCTACTGTAGCTCAAATTGCTGAAGACGTTAATGCTGGTTCTGATAGTAAGGTGTCAGAATACACAGAGCATCACAGTTTGTTGCGTATGGGGCAGCAAAAAGGATATTAGGAAGATGGTCATAATGTTATGCCTGATCAGTATATATATATATTGGTTTTGTTTTGAGTAGATCCATATTTATAGGTACTAAGTCAGAATACATTGAGTGTAAATTAATAGTGGATAACTGCACTGGAATAATACAAACTACAAAAACAGATATTGGTTGATTACTTGTTTTCCCCACAATATATACTGTAACCATTATTTAATAATGAGACCTAGGGTATTACAAAATACTAGTTAATATTACTCCACACATACTGTATGAAGAACCATACTATGTAGGTAAGCATTCCAGTGCTGATCCTGGGCTCTTCAATTAGCAATAGTGTTCTGAATCCACTTTTCACTTCTATTGCATGTAAGACCTTATAGACCTATCACTAGTTAATATTACTCCACACATACTGTATGAAGAACCATACTATGTAGGTAAGCATTCCAGTGCTGATCCTGGGCTCTTCAATTATCAATAGTGTTCTGAATCCACTTTTCACTTCTATTGCATGTAAGACCTTATAGACCTATCATCTATATGCTGGTCTGAGGTCGTCCCCACTCCAAGCTGCATCGTCTAGGATTTGCAAAAAAAAAAAAAAAAAAAGTATTCATAGCTTCTTTACAAAATGTAAATTACATTTTTCAATATTTACTATTTATCAGGACGCAACAGCTCGCTTTCTGCAGGAAATATCTCTCACTCGCACAGACACTCTTGAATTTAAATAGCATTTTATTGTCTGCCGAAGCTTTTCATCTACGCGTGGGGAATAATGTTTCCTCTCTGGGTGAGAGATGGTGAGAGAGAGGGAGGATAGAAATGAGAGTAAGGCCAGAGGACAGACCACTGAGAGAGTTTTTAAGAGAGGGAAATATAGATGGATAACAGCAATACGCTATTATTATATACGTGAAGAGGTTTGGAGTGTTGAAGTGGACTGAAAAATATATTGCTGGATTCTATTTCTCATCACATGTAGTTTTGTTAGAAATGTTGCAACTACTTTTATTATTTCAACTTTATTTTAATTAGTTTTTGCCTTTTTCACCCTGTTCTTCAATGGTTAGGACCCCCACAGGACCACCACAGAGCAGGTATTATTTAGGTGGTGGATCATTCTCAGCACTGCAGTAACACTAACATGGTGGTGGTGTGTTGTGCTGGTATGAGTGGATCAGACACAGCAGCACTGCTGGAGATTTTAAATACCGTGTCCACTCACTGTCCACTCTATTAGACGTTCCTACCTAGTTGGTCCACCTTGTAGATGTAAAGTCAGAGACGATCGCTCATCTGTCGCTCATCTTCTAGACCTTCATCAGTGGTCACAGGACACAGGCTGTTGGCTGAGAATGATCCACCACCTAAATAATACCTGCTCTGTAGTGGTCCTGGGAGAGTCCCGACCAATGAAGAACAGGGTGAAAGGGGGCTAACAAAGCATGTAGAGAAACAGATGGACTACAGTCAGTAATTGTAGAACTACAAAGTGCTTCTACATGGTAAGTAGAACTGATAACATGCACAGTGTGTGTAGAAACAAGAAGGTGGTTTTAATGTTATGGCTGATCAGTGTAAATGTATTATATAAATGTAATTATATGCCTCTAACTTTGCAGTAACAGTTTAGGGAGGGCCCTTTCCTATTCCAGCATGACTTTGCCCCTGTGTACAAAGCAAGCTCTAAAAAGACATGAAGAAACTCTGGTTTATAGAAACTCCAGTGGCCTGCACAGAGCCTAGACCTTAGCTCCTGACCGTAGAATCACCTGGAAAGACTTACTTATCAATCCACGTTCTGCGAGTTTTCCTTGGGAGACAGTGTACTTGAAAAACATGCAAAAGTTCTTACAGGCACTGACCAGGGCAAGGGATCAGGGGTCTAAACCACATCCTCAGAACCCCAACGATGAGCCTACAAGCTTTGCAACCAAAGAAAATCAAGTACTGGGCAAGTACTTGACCAGGGCAAGGGATCAGGGGTCTAAACCACATACTCAGAACCCCAACAATGAGCCTACATGTATGTGACCTGAGAAACCTACAACCTGTGATAGTGCAGGTGAGCTTCATCATGTTATTAAATCCAAGTTGGCAGAAAAAACAACACAGAATAGAAGAAGAGAAAAAAACAGATAGACTGAGAGAGAGAGGAAGAGAATAAATTTGTGCAAAACATTCTGCCAGTGGATATGATTTAAATTCTTAGATTTTTGGCAGCTTCCAAGCAGGTTGTCGTTTCATTTTTGTAAATCTTCTTACTTTTTAATTCTTGCCAAATTGAAACAGCATCCGTCTTTAAGCACGTTCTAATTAACCGGCATTTTCCTCCCCTGCTCCCAGACTACGCGAGTGATGTAAATATGTGCATCTATTAAGGATTTTGATTGTTTGATTGAAGATGGTGCCAGCTGCCTAGTGAGAAGATTAATACCCAAGCTTTTAGAAACACTCCTGACAGCACGGAGACGAACTCATGCACTGATACGGAGGTGCACAGTGTCTTGTCAGGAAGCAGTGCAAAAGAAGGAAGAAGGTGTGAGCCAAAACTCTATTTTATATACCCCTACCCCCACCACATTACAGTTTCCTTTTTGGCAACCCCTGTGCGGGCTTCTTAAATATAATTCATCCAGTTTAAAGTGGCAGCGGTGCTAATGGGAGAGGCGAGCGAGGTTTGAGTCCCCATCCCTTATCTCTAGCAGACAGTTGTCAGGAATGACTGGAGAGGCCCGGACGAGAGCGTGTGCGGCTCAGGCACCGAGGCCTGGGGATACAGATCAAAGAGAGAGGGGTGAACGCCGCTCTTCTTCTGATCCCCCAGCGCTGAAAACCAGCCTAGGCGCTCTCCCTTCCCAACATCAAATGCTAGCCAGAGTTTCTTCATTCCAAAACACAAATCTTCCAAGTGCACAATTACATTCTATTCCGCCAGTTCCCTCCCTCCTCTACACTAGTGCAAGACTGGTTCAATATTTTGTTTTTTCATTTAGATTGATTTCTAAATTTCTATTTTTTCTGAAAGCTGTCTGAATAATATTGGTCAAAGTTTTCTGCATAAAAAGTATACACCAATCAGCCATAACATTAAAACCAACTCCTTGTTTCGACACTAACTGTCCATTTTATCAGCTCCACTTACCATATAGAAGCACTTTGTAGTTCTACAATTACTGACTGTAGTCAATCTGTTTCTCTGTTCTTCAGTAGTGAGGACTCTCCCAGGACCACTATAGAGTAGTTATTATTTAGGAGGTGGATCATTCTTAGCACTGCAGTGACACTGACATGGTGGTGGTGTGTTAGTGTGTGTTGTGCTGGTATGAGTGGATAAGACACAGCAGCACTGATGGAGTTTTTAAACACCTCACTGTCACTGCTGGACTGAGAACAGTCCACCAACCAAAAATATATCCAGCCAACAGCGCCCCGTGACCACTGATGAAGGTCTAGAAGATGACCAACTCAAACAGCAGAAATAGATGAGTGATCGTCTCTGACTTTACATGTACAAGGTGGACCACCTAGGTAGGAGTGTCTAATAGAGTGGACAGTGAGTGGACACGGTATTTAAAAACTCCAGCAGCGCTGCTGTGTCTGATCCACTCATACCAGCACAACACACACGAACACACCACCACCATGTCAGTGTAACTGCAGTGCTAACAATGATCCACCACCTAAATAATACCTACTCTGTGGTGGTCTTGACCATTGAAGAACAGGGTTAAAGCAGGCTAAAAGTGTATGTCACATACAGTATATGTCAAAAATGTATTACACATGAGCATACACATTTCTATGGGCCACACATATATGTCAATATATGAAATTGTTTCAAATTCTAATAGGTTTCATATATAGTTTGCACAATATGGGCATATATTTTATATATGAAAATGTTATCTATATTGCGTTTGGGAAAATTGGGAAGAAACTGAGAATAACGCCAACATAATTAGAATTACTATTAGAATTATTATGACTTACTAGATGAGATTATCAGACATACTTAGACTTAGTTAGACTTTGCTGAAGGAAGTAACACTCAATTGCCCAACTATGGTCAGACTCATGCTAATGTGGATGAGTTAGTTACTTTTTTTAATTATAACTGTTCAGCTGTTCTGGATTCTCTTGCCCCTATGAAATTTAAACGCTTAAAACCAAAAGTTCAGCCCTGGTTAAATGCATCCACACAGGAAATTAGACAGGCTTGTAGAAGAGCGGAACGGAAATGGAGAAAGGACAGATTGCAAGTAAGTTTGGATATTTTTAAAGGTTGCCTGGAAGACTATCAGCTAGCTGTTAAGTCTGCTAGAGAGGCATACTTTTCAAGCATAATTGCCAAAAATTATAACAGACCTAAAGTACTGTTCAGTACAATAAATTCTTTACTTAAATCATCACCCGAAGTTGGAAATGTTCCTTCTTCTAGAGTATGTGAAGAGTTTTTAAACTTTTTTGTGGAAAAAACTGAAACAATTAGGTCTGGCATTACTTACTTGGGTATAGATTCTCCACTTCCACCGCCGTGCCCAGGTATGTTTGAAAAGTTTGAGGCTGTTTCAATCTCCGAATTAACAGATTTGGTGCTGAAAACAAAGCCAACAACCTCCCCACTTGATGTGATGCCCCCACAGATAGTTAGGGAGACATTTGATATATTAGGACCTTTTGTCCTGGATATCATTAATACTTCCCTTGCCACTGGTACTGTTCCAGCATGCTTTAAACATGCTGTAGTTACACCTCTGCTCAAAAAGCATAATCTTGATGCTACAGTGGTTAGTAACTATAGGCCGATTTCTAAATTACCATTCTTGGCTAAATTGCTGGAAAAGGTTGTATATTCTCAGCTTTTACCATTTTTGAGTAGAGATGGTATTTTTGAGATTTTTCAATCTGGCTTTAAGTCTATGCACAGCACTGAATCTGCTCTTCTGAAGGTGACAAATGACTTGCTACTTACTGTTGATGAGGGAAATTGTGCCATCCTCATTTTATTGGACCTTAGTTCTGCTTTTGATACTGTTGACCATGACATACTTGTTGGTCGCCTGGAAAAGTGGGTGGGGTTACAGGGAGAGGCCCTGAATTGGTTCATATCTTATTTTAAGAATAGAACCTTTTCAGTGAATATTAGCAGCTATTTCTCTTCTTCTGCTGATGTCTCTTGTGGTGTTCCACAAGGGTCCATACTAGGGCCCCTCCTTTTTTCTCTCTATATGCTGCCATTGGGTCAAATAATTAGGAAGCACAATGTCAGCTTTCACCTGTATGCTGATGACATACAGCTTTATCTTCCCATTAGACCGAATGACAATGGCTCGTTAACATCTCTTAGCAGTTGTCTTGAGGACATAAGGAGGTGGATGGCTGACAATTTTCTTCAGCTGAATGAAAGCAAGTCAGAGGTTATCGTTTTTGGGGGTCCTCATCACATCAATAGTGTCTCCAATAACCTTGGTCACTTGTCTACATGTGTCAAAACATCTGTGAGAAATCTTGGTGTTATCTTTGACTCTGACCTCCGATTTGATAAACAAATCAACTCTGTGGTAAGGAATAGCTTCTTCCAGCTCAGAAATATTGCGAAGATTAAGCCTTTTCTCTGCTATTCTGACCTGGAAAAAGTTATTCATGCATTCATTTCTGCAAGAATTGACTACTGTAATTCTCTGTATATTGGGATTAGTCAGTCTCTGTTGCGGCGCTTGCAGGTAGTCCAGAATGCAGCAGCAAGGTTACTGACTAATACCAAGAAAAGAAACCATATTACACCAGTCCTTGCCTCACTACATTGGCTGCCTGTTCAGCACAGGATTCATTTTAAAGTGCTTTTATTTGTTTTTAAAGCGCTTAATGGTCAAGCCCCGGCTTATCTCAGTGGTATGCTTTCTCCCGCAACCGCACAGCGATCTTTAAGATCAGCCACTCAGAATTTGTTGACCGTTCCTAGGGCTCGTTTGAAGCTAAAAGGTGATCGTGCATTTGCAGTTTATGCTCCGAGGCTATGGAACACTCTACCTCCTAATATTCTACAAGCACCTTCGGCCGCTGTTTTTAAATCACTCCTAAAAACATACCTTTATAAGCTGGCATTTGAACAGTGAGGAGCCGTGGTAATTTGAATTGTTTAGTCTATTTGTATTTGTTTTATTTTGTCTCTTACTCTGTATTTTTATTTGGTTCTTACTTTTTTAATATAATGTTGTGTTATGTATGCTTATTCGATGTACAGCACTTTGGTCAACGTAAGTTGTTTTAAGAGTGCTTTATAAATAAAATTTACTTACTTACTTACTTACTTACTCCTTTTAAAACACTCATGACAAGAACAACGACTGGGCCTAAAACACTCCAGTGGCCAACAAAGCATAATTATTAAGAGTGATAACAGTATGTGTTCTACCATGAGCTGAGAAAGTAAATGCTTGGCACAGGCTAAGTGCTAAGTGTGAGCAGAAAGCATGCACCTGTTGGGGTATTAAGCCCTGAAGGATTTGGTTACAGCCTGGCAAGCTGCCATGTGAGCATGTTCACCATAGCCCAGGCATTTCCCTCTATTCCAAACAGCTAACAAAGTGGTCTGTCTGCACCTCCATGAGAGAGTTTTGTCCATCTGTAAACCGGCACTGTGGCAGGAACTTTAGCACAAAAATGCTTATGATGCAAAAAGACACAGCAGTGATACTGTATGCAATGATACAGAATGCTCTTTAAAGGCAATGTAGGAAATGTATGAAATATGTAAGTAAAATAGAATAAAATTCTGTTTGAGGGATACAACTCAGTTGACTGTGGACAGTGTCTCCTATTTTTCAGCAGGTTTTAAATCAAAGCAAATGTGTATCTGATTAATTTCCAAATTAATTTCCTCTTATCGTAATTGTTTTCTTAACTTTCATACCATGTACTATTGCATGTAATTTGTAGTAGGTTTGGTCAATTTAGCCCTATTTATATGGACACAGAAAATTACTAGCTGTATCCAATCATAAAATTAAACAAAATATAATTATAACATTATACTGTTACAGTGTCAGAAAGTTGCAATGTCATTTTTTTTAATTATTTAAATAAATGTTTTATTTTATAATTATAAATTATTATTTTTTTTTACACAATTATTTTTTATTTTATATATAATATTTTTTCTTTATTTAAATAATTTTTTTATTTATTTTATTACAATTTTTTATAAGACACGGCAGTGCTATACATTGATACAGAATGCAATTTAAAGGCTAAAGTAGATGAAATTTATGAAATATTCAACTCATTCATACTTCAAATTAATTGAAGTAGTTTACACCAGCATGAATGAACCCTTGTAAGTTTATTTTTTTATGGTTTTTTTTTTTCTTTTTTTTTTCTTTTTTTTGGGATCTTGCCCAATCAAGAGGATTTTAAAATGTATTTAAGCCTTTCACAGCCTCTATTTATGTATTTATTTATTTATTTACTTAATTAATTTAGCTGGTAAATCGAACATTTTGCTATAAAATTTAGCACATTGGAAAGCAAACTTCTATATAAATATAATAATATGAAATAAATAAGCATCTGCATCATCCAAACCTACTTTATTATTTCTGGCACTGTTGGTATACATATAGTACTGTACTTATAAGTTTATGGAACATAGTAATTCACCTATATTTATATGGCTTCAACGTGTGCTTGTGTAAAAATGGATGACCCATATACAATACTCTAAACTGGTAAAACATGACTTCGTTGGATGTTTGAACTGAAAACAGGTCATTTTTATGATCTAATTAGGGTGCCCACACTATAGGCTTGCTACCTTTGTAGCACAAACTTGGGAAAAAATTTTTATTAGACTAACAGTTTTCCTAATTTCAGTTTAAATGAATAGAATGTCAAAAACATCCAATTATTCTGATAACGATATACCTCTGGCAACCTCTTTTAGTAAGAGAAGGCAAGACTATTAACTTTTAACTAGCCCTTATAATCCCTGTCAGGCTAATAGTGGGTCAAGTGGCAATGGGCACAAGGCAGAAATACACCCTGGACAAGTCACCAATCCATCTCAGAGCACCACACGCTCACCTATTTATTTATTCACCTATTCACATACTATCTTCTTCCAGTCTACCATCTGCATGTATTTTAATTATTCGGACACATTCTGTTAATGACTTAATCAGTGCTGTAAATGGGACAGGGGTCATGTTGAGCTTAAAATGAATAAAACAGAAGGGTTGAGTAGATTAGGAAATTTCATGCATACAAAACCAAGCTTGTGTGTAGTCGTTAAGTAGCCTGTGTACAGCTGAGAGGAACAAAGGCATTTTGGAGCGGGACACTGACGGGTTTTTCATGGCTGTTGACGCTCAGTGTGTCGTTTATGATACTATAGAACTATGATACTTCCGTCATTCATTTTTTCATAAGGAGATAAATAAGTCACATGTGCCATTTGGATGAGGGTACAAGGGTACAAATATTTGCAGAAATTTTTAATTTGTTGAGGACCACCAATACACATTTTTGGCCCAAAGTTAATTATTATTTTTAAAGTAATTGAATAAATACATGTATCACATTATTCTATAATAATTTCTCTATTTCTATACATTGGGCGCAAAAGTCTGAAGGAAAAAGTTCATATAAAAAAAGTTAGAGAAACTACTCTGAGAAAAAACCCAGCACGCTAGTGCTACACACAAAATACTCATCACTACTGATTAGTTTGTTATACTTAATTAAAGCATCATGACACTTTCAACACGTATTACCTCATATAAATGACATCAAACCATTATTAAGACTAAGCTAATTAGTTTTCTGTGATTATTTCTTCCATCTGTAAGCCACATCACTGGAGCACATAACATGTTTCCTGCATGATATCCGCTATTGTTTCAGACTCAATCGCTAATGCCTTTTAAATTAGAGCAGCGGGTTAAACTGAGGAATATTAATTACAAAGCCTTATCTTCAAACATCTAGCCGAGACAAAAGACAATCCATCTTTGAAACGTTGCAAATCTCTTTCACACCAGAGAGACGTATATAATCATGAAGCAGATACAGCAGCAGACAAAGCACACGCCTCTTTAGCTTCAGAGCTCCGGTAATTCCACTTGAGTAACCGCCTGACATCTGAGTGTTTAGAGAAATATTTACACATCTTGGTCAATGACCCTTACTAACCTGTGGTGAGAGGCCATTGTTGACGGGGTTCATGGGGTTGCTGGATGCTGACTGGCCCATGAAGGTGTCGGTGTAGCTTGAGAAGCCGTGTCGATTGGATGAGAGGCCGTAGGCAGAACTGCTGTCGCTAGAAAGGCCGCCCTGATGCATAGTGGATGGGGGCAAGGGCTGCGGCCGGTGCACTGTGCCACTGACATCTGCGGAAAGCAATTAAGTAGTTTGATTTTCAATTGAAGTCAAAAGTTTACATACACTTGTAAGGGAATTATACTTTATGGCATCAAATGGAGTTTAAGAACTTCAATTAGAATCTGCTGGATAAAGAGTGACGCTATCCACAGTCGAGGAGGCTGCCATGCAAAAAAAAGTCCCTGCTCCTACTACGTCCATCATCTGATTCAAGAGCAGATCCTTCTTTCTTGCACAGTAGCTTATGAGCCTGTTTCAGGGATCAAACTCAATTGACTGTGGGCAACGTCACCCATTTTTAGCAGGTTTTAAATCATAGCAAATGTGTATCTGACCATCCAAAATAATTTACTTTAATCGAAAGGTGACAGTTTTGATTGTCTTCTCAACTTTCATTCCATGTACTATTGCATATAATTTGTAGTAGGTGTGGTCAACGTATCCCTCTTTATAAGGACACAGAAAATTACTAGCTGTATCCAATCATAAAATTAAAGAAAATATAATTATAACATTTACAGTCTCTGAAAAGTTGCAATAAAATTAAAATATTCAATTATTTAAATATCTTTCTTTTCTTTTATAATTATAAATTATTTTATTTTATAGATATATAATTATTTTTTATTTATATACAATTCTTTATTTTTTATTTATTTATTTAATTAAATTATTTATTTTTATTTATTTGTTTAATTAAAATATTTATTTATTTCATTTAATTATTTAGTTTTTATTTATTTATTTATTCCAGTCCTGACATGGTGTAGTACTGTCATTAACACCCACACATTTTTTCATTTATATATTTAGCGTTTTTTTAATGTTCTAATTTTTTAGATTGTTCCAAAATCTAAAACATCTAAATCACGACAAATTCTAACGTCAGACGTACCTTGTGATAGTGTGGTAGAGGGGTAGCTGGGTTCAGAAAGCTGGTATGTGGGAAGTGTGGGCATGCCCGTTGCTGAAAACCCTCCTGGCAGTAGGTGGTTGAATGCTGCAAGCTGATTGGCTCCGGCCTGTTTACGCCACCTTGCTCGTCGATTGCTGAACCATACCTGCAAATAATAATAATAATAATAATAATATGGATCAATGGCAATTAGAATTTTCAGCATATTAAACATGTTTATTATTATATATTATACTAATGTTATATAATTTATAATATATAATTGTTATTCAGTGTTTACAGAATTTTAAATGCTCAACCAGTCATAAACTTGAAGTTATTTACCACTGTTTAATACAGTATGTGTTATAAGGTTCTCATAATTTATTGCACATTTTTATCCAACATTTAATACACACGTCAAGGTACCATCTAAGGAAAGTAAACAAACCTAAACTTGAAAGCTTTTCTCAACAGTCTGGAGAGTTTATGTGAATTTGCCTGTTCAATCAAAAAAGCATTAAATACATCAGGTGCTGTTGTTGGACGAGAAGACCAGACTTTCACTTGGCATTCCAATTCAACCCAGCGTTGTTCCTTTTGGGAAGAGTGCTTAAACAGTAAAGGGCCTTCCCCAAACTGAATCTTAACAACCAATATTGTTATGATTCATTTTTGACTGCTAACATGTGAGGTAAGGGATGAATGCACTTTGTTAAAAGTTACAAAAGGCATTTTGGACAGTATTTAATATATTATGGAGCAAAAATCTCAATACAAACGTGCAACTTCAAAGTGTCCTTCAGATTTGAGCTTTAAAAACTGGGGCACAGCTCATATTCTGCATTTGTAGCGAGGGTCAAGGCCCCTGCCCCTGTCTATGCAAAAGAGTGAATGACATTGCCTTTGAGGTCCTATTCTTTGGACTTTAATACACTGGCAGCGCAGTTAATCTACTGTTGTTTTTCAAATGGGCTCAGCCATTGGGAGAGGGAGTGAAAGAGTGGGACAATGGTCCCTCGATGAATCGGGACACAAAGAGAGGGTGTCCCTTTTAAAACAGCTCCTCTTCAAAATGACGCTTTCAACCAGGGCATTGATCAAGGGGCTCGAGCAGACGTACTGTATGTGCACACAATCTTTAACTATTTAACTCTATTACCACTATATTGCCTTTTTTACATTCTATATATTATATTGTGTCCGTTTAGGTAAAGAAAGAACATTAAGCATTCTTAAAATGACCATTAACTGGGGTGGGAGTATATTTGTAAGAATTGGTAGATTTGACCTGAACCATTAGATGGAGGAGCATGTTTACGTTGTACCATGAGCCCGAAGGCAAAGCAACACCCAGGTCCAGAGTCATCATTTACCCTTATTAACCCACCAGGGGACTAATTATTGGTTATTATTTGTGGTTAGGAATTAGCAACTTAAATGAAATACCAAGACCACAGCAGCAGCAAGGCTTTACACACCTTAAAAGAACTGAATTTCTCAAGTTTCACACAAGCATTTCTCAAATACTTCATTTATCAGTGAAGTATTGCTTCTTTTTGTTGTTGTTGTTGTTGTTGTTAGATTCACCATTTTTTTTTAGTCTAGTCTAGTCATCATACACTAGTTAGTTCTTGATATCCCATACGCAAATGTAATACATGTACATATATAACATTTTCATATATAAAATATATGCCCATATTTGTGCAAACTATATATTGTTAGGATTAGGCGCTATGTTATAGAACAATTTAATATATTGACATATACACCGATCAGCCATAACATTAAAACCACCTCCTTGTTTCTACACACATTGTCCATTTTATCGGCTTTACTTACCACATAGAAGCACTTTGTAGTTCTACAATTACTGACTGTAGTCCGTCTATTTCTCTAAATACTTTTTAGCCTGCTTTCACCCTGTTCTTCAATGGTCAGGACCACCACAGAGCAGGTATTATTTAGGTGGTGGATCATTCTCAGCACTGCAGTTACACTGACATGGTGGTGGTGTGTTAGTGTGTGTTGTGCTGGTATGAGTGGATCAGACACAGCAGCGCTGCTGTAGTTTTTGAATTCCGTGTCCACTCACTGTCCACATTATTAGACACTCCTACCTAGATGGTTCACCTTGTAGATGTAAAGTCAAAAACAATGTGTTGGATGTTTTTAGTTGGTGGACCATTCTCAATCCAGCAGTGACATCAGCATTGCTGTGTCCTATCCACTCATACCAGCACAACACACACTAACACACCACCACCATGTCAGTGTCACTGCAGTGCTGAGAATGATCCACCACCCAAATAATACCTGCTCTGTAGTGGTCCTGAGAGAGTCCTGACCATTGAAGAACAGCATGAAAGGGGGGTAACAAAGCATGCAGAGAAACAGATGGACTACAGTCAGTAATTGTAGGACTACAAAGTGAACTAAGTAAACTTAGCTCATTATTGGGATGGAGAGTTCAACTCTCTGTGACAAGATGCCCAGAGGTTCTGCTTTAAAAAAATGAGTACTGGTTTGTTTTTATTCTAAAAAATATTAATTTGACAGGAAGGTGTCAGTCCAGTGGATAAAAACTTCACTTCTCAATATACATGAGCTGCTGAGAATGGTCGATGATCTTAGTGAAGGAGATAGCCTAGGGAAATATGCCTAGATAGACATTTCTCATAAGAGGGTACTCCAGTATTCAATGCCCCTCAAAAGATACTTGGTGGTAGTAGTGCCTACTGAATGCTTTGTTTTGAAACCCAATTACAAAGGCACCTTGAGTGGGGATTTTCTCACTCGCCTTACTCTAATTCCCCCTCTACACATTGTCCTACCAGAAGAGAGACGCATTCAGTTGCCCAAATGGCAAATAGAAATATGCGTCAAATTAAAACTTACAAGAAATGCTAACAGTGGCAGAAAGTCTAGTTATCTGATGACGTTGAGTATTGAGGGGCTAGAAGTGGAAAAATTCCAGGGTGCAACCAGAAGGAGGCCAAATGGAGTACAAATCTGATTGTTCTGTGCATTTCCACTTGAGACGACAGTTGAAGCCAGCTGAGGTTCCCTGGCAACCTTCATTCTCATCCGAAATCAATCATCCAGCTCGTCCTGTCAATTCTACCCAAACTCTCACTCTGCACAGAGAGACTATATGTCTTCCTAGGATTACTCAGGCCCTGTTTCATGGGTTGGGGTGGGGGAGCAGGCAGTGGGCACTGTGGAGTAAAACCTGGCTAACGTGATTGAATTTCACAGCAAAAAAGTACAACATAGCAGTGGCTGAGAGGCGTAAAAAAGGCCCACATCAATCTCTGTGGATGTGTGTAGAGGACGCATGGCCTGGCCGGACCCGAGTCGAGCATACAAGGTCCTGAGGTCATAGTGTGATCGAGTCCAACAAAAACAGACCCCTATACAGGAGTGTCTTCTATAACCTCGATTTTACTGCACCCATATGTTACGTATGGATTGAATAAAGCTGGAGTTTTACACACACACACACACACACACACACACAAATGCTTCACCATTTACATAGGGTTTTTTTTTTAAGTCGGATGTTCCCATTCTGCATGTCTTGTTAGGATTAGGTGCAGGACTATTGGCTCCAGATTTTTCCGTGATCAGCTACAGCTCATGTGTGTCATATCATTTCCAAACTTTGGTACATACACATGTGACCTGGATGTCTTGTATCCAGACTGGATCTGGATCAAAGAGTGTCGGAACAGGAGAAGCAAAAACAGCCCAGCATGTAAAACAACAAATACTTTCTGAGTCTTCTAGTTTTTTTTTAGCTTTTTATTTCAGTTTTTTAGTTCAGTAACAGGCAGGTTGAGCATTTTCAAACTGAGTCTTTCTAATAGCAGTTTAACTCATTTCATGTGACTCATGTGAGTCAACAGTCGACTCATTTCGACTTACACAGAAAATACAACAACAGTTTTAAGTCATTATTAAATTAATTTTAAATTATTAATCAAGTCCTGGTATCCATCACAATTGATTCATTTATTGATTCATTTATTTTCATTATTTACATCATACTGATTAGGATCAATGGTTTAGATCCAATCTGCAACCTAGCCCTAAGGCAGTTATACACACTGTACAAGGTGCCAATCTATGGTTTAAAATAGGATGTATTACAAGCTCAGGGACAGGTGTCCACCTGTCCAGGCTACATACTGAATTTGGTTTCTTGTAGTAATCGTATAGTCATGTTTTAGAGCCGTAGGTAAGAAGACAGGTGGACGGGAAGACCGATCACATTTATCCAATGACTCAGTGAATGACTGGTGAGAAAAGCATTACGTACTGTATAAACACTACAAACAGTCTAACCCCTGACTCTATTACTTCCCCATGTCTGTCTGTGTGTTTTGTGAACTACATTGCCCCCCTCACATTGCCCGTTGTCTATTCCCACATATTCCTGATATTCTCCACTGCCCCTTTCTTCCACCGTCTTTCTCACTCTGACATCTGGATACTGTGTCAGCACAGCTGCGCTCAAGTGGGTTGACATCCAGGCCACGGGGTCTGCCAAAAGCCAAGAGGGTCAAACACCTTCCCCACCACAAAAGGAATCATCCCAGTAGCCTGGCATTTCCATTAGAGCCTGTTCCAGTCAAATATCTATCACACACTGAGACACACTGCATTACCTCATGTACTCAGGTATTAAGGGCTGGGTTCTGGTATTTTAGGTACATTGAGCCATCTTTCATATATTTAAAGCTGAAAAAGTGGCCACATGTGCTCGAATCTACCCTTATTTAGTACTTATACACCGATCAGCCATAACATTAAAACCACCTTCTTGTTTCTACACACATTGTCCATTTTATCAGCTCCACTTACCATATTTAAGCAGCTTGTAGTTCTAAAATTACTGACTGTAGTCCATTTGTTTCTCTGCATGCTTTGTTAGCCCCCTTTCACCCTGTTCTTCAATGGTCAGGACTCTCTCAGGACCACTAGAGAGCAAGTATTATTTGGGTGGTGGGTCATTCTCAGCACTGCAGTGATACTGACATGGTGGTGGTGTGTTAGTGTGTGTTGTGCTGGTATGAGTGGATCACACACAGCAATGCTGATGGAGTTTTTAAACACCTCACTGTCACTGCTGGATTGAGAATAGTCCACCAACCAAAAAATTATCCAGCCAACAGCGCCCCGTGGGCAGCGTCCAGTGACCACTGATGAAGGTCTAGAAGATGACCAGCAGTAATAGATGAGCTATCGTCTCTGACTTTACAAGGTGGACCAACTAGGTAGGAGTGTCTAATAGAGTGGACAGTGAGTGGACCCGATATTTAAAAACTCCAGCAGCACTGCTGCTGTGTCTGATCCACTCATGCCAGCACAACACACACTAACACACCACCACCATGTCAGTGTCACTGCAGTGCTGAGAATGATCCACCACCTAAATAATACCTGCTCTGTGGTGGTCCTGACCATTGAAGAACAGCATGAAAGGGGGCTAAAACAGTATGTAGAGAAATAGATGAACTACAGTCAGTAATTGTAGATCTACAAAGTGCTTCTATATGGTAAGTGGAGCTGATAAAATGGACAGTGAGTGTAGAAACAAGGAGGTGGTTTTAATGAAGACTGAAAGTTGGCTGGAATTTTATTATGTTTAAACCATTTAAATGGTCTATTAAATGAAAGCAACAGCTGCAGTTTAACCACAACCTTCTTCTTTCTGCAGCCTTGACATCATATAGTCTGAAATAAAATCCCTTAAACATTTTGTTTGTCTAGATAGGAAACACTTTATCAATAAACTTTGTTATCTTTATGTAACATCTAATAATGTTTTGTCGTTCTGCAAGACTGAAGCTATTCAGACAGAACAGTACAGGTGTCAGGGACGGAAAGCCAAACAGCTGATATTAGCAGCCATGTTTTTTTCTTTTCGTTTTCCTTTTTTTCACAAGCTCTTGATTGATTAATGTTGCTGGTGCAGAATCGCTTCCCAGGAGAGTGTTCGGGATCCACGATGATGTGCAGCGAATTTTACAAGGAGCAGCGGTGGGCTTGAAAGTGGTGGGAAGAAACAATTCTAGCCAAAAGCTGGAGTGAGAAATCCATCAGGAATGCACTCGTGCTCGTTTCATCCCCCTCCCCTTGTTCACCACAGCTGTTGCTATAACTCTACTGTAGTTTCCCTTAGCACTGTGTCAGCTATCTGTTCTGTGCACCCAGGAGGAAGGGTTGTAACACAGATGAGGTCAGTTCAGTGTTGGTACATTGTTGAGTTGCATTGTACTCCAGCGTTATTTAACCAGATATTCATCTATGACTTCTGTACTGTAGATGTGGCTATTATGGACTGTTCCTTGTACTGAAAAAGAGCTAGAAAGTCACTATCTAGCAAACATGCTTTATTGTAGTCAATTAAAATAGACCTTTAGCTTGTCCTTTAGCATATCTAGGCTTCTAACTTTGTTAAAACAATGAGGCAACATTCAAAGTACATACACCAATCAGCCATAACAATAAAACCACCTCCTTGTTTCTACACTCACTGTCCATTTTATCAGCTCCACTTACCATATAGAAGCACTTTGTAGTTCTACAATTACTGACTGTAGTCCATCTATTTCTCTGCATGCTTTGTTAGCCCCTTTCATGCTGTTCTTCAATGGTCAGGACTCTCCCAGGACCACCACAGAGCAGGTATTAATGTTGGTTTTAATGTTATGGTTGATCGGTATATTTGTACTGTTACAGCATTAAAAGGAAAGTCCTGTATTTGCAGCTTTAATAATGTGCAGACAGAACAGTAACTGTTGTCTTGATGTAAAGCCATCTTCATGTTCTACAGTGTCAGTAACAAAAAGTAAATCAGGGATTTCCCATGCTTCAAGTGTAACAGGGACTCTTATGCTGCCTCAAAGGATTTTTCTGCAGTAAATTCTGTAGTATTTTTTATTACTGAGATAAAGTACTTGAATGCACAGCGTATAGCTTTCACTGCAAGCAAGTGACTGAAACAGGTTCATATTGGAGCAATGTCAGATAAAATAAGAGTGAATGAACCGCGATGTACCTGTACACGGGCCTCTGTGAGTTTGATCCTCTGAGCCAGCTCCTCTCGGGTGTAGATATCAGGGTAGTGCGTCCTCTCAAAAGCTTTTTCCAGTTCCTCCAACTGCTCAGCAGTGAACGTGGTGCGACTTCGTCTCTGCTTCCTCTTCAAAGGCAGGTCCGGCTCTGACTCCACATCTGAGCCATCGTCCACCCGGCCCCCTGTTACAGGCAAATAGATCAAATAAGAACGTGTCACTATGGAATAAAGCCAAAGTCAAAATGACTGCTCAGTTTAAAACAATAGATCATATTTCATGAGCCTTAACACAAATTCATATATTCATAGATCATGTCATAATTCAGTTTTGCATCAGTGAGAGGACGACTGACAAGCAAACTAAAATAACAGCTTTTAACCACATATTATTACACCACTTGGTTATATTTAAATTATTTATTACATAAAGGCTTTTCTGAATGCACTTCTGAAGGAGTTTAGATCTCAGCTGTCCTCCAGGCAGTGATGAAGAGCTGGGGGAGTTAATCTTAGCAGACCACCTTAGCAATCCAACAAGCACTTAAACATAACAGGCCTGGCCTTAATGTTGGTAGTATGGTATTATTTTTTATTATACCAGGTCCACAATAAACCCTCATTTTAAATGTAGTCAACGGATTAGCTTTTAAAACACAGTGCTTTATGTTAATTACAGCTTTGACTCCATCACTACACTCATTGGTGTAATGCTATCAAATTGCAAGAGAAAAACAGCATGCCAATGAGAGCGGCAAAAAGTTCTGAATGTGTTCTGGATGTGTTATAATTGAATTCATTTTAGCAACTTATTTGAGGGTAGCTAGGTTAATTACTTACAGAAATGTTGAGGGAAATGCAATAAAAACAAGAATCTGTGATTTGTTCATTCTCTTTAACCTTTATTTACCTATATTAACCTTTATCTATGAGCCCTCAGCCTGCATCAGATAAGAAACCATCATGCTACATGATAAATATAGCCTCATGGGCTATAGTTCTTAGAAAAACCATTGCCACTTAACACAGCCTACCACTACATCAAGAATTTCAACCTAAAACTTACAACACAGAAAGTGGAAGCCATATGGATCCTTTGCAGAAATACTGCCTTGTTTTCTAGGCCCGATCTCATCTCAGATGGACCAAAAGACACTGAAAATGTTTGATTTTGTCAGATGAGTCCAGATTACAGCTTGTTTTTGGGAGGAAAAAACAGTCGAATGCTCTCTGCCAACAAAGACAAAAGACCATCCAGACTGTTATCAGTGACAGGTGGAAAAGCCAACATCTGTCAACAGCATGGGTGACAAAGAGGCATGTATTGTGAGTTTTGTGGGTCATATGCTGCCACCAAGGCATGGTCTTTTCCCCAGAAGGCAAGACAGTGCCAGGCCTCATGCTGTCACAACAGTGTGGATTTGTAAACAAGAAGTAGGTGTGCTTGACTGGCTTGCCTGCATACCAGATCTGTTGTCTACTGAATATGTATGCATATGCATCATGAGATTTAGAATTAGACAAGAGCAACCATATAACTGGTGAAAAGTCATGTTTCCGTTAGTATCCTTAGTTCCCAAACAATTAAAAGTGTCATTAATAGGAAAGATGAAGTACCACACTGGTAAACATGCCTCTGTCCCAGCTTTTTAAGTGTGTTGCAGGCATCACGTTCTAAATGTGGTTATATTTCCAAAATACATCTACTGTAAGTAAGAATTTATACATCTAAATCACTGGAATTCCCAACTTATTTGTAGTTTTATGTAGGAAACTAGCATACCACTAGCCAGCTTGATCATTTTAGCTGTAAATGGTAATGGTCATGGTAACGTACAAACAAATTCAATTTTATAATATTCTCTTGCATCATTGCAGTCTCAGTAATTTATTTATTAGTAACCAAATGTCAACATATTCTGTAGTAACTGTAGGTAAACTTAGTACATAGCTGTCAGGCTGGGTAAATATTTTAGGTATTACCATGTAGTAATAATGGAAATGTCAGATGTGAATGGTTCGTAAGTGAACTATTAGATAGTAATGTGACCCTCAGCATAACATGATAGTATTTGTCTGAATACATCCAGTCAGACATAGTTATATCCATTTTTACTTAGGTGCTTTACTGTAAAGTTAAAGCAGATCAGTATTTGTTTTGTACATATTGTATTGTATAGCATCCAGCCCCCAAAACAGCTTCCTTATAAAGAAAGAGAAGATTAATCTCTTTTTAATAGATAGATTATGAATCTTTCAGCATTCACAGAAAATAAAAAAAAATATCAAACAATAAAGAACCTTTTGGCTTGAGTTTATTTCTTATTTATTTCCAGTTTAGGTAGCACTAGGCTGATCTTCTGAAAATCCCCCTGGCAGCCTTGGGGGCCCAGTGCTGCAAATGCAGGCCTTAATCCAGGCCATGACTTCCCCGCAAATTTAAGCCATTCCACATTAGAAACGCCTGAACCCTGGCTCTTCATTGGCCAGTTCTGCTGGGGACTTCCTAGACTGCTTCATCTGAAAGGAGACTGATTAGGGATGAGAGAAGCAAATCGGGAACTGCTAGATAGCTAGTGAACCAGGACTGCCCCCACTCCCATGCTCGCAGACAATCAGTCCTGGGCCTAGGACTCTATTTAATGGAATCAATGACTGACTTACATTTTCTTTGTTTACTTGTTAGTTTTTACTGCACATTGTGATGCTGTTCTATAGAGAAATGCTAGAGAGAAATGGATGCTAGATTAGGGCTTAAAGTAGCTGTCTGCAGGCAAAATAATACTGTAAAATGATAGCGTTTAATGTTTTAACGTGTGACGTCACATAACACTTCTAGCTAAGCCACGCTGCCCTTGTAGAATGGGAGACTACTCCAGAGAAATGATACAAATTCAAAGTAAACATGCCTTATATTGCTTAATATGCCTAATATGTGGCATTTAGAGAAAACCCAACTCTTATTTAAATTCATATAATTAAAACTGCAGATATAATTAATGTGTATGTAATTAAATGGGTCATATTTTGCAGTGTGAGAAGTCATTTGTGAGGTATTTCAGGTAAAATACTGTTTATTCTCACTGTAGTTGATTCAGTTTTCCAGATTCAGTTTTAAACTTGACAAGACTCATGAATTCTGAGATTAATACATTACAGTGTACATCGATCAGTCATAACATTAAAACCACCTCCTTGTATCTACACACATTGTCCACTTTATCAGCTCCACTTACCATATAGAAGCACTTTGTAGTTCTACAATTACTGACTGTAGTCCATCTGTTTCTCTGCATGCTTTTTTAGCCTGCTTTCACCCTGTTCTTCAATGGCCAGGACCCCCACAGGACCACCACAGAGCAGGTATTACTTGGGTGGTGGGTCATTCTCAGCACTGCAGTGACACTGACATGGTGGTGGTGTGTTAGTGTGTGTTGTGCTGGCAAAGAAATGCTAATGGAGTTTTTAAACACCTCACTGTCACTGCTGGACTGAGAAGAGTCCATCAACCAAAAATATATCCAGCCAACGGCTCCCCGTAGGCAGCGTCCTGTGACCACTGATTAAGGTCTAGAAGATGACCAACTCAAACAGCAGCAATAGACGATCGATCGTCTCTGACTTTACCTATACAAGGTAGACCAACTAGGTAGGAGTGTCTAATAGAGTGGACAGTGAGTGGACACGGTATTTAAAAACTCCATCAGTGCTGCTGTGTCTGATCCACTCATACCAGCACAACACACTAACACAACACCACCATGTCATTGTGACTGCAGTGCTGAGAATCATCCACCACCTAAATAATACCTACTCTGTGGTGGTCCTGTGGTGGTCCTGACCATTGAAGAACAGTAATTGTAGAAGTGCTTCTATATGGTAAGTGGAGCTAATAAAATGGACAGTGAGTGTAGAACAAGGAGGTGGTTTTAATGTTATGGCTGATAGGTGTATATGTAAACAAAATTGGCTTAAAGTGGAGAGAGATTTAATTGCAGTATTTTGCAAAGCATGGATAACCTAGGTACTAACCAAAGATAATTCTACACACAACTGCCAGGTGATTTCTGTATTTCTACTCAATATGAGATCATTCGATTTATTCAGAACATTCCCTTTGTATGTTTTTCAGCTTACGACATTTGTAAAAATAGATCCAAAGAAGTTCAGAACCTTACTTGAAAGAGCAATTACAAAAAAACAGAATTAAGAGAGGAGCCTTTAAAGTGGCTCAGACTTCAGGCCAGCATCACGGTTTAATTAAACAAGGAATTACGGGATTACACCGAGACTCTTATTACAGGCCACTTGAGGAGTCTTCTGGTGGCTGTGTTTTTGTCTCCCAGAGCTCACACTCCACAGCTCTCAACGGATTACATGTGGCCGTAGGACATGAGACCGCATTAATTAAATCAGTTCCTCTGCCTTTTCTTTTTACAAAGATTCCTTTTGCCCCCGAATGCTCCATTTTCTGAAACGCTAAGGTAAAAACACACTCGTATACAAACAGAGAACCCCATATATGTGCCAGATATTCCTTTGTTGATTCGAGAAGAGATTACAACAAAGCGGTTTGCCTTTAACTCGCCATGACAACACTTGAGGCCGGCAAAGAGGTCTATAGATCACTTTCCAAAGGCACCTCTAAACCCTAGGGGTGGGTGCAGCTTTCATTTCCGAGACAGCATGGATTTTATTTATTCTCTTAAACATGCTGCTGGATTTAAAACGAAGGGAGAAAATCCACCAATATCCAGCTTTGCTTTGCCTTACCAACCCACAACAGATTTTGTTTGTGATTTCCATTCGAAGAATTTGTCCCAAATTCACTTTCGTCCCTCTGTACAGCTTCTTAATAAAAAAAACTAACTAACAAAGGAAAACAGGACAGACAAATCTAAGCAATGCATATTCAGAGGCCAGATGTATGTAAGAATGTATTCAGGACTAATGAGTATTTTTTTCTGCCTTGGTCACGATAGTTACAATATCATTTAGCTAATGTAGCACAGCACATGAGCAGCACCGTGGCTAGTTGTGAACCACATAATATAATAAAAAGTGAATTCTTGACAACACTGGACAAGCTCCTACCAAAGGTCAGTACTTCCCTCTCTTGGTATAATGAAGACAGGATTATGATAATAGAACAGACGTTGATGCAGATACACACGCAGACCTTAAACTCATCTTTGTATTAGAAGGAGATCCTGTGATCAGCATGCTAGATCCCATCATGCAAATGGGACCATAGCAAGTTCCCAGATGTAAGGAATGTGCTACAGCATTAATGGATTCTAGGTGAACATATGCTGCTCTTGGTAACTAGATGTAACAAAATAACAGACAGTCCATCTTGACGTGGAAATGACTCAATCACAATTAACATCACTGTTGCACAGGTGAGCTAAATAAGTTTGATTGCCAATTAACAGCATGTATCAAGTGTAGAATAACTCTTACCATTAGTACTTTGATGTATAAGCAGCAAAACTATCTACAATTGGGGCTTAATACCTGGTGCCCCAATTACATGAGGCCAAGGTTGTAATAGTTGTTACATTTCAAACATGGACAGGCCAATTGGCAAACAGGAACAGTAACTGCAAGCCAAGGTTTACTGACATATATAGATAGCACTACTAGATTATTGCATTGCAGATCTAAGGTTCACTTGGTGTAAATAGTATAAAACCTAAAAGCCTAAGCCATGGGAGAAAAGGGTAATATGGTTTGATAAGTCAACTTTCACCATATTTCCTATGTGGAGAAGCTCAAAATATTAATTTAACACACAATGTCTGCTGCTAACTGTTAAGTTTAGTGAGTGATCCACAATGATATGGGAAGCAATGGCAAACAAGGCCAAATTTGTGATTACTGTTACTAATAAAAAATATCATAAGTCATTGCAGCCTATGTCAAATATGGACAAGCCAACTGGCAAAAATTAACAGTAAATGCAAGCAAAAGTTCACTGACAGATATATAAAGTACTACAGGATAACTGCATTGCAGATCTAAGACTCACTTGGTGTAAATAGTATAAAACCTAGACACCTGAGCCATGGGGGGAAAGGAAATATGGTTTGAGAAGACATCTTTCACCATATTTCCTATGTGGAGAAGCTCAAAATATTCATTTAACACAATGTCTGCTGTTAACTGTTAAGTTTAGTAAGTGATTCACAATGGTATGGGAAGCAATCTTATAGAAATCAGTAGGTTCTGCTGGACCATTGCTTTTCATACACTTTTCCCCATGATGTTTTCATATTCCAGGATTATAAAGCCCCTAAACATACTGCTTTAATAGTTCATTGTTGATTTGATGAAACCCAGGATATTGTTAAGGTCAGCACCTTTTCTGCCTTTTACAATAATCAGATTGAAACATTATTGAACATTAATAAAACGTGTTATACACAGATTGCTAAGACGATTCCCATATCCACTTCATCTCCGTATTTTAGAAGAATGTACCAGCACCATGGAACGGAAATACAAAAACATAAAAGCTATTCTAGAAGCAAATGGTGGCCCTGCTCATTTTTATGAGTAAAGTTTAAGGAATGAGGATAAAATACCCAAGTATGTATCATAAAATGACAGCTTAATTATTAATCATTGCAAAAAAAATTAATTTGTAGTGTAAATTACTGAATAAGATTTTGTCATGCTTGTTAATTACTTAATTAGTTAACATATGCTTTACATTCATCAGTGATGTTTACTGTGTTTAAGGGACAAAAATTTATGTACTCTCCCAAAAGACAAAATGACTCCCATGTTGCAGTTTAGTCATTTAATTGCTATTAATTATTTAGGTTGATTGCTCCCTATGGAACTGATGCTAAGCAGCACATGGAGACACTTAATCATAGCATATTTCTACGACCTACTGCACAATCACATTAATAAACCACTTTCACTATGTAGAGCTGGAGTGCATGGCCTGAATCCAGTCTGGTGATTAACTACTATGGGTGAAGTGTGACTGGGGCCAAAGAGGAGTCATGACCACCCAACACAAGCTCCTCTCTTACATCTTCCCCATCAACAGTCAACACCAGTGAAGCAGCAGATGGGATATTCATCATCACAGCCACACTCAGACACTTTTCACCTCTCAGACCTCCTTTCATTCTCTTCTTCTACAACTCCTGTCATGCTCTCTCTAGACCTCTTCGGTAGGCTAAAAGGCCTGAGGAAATGTAGCATTTCACAGCTGTGCATTCCTAAAAGGGGCACTGCACTTAGCGTGGTGGCAAACATTTACACATTTGTCTTCATCAGGACTGGCAGTCTAAACAATATTATAGCTTGTGTGACATATAAGTCAGACTCCCCTATTGACCTCCTCACTTTCAGGGAGTGTTAATTAGCAGATCTGAGAAGTACTGTACATGTAGCTCTGGTCAGCAATGGCAGCAATGAGTCAAGACAAGAAGCCTGTACATCATACTGCATTCTTTTTACTGTGTTAGGTTATATTTAAAATGATTCTTTTGTATGCCATGACTATAGTGGTTTTAAGAAAACAGATAGTGGGTCATGACTCTGATAAGATTCTCAATTACAAATAAATAGCCTTTACACTGCTTTACAATGAATGCAACTGGTACAGTTGTTCCTTCTAATAATTCATAAACTGGGGACAGAACATTGTACAAACAGACTATTATAATCCCCAATTTCTGACATACATCTGCTACACAACAGTCTTCGTGGCTTTAAGGCTAGATTTAAGCTGACTGGTTCAGATTTTGTACGCCACATTGTTTCATTTTCCTAATGCACACAAATTTTATATTAAGTTACAAAGTCATCAATCAGATTGTAGTGCATGAAGAACAAATCAAATCAGTCAATTCCAAGTGGGGCAAATTCCCTGATATCTGGCACTTAGTACTTGAGTAAACCCTAAACTTTTAAGCTAATTTCTCACACAGAAGCTGTTGTTCTAGAATTATCCATTAGCTCCAAGAATAGTCTTTGATAGTTGATTTAAATGTTTAAATCTTGAAAGAAACTTGAAGGAACGTCACTAGTAGTTTTAAGACTGTGCTACACAACAATCTTTTTGGCTTTAAGACTGGATTTAAGCTGACTGGTCCAAATTTTGTACAATGATCTGAGATAGTACTTCTATAGAATGCAACATTAGAAAAAGATGGAGTGGCAAATTGTATGGAACATGACTGAATATCCTAACTAAACATGGTAAAGCAGTTTTACAACATAGCACCACATGTTCTTAAACTGGGTAGCTTTAAAAAAAAAGTTAACCCAGTAGCAGAGTATCTCTATAAATGTAGTGCATGAAAAACAAATCAAATCTTTGTCAATTCCAAGTGGGGGAAATTCCCTGATTCCTGGCACTGAGTGAGTACTAGAGTAAACTCTAACCTTTTAAGCACATTTCTCACACAGAAGCTGTTGTTCTTGAAGAAACCATTAGCTCCAAGAATGGTCTGTAGATTTAAATGTTCAAATCTTAAAGAAAAGTAAAGAAACACAAATACAGGGGGGTTGTTTGTGTCTCTTGGCTTTAGTTTTGACTGGACTGGATTGCGGCAGGCAGATGTTTTGTCTACAAATCATCACAAAATGTGCTTTACAGTTATATGTTCTTGGCTTGATATGTTGTAAAGCATGAGAGGATGTGGAGAACGCCGTTATCCGCAAATTTTAGACAAATGTAAAATCATCTGATCAGTTTCTTTGCTTGGTGCTTTTAACCTATAAGCCATTATTTAATACATGCCGGTAACAGAGTGGACTGGCATCAGTTATCAATCAGTTTAGGGTCAGCACAGTTTTACCAAGGATAGTCTATACTAATAGGTAAACCTATAGACTATAATAGTAGAATTAGTGGTAGTAGAATGTAATAAAAATAAATAACGTAAACAATAAGTGACATCAATTGTCTATGTACCTGAAAATGGGTTTAAAATGTAGCTAGTAGTAGTTTTCAGCTATATAATCACAAAAGAGTGGTTTTATTTTTTTGGAAACTGACTTGTAGCACTTGTAGCTACATAACCAGGGAATAAAGGGGTGCATTGGATATATTGAATATATATAGTCTGATGTGAGACTACAATATGTTGAAGGTGACAAATATAAAGACAATGCACATATTTGGGACTGACATTCCTTCTTCCCAAAGTCCATTCCTTTTATTCCATGTGATAAAAGCCTTAAAAAGAAGACACTACCAAAGAAAACAGAAAAAAGGAAGGATCGTCAGCTCCCGCAACAAACAATTAGCTCCCTTTTCTTTTTGCCGCCATACAAAAAAAAAACGTTTAGAGGAAAAAAGTGAAAAAATGTGAAGGCGAGGTGACGGGTGATGCTCTTTTATAGGTCTTGTCATGTGCTTGAAGGCTCAGTGGTCTTTTTGTTCATTGCCTGTGGGTGTGAGCGTGCTCACCTTAAACAACAGAAAGCCTCAGGGGCCTCCCTGGCCTTTCAGGACCAATAGAGGCAGCACCTTAGGGGACCATTTAGGTCTGAAAAGAGGCCTGAAAACCCTGCACAGCTCTATGGGGCATCAATAAATGCTGACATATTGACTTTCTGTGCCCAAGCGCCAGTGAAAAGTGCCGCCTGCATATTAATCCATTACGGGGCTGGGGAGAGGGCCGGCACCATGAGGAGAGGGGGTGGCCGGGGATGGCTTGTGTCTCTTAGTTTTTAACTGTTTTGGAATGTGGTAGCCGCATGTTGGTTTGCAAAATGGTTATGAAGTGAGCTGTAGAGTCATCCATGTCCCTTAAAGCTGAGACTTTTTTTCTATCGGTTTGTTAATTCTTTTGTACTTTTATTTTACTGATTGCATTTCGACCCATTTTTCTCTGCCAATTCCTCTATTGCAGTTATTTCACCACTTGCCGAGAAGAGCTAAGACTATCATGCAATCGCCAACCTCAGCTATTACCTACCAGTGATAAGATTCTCACAGAGCACTATATCTTGTACATTGAGACACGCTGTGCACCCTGCAAATAATCTATCACTAGTGCAAGCACCTCGACCAAACAGCAGAAGTCATATATGTACCACCCTCCCTCAGGCACAGCCAATTTGTGCCTGTTTGGACTTCTGGCCAGGATGATAGCAAATGGTTGGGACAGGGACAAAATAAGAGTGAAAAGTTTATAGAGTATTCAGGTTACACCATTTGGAAACATTTCACAATAAATAGGTGAGGGTTTCCAGTTTGGGTAAAAAAGGAGGATCTACCGAAGGCTTAGTCTTTGCAAGCAGGTCGTGGCTCACTTCTTTATTTCAAATTTAAGAGGATTGTCAATCAGTTCAAAAAGAGCCCTTTGCGTCTACCATAAATACATTCTGAGAAGTTTCAGTTCATGTAGGGCAAGTGACCTTAGAGCCTTCCGACAGCATTGCATGAGAAACCATTATACTACTGTAATAAACAAAGCCATATGGGCTTTGGAGTACTTTGGAAAACCATTGTCACTTAACACCTTAACACTGTCCATTGCTGCATCAAGGTCTCAGATTGACCAAAAGAACATGAAAACATGTGCTGTGGTTAGATGGGTCTATTATTCTGCCTGTTTTTGCAAGCAAAATGTGCAAAAGCCAACATCATTAAGTGTAATTACTAGGAAAGACACTGTTACACAGTGGTAAACACGCCTCTGTCCTAACTTTTTTGAGTGTGTTGCAGTCATTAAATTCTAAATTTCTTTACATTTATAAAATACAAATAAGTTGGCAAAGTTTTTGTACTTTTGTCAGTAAAATACTAAAAGTTCAGATTCTTTCATTACATTTCACAAAATGTCTCAACTTTTCTGGAAATGGAAAGTGCAGCATCTATACTTTGCCTGCTCAGACCTGTGCCATCTTCCCAACTGAATGCATTACATTTTCTAAGGCGTTTTTGCTCCCTACTTTTCAGTGATGACATTTTCTAATTTTGCTCCAAGGCATAAAGGAGATTGTAGAATTTCCTATTGCACGACACAGGAAAAGTGGACTAAATAAATTTGGATGGAAATGCTGAGACAGTCTATCGAAACTGGAGAAAGTTGTAATTTGGTTTCTACCTGGCAGCATTGTTCAGACTGCCTTAAAAAGCAAGTGTCCATTTTATTGCTGAATTCATTTACTGGGATGTATATCGTGGTAATTGAGGTCAAAAGCAATAAAAATTGTGGAGCTTAATCAAAGTTCTAAAAGGAGGAGGAGATTGTAAAATCAGCCCTTTAAACTCACATGCCTTAATTGAAATCCATTTTCAAAAATGCTTAAGCCAAGACATGCTGCAGAATCTAGATACTGTGCCACCTTAAAGAGGAAGCTACATGTACAGTATATATTACATATATACACAAAATAGTCTTTTGACCTTGTAAATATAAATATTTCCAGAGAGTATGTATTTATAAGCATAAAAATGTGATTTAAAGAACTATTTAAATATAAATCCTCCACTTTCACTGGGATGCAAGTCAGAAGATTGAGTGGGGCTAGAAACTAGTCTAGAGATATTGTGGTTGTATGGTATGTTGAGGGCTGGTGTCTTGTCAAAAGTAATTTTTTGGCCAGTAAGATTAAATTTAGCAGCCAGGTGTAATGTGCATCAGGACCTTTTTTTATTTGCAGCACTAATAACTGGAAAATAATGTACTGTATGTTGATGTAACTGTTACAGATAAACATTTAATAATTTTACTATGTACTTAACCCATGATAATTATTTTAAACATATTTTCTTTAACCATTGCTTTGTGATCTGAATGACACTGAAAGTAGCATGGTCGCTGGTGCCAGACAGACTAGTATGAATGCAGAATGGTGCAATAAGGTCTGATTTTCTGCTGTAAATCATTATTTTATTTGCCTGGTTTCTCGTGCAGTGCCGTCTGAAGGCTTGAAAGGCAAGCACAATCACCAGGGTTTCAAATTTAAATGTACAAACTGAAAATGCAGTATTAAAAATTATTATATTTAGGGTATTTATCATTCAGTAGACTGAAACAGGTCTTTGTCATTAAATATTGTGGTCAATGGGGTTACTAACAAACTGTTTAGTATGGATACGAATACCTTTATTGTCATTGTACAAGTACACCAAGATTCAGTGTGCTCTACATAGGAAATGTATAAAATGTATAAAAAGTATATTAAGGGGAAGGGAAAATACACATACTGTACATACAAGTAGTTCAGAAGTTGGGTAGTAGTACAGTATATCCATGTAAGATGTCCCGTGCAAAGTACAAGTACCAAGTCAGTATAGCAATGGCATTAGCAATGGCATTTAACCATTAGCAGCTCTGAATATTTTAAAGTGAGCATGTGCAATAGCGAGAATAATATTAACTATATATTACACTGTATTTACATATTCTGTACCAACTATCCATAATATGAAAATGCAAGGATGTAATAATGGCATGGTATACCATTATTACAAAAAATATTTTTATGAATTTATCTGTTATTTTGCTGTAATCTCTAGTCTAGTATTTACAATTTATTGAATTAAATGATGTCAATATGAGTA
The DNA here is from genome assembly GCF_030014385.1 of Trichomycterus rosablanca. NCBI lineage: Eukaryota > Metazoa > Chordata > Actinopteri > Siluriformes > Trichomycteridae > Trichomycterus > Trichomycterus rosablanca. The sequence goes on along the minus strand of NC_086006.1, from coordinate 8,419,395 downwards.
ATTATTAATCAGGTATTTCAAGCAAAATGACCTTTAATTTGGCACTCTGGTGGCACAGCGGTCTATTACACTAGGCCACTAGTTTAATACAAATATGTCTACACAGACATGATTGGCTATGTCTTTGACATACAATGTGCAGGGAATTTTTGCCTTGTGTCCAGTGTTTCCTGATGGGACCGGACCCATCGTGACCCTGATTAGAATAAAGCAGTTGATGAAAATAACATGAGTGAAATAACATTTATGTGTCAGCTCCGGTGTTTTAGGTCTGTCTGTTAGTAACATTTTACCTTTTAACTTAAATTGAACCTTTTGAAAGTTGTCAGGAAAAGAAATGTATTGATCCAACTTACTTACTAAATACTACTTTTTAAGAAGCATGTGTGCCACAGAAAGTATGTGACTTCTATGTTACTTAGATTTTGTCCACGTCAAATATTACTCTGTCTATTAAGTAACACACAGAACCTATTTATTTACATGAATGGTTAATACACATAGCCTTAAATAAATAACCAATGCAAATACTTTCACTTTAAAGTCATTTCATCCATATAAAGTCCAATGCTTTGACAAAAAATAGCTAAACCATGCAGCAATCCTATAAAGCTTTATGAATCTCCATGTGAGGTTTTATATTTATAACACTGAGAGTAAATCTAGCACATATTATGTATATATTTATTACGTGCAAGTCTTTATTGGCACATTCTTCTAGAGTGGCATTCATCTACAGTGTCTTTCCAAGAGATAAACAAGAAGTGCTGACTGTCAGCTTTTCTGGTGATTTAGCTTTGGAAAATAGCTGCTTATACTGATGGGTGCCAAGTGGACAGCCAAAAGCTTAAATAAAAATGGTTATTTTTTTTAAATAACTTCATAATCATATTTTTAAAAAGAAGATTAATAAGCAGATGTGGATTTTGTCCTTTAAAAAGAGATTTAATAGATCTTATAGATTAAATTTTTTTAAAAACATGCGTTAAAATGTGGACTGAAAAATAAAGAGAAAACCTAGATGACTTTAAAAATAAATAAAAAAAACACTTTTAACAATCTAGTCAGTACAATAAAGCATACTCAACATCTTAAGTATTAAATAAAAAGCATCTGTCGAATGAAAATCAGTTATTCTCAGTAAAACACTGGAAAAAATCAAAGGAAATGATTTTAAAATAAACACACATGCGACCCTATTGGAAGTTGGAGCATCCAAGAACATTCTGAATATACACACAGAGTAGCCTGAGGAGTAAGAGGGTGCATAAATAAACCCATTAGTTGAATCTGTACAACAAGCACCCAGTTTTTTTTCTTCTGAAGACAGAAGTGGACCCTCTGTTCCTTTCAGCCTGTCAAGATTTTTTTTTTTTAGGTTGGTGTAAAAAATCTGTGCACATTTCTGATTCGTAACACTCTAGGAACATGTCAGCTGTGTGTGAGGGCAGGACTAATAAATAAGGTTAATGAAGAATCTCGGGGTTAAGCCGTTAAGGAGCATAAAATGGGAAATTTTATGGCCATAAGTAGCATGGACTGATGGTGATTTTTAAGGTAGCGGACTACATTGTTAACGGCTAATTATAGGACTAATGTGTGGACAAGAGCCTCTTCACTTAATTAACAGCAGACATGACATGAGCTTTGTGTCTTTTCAAATGAGTGGACAGTTCATTTTTACAATAAATTAGCAGTCTAGGCTTCTGTAAATGGACTTGGACAGTGCTGTACATAATGAAAACATTTCGTTTGCATTGCATCCTCTCTATGAATTTAGGTCACCTCTGTCATGAATTTTTTTAATCTAAATCATAATTTCAAGATAATTTTTGTTGTTTTTTTTCGCACCATCCAGCAAATCCTTTACATTTACAACATTTAGCATATACTCATATCAAAAGCAGCTTACAAAAGGGTTCCATAGTAAACTGCTCAGCTAGAGACTCAGCTAGAGAACAGCCTTGATGCCTGTTTTCCTTGAGTTCGGATGGGTTGATTCATAATTTGATTTATGTAATGTACAGACAAAATTATGAGCTTTAACATACAGTATGTGATTCTATCAAAAGTTTAGTCATCTGTATTATTTAGGGGGGCCATTGCATTTAAAAGACAGTTGTATGGGCACATCAACCAAAGCAAATTGATTTTGTGAGTAGGATGTATTTAATCATGATAAAAAGAAAAAATAATATATGTATATAATATTTATATATAATATTTTAAAGAATTTCAACAATAGGTCTAAAATCATACATTTTAATTATGAGCTGACAAATGTTAAATCATGCTACTAATATATATATATATATATATATATATATATATATATATATATATAATATATAAGAGTAGTTTCTTAGTCTTTATATTTAAAAAATATATATTGTGTATATTGTGTAAAATAAATATTTGGGTAATTAAAATTATTTTACAACATTGGAAAACAAATTGTGCTTTATTATAAAAAGGCAAATTTCCCAAAATTCTTCTGGATATTCTCAGCCTAATAGTTCTCAAATACTTTTTACATTTGATTGTCTGCTGACAGATTATGCAATGTTTGTACCTTTGAAAGGAAAACGACTGCCATTTCCCCTGTTTTGGCTCAGAGAAATGGGGACGAGAGAGGTCATAAAACACCCATTATTCTTTAGCCACAACACTCATTATTCTTCATCAACCCACACTACACATAAGGGCTCTTTTGTTTTGTTTGTTACAATTATCTTTAGTGGTCTGAACGAACCTGAAGATACTTTAGCAGGTTATAAAGATCTTGCAATTTCCGTGGTCAACATCAAATGTAAATAAATATAAGTATATAAGTATATGTTAAATATTTAACAAAAAAGCTAAATCTAGTTCTATAACATATAATTGATACCAACAGCCAAATAGAACATAAACTGCTAAACTTTTTATCCCCATCATAATTATTTAAGGTTGTTTTTTGGCCTCCATTGCATAATAAGAATATTTTTTTATTTGTCCACTTAAAAAATAAATTAAAATTCATGTTTTAGTGCAGTAAAATAACTTAAGCACAAATAACAACACAAATCATCCTGAGGTAAAAGCTTTGACAAGCAGTATACAAACATTTTTAGAATTTCAAACCTCTGGTAGTCATAGAAATGCAAATCCTGTAACTTGCATTAAGAAAACATCCAGTGGCACAAAAAGCCAATTCCAAGTCACTCACTTGGAAAACAGACTGTTTTAAATGCAAAAAAGGAGGGTGACCCCTTTCTTTTGGCTCTTGAGATTACCATACTTCTCCCAGGCCCATGACACCTGCTGCCCACTATGGGCGGGCAGAACACAGGCCTTTACTTCAACCAGTCTAAAGGCTTTGGGCTCACTGTATTGACCAAAGGGGAAAAGCGCCCAGCTTGGAGTCCTCCCACTGCAGATGTACATTAATGCAGGAAATATACAAATCCATGCTGCCAAAAGAAAAGCCTCTCCTTTTAACATGCTCTTGTCTGGCTTGATCATGTCAGTTTGATAGAGCCCATTCAAAGGTATTCATGCACCCGCCTTTAAGGAACAATGGCAGCCAGTTTATAAACTGTCTCTTTGCTTGCCTAAAAGCTTTAGGGTCTTTTGTTTAGCTCCTCTTAATAAACTTTTGGAAGAGTTCATCAACCTGCTTGAATGGCTAGTGTAGAGAGGCTAAAAGACAAGCGACAAAACACAAGAGTTTCCCCATTTTCTCTTGCTCATTTAGGGGGACTGTATTTAGGTTGAAAGAGGAGGCTGTAAGACAACAGAAGGGTCTTTGCTCAGACAAATAAGTGGACTATTGAAAGAACAAATGTGAATTAAGCAAATAAAAAAAACTGTTTACTTCCTAAAAAAACTTGAGCCCTCATTCTGAAACTACTAACAATAGATTATGCTACTTTGACATGAACAGCATACTTATGTAACAGTTTAATTAAATTTGTTGTATGTGAATTGGAAAATTGTGACTTTTAAAGTAAAATTAAGTAATAAATATGAACAGGTAGTAAAATCTGTTCTGGTGATTCTTCTGTCACAATATTAATTTTTTTTTTTATCCTCTTAGGGTTTGTCAGATTAGTCACACTTTCTAGTCAGCCAAATGACATGCAGTATTCACTGTTAACACTTCATGTGAATATATAAATATAATAAATTGAAATATGTTTTTTAACAATTTAATTGTTTGATCTTTTTAATTTACAGCAGCATAAATACACTTTTTAATCAAGTTACTTTTTTAATGTGTGGTGTTTGAATAGAAAAGGGAAAAAGCACATTTATTTCCCAGTTAATCTAGAAATGTGTAACAATTTATCTACAATTAATTATCTAGATTTTTTTTTACAATGGAAAGGTTTAACATGAGCATTTTAGACTTTAGATGTATTCTGAAGATAGATGGGTCTGATACCCAGATATCTAGAGGTCTAATCGAATTGCAAATAATTATTACTGGCTGTGCAAAAGGTTGGAAGGAGTTATAATAATCCATATCACATTCCAAAGTATAAACTATAAATTAGTGTCTTTTTGATATTAATATGATATGCAGTATTCATAAATCCCATTGCAAATTAGGTTTATTAACTATTTTGTTACTTATAATGATTATACATCATTTAAACAATACACTAACAACAATAAATTGTCATAAATTACATTTATTGATCTATGTTTTTGCAAGCTTTTGTAATCAACCGTTCTGTACTACATGAAGTGTTGTAAGTGATGGATGTTCCTTCACGAAATTCTAAGCAGCTGTTGTGATGGTAAATGAACTTCTATTGTAAATGTATAGAACAAATGCTACATTTTGCTGAGACACACTTCGGGTTTATAGCTGGCCTAAAGCAGTCCTTTGCCTGGTCAGTCTTGTGGAAGAAGAGCCTTTTGTTAGCTGATCAGCGTTCCATCGGCTCTCCACACAAGACTCTTGGCATTTTGTCGGCGAAAATGAAAGCAGGATTAACGACTGGCTACTGAACACACCATGGTAAAAAGAGAGGGCCTCGACCCACCCCCGTCTCTCACCCTCAATCTCATTAAAAACACCCTTTCCACTTTGGTAACTCCTCTTTTCGGTATATTTGTATTCCCGAAGAGACCATTAATGCTGTTAGAAAGAGTATTGAACAATAGGCTGACCCAAAAATCAACAAGTTTTTTTTTAAAGCCTTGCACAGAGCTTTAAGCTTTTACTATTATCAACAGACTCTTGGTTAATGTACTGGCTAATTAAATATTTAACACACAAAATACAATTTAAATCTACACTTGGCTTAGTGATCTTAAATTCTAAACACCATCATTTAAAAATCAATACTTTACCCTTGATTTTTAGGGTTGCACTGTTTTGACCAAAACAAGCTTGAACTTTTCAACAACTAAAAAATCAAGATATTAGTAACATATAAGGGGCAAAACATACAGGTTCCAACAACAGTGTCTATGCACACTTTATGTGTGTTTTAATTTTATAATGGCGCAAAAATGACCATTCAGTCTCTATACATTTCTTATTATTTAATATTAATTATTATTATTATTACAATTACCCAACTTTGCTGGTCTTTTTAATCATTTTATTACATGCAGTTTATTAAAAAGCACACACACAAAGACAAACACTACAGTAGGGCATTTTTACCATTTAAAAAATGCCACAATTGTAACTGGCAGGCATGTTGTTAAATATTAAATATAAAAACAAAAATACCATTGAAGTTAGGAATACTTTATGCACACTAATATATTAATAATCCAATATATATACAGTGTATTTAAAAGCTAATTTTTTTAATACATTAGATTTTTAGATTCTATTTTAAAGTTTTATATATATATATACAGTGCCTTGCAAAAGTATTCAGCCCCCTTGAACTTTTCAACCTTTTGCCACATTTCAGGCTTCAAACATAAAGATATGAAATTGTAATTTTTTGTGAAGAATCAACAACAAGTGGGACACAATCGTGAAGTAGAACGAAATTTATTGGATATTTTAAACTTTTTTTTAAAATAAAAAACTAAAAAGTCGGGCGTGCAATATTATTCAGCCCCTTTACTTTCAGTGCAGCAAACTCACTCCAGAAGTTCAGTGAGGATCTCTGAATGATCCAATGTTGACCTAAATGACTGATGGTGATAAATAGAATCCACCTGTGTGTAATCAAGTCTCCGTATAAATGCACCTGCTCTGTGACAGTCTCAGAGTTCTGTTTAAAGCGCAGAGAGCATCATGAAGACCAAGGAACACACCAGGCAGGTCCGAGATACTGTTGTGGAGAAGTTTAAAGCCGGATTTGGATACAAAAAGATTTCCCAAGCTTTAAACATCTCAAGGAGCACTGTGCAAGCGATCATATTGAAATGGAAGGAGTATCAGACCACTGCAAATCTACCAAGACCCGGCCGTCCCTCTAAACTTTCAGCTCAAACAAGGAGAAGACTGATCAGAGATGCAGCCAAGAGGCCCATGATCACTCTGAATGAACTGCAGAGATCTACAGCTGAGGTGGGAGACTCTGTCCATAGGACACAATCAGTCGTACACTGCACAAATCTGGCCTTTATGGAAGAGTGGCAAGAAGAAAGCCATTTCTCAAAGATATCTATAAAAAGTCACCTGGGAGACACACCAAACATGAAGAAGGTGCTCTGGTCAGATGAAACCAAAATCGAACTTTTTGGCCACAATGCAAAACGTTATGTTTGGCGTAAAAGCAACACAGCTCATCACCCTGAACACACCATCCCCACTGTCAAACATGGTGGTGGCAGCATCATGGTTTGGGCCTGCTTTTTTTCAGCAGGGACAGGGAAGATGGTTAAAATTGATGGGAAGATGGATGGAGCCAAATACAGGACCATTCTGGAAGAAAACCTGTTGCAGTCTGCAAAAGACCTGAGACTGAGACGGAGATTTATCTTCCAACAAGACAATGATCCAAAACATAAAGCAAAATCTACAATGGAATGGTTCACAAATAAACGTATCCAGGTGTTAGAATGGCCAAGTCAAAGTCCAGACCTGAATCCCATCGAGAATCTGTGGAAAGAGCTGAAAACTGCTGTTCACAAACGCTCTCCATCCAACCTCACTGAGCTCGAGCTGTTTTGCAAGGAAGAATGGGCAAAAATGTCTGTCTCTCGATGTGCAAAACTGATAGAGACATACCCCAAGCGACTTGCAGCTGTAATCGCAGCAAAAGGTGGCGCTACAAAGTATTAACGCAAGGGGGCTGAATAATATTGCACGCCCCACTTTTCAGTTTTTTATTTCTAAAAAAAGTTTAAAATATCCAATAAATTTCGTTCCACTTCACGATTGTGCCCCACTTGTTGTTGATTCTTCACAAAAAATTACAATTTCATATCGTTATGTTTGAAGCCTGAAATGTGGCAAAAGGTTGAAAAGTTCAAGGGGGCTGAATACTTTTGCAAGGCACTGTATATATATATATATATATAATAAAAATAAATAAATAAATAAATAAATATATACTGTATATATATTTGCTTTTAAATCCTAGTTAGACCTGCATAAACGTAACAGATATATATATAAAAAAAAAAGTGTAGCTGAATTTGTGTGGGTTTTGTGGTAAAAAAGAAGTTTACAAGTTGTTTAATATTGCTTGTTAAGATAAAAAAAAATACAAAACAAAGAAAATAACCCTTTATTAACAACAATGTATAGGGTTTAGTTGTTCAGTTGTATTCCCTTAAATTCCATTTGATTTGACCTTAAAACTGAGAAAGTTCTGGGGGCAGATAAGTTAAGGTGTTCACTTTTATTTTGTAGTCTACCCAAATATTCCAACTATTCCTGACTGCTGTATCAAAGTCTTTAAATAGTTGAAAAAAAGGCAACACATCAGCCATATGGTACAATACTTCTTTCAGCAGCAATGCCACTTGTGTGCATATAGCCTGTTTGGCTTTATTTGTGTCAGGTCACCAAGAGTTCTCTGGGATGCCAGTTTTATGATTTAGCTTCCAGCACTAAAGTGACCTGGGCTGTCAAAACCACTTTTGTGACATTACATGGGAAGCCCGAAGGCCAACACTTTTATTGCTGTATGCAGGATTTTCCTTTGTCGTTTGTTCTATTGTGTGACGATTTCCATGAAGCATTTTTGAACGGTTCTGTTCTATAGCAGATTTTTGCATGCCAGTACGTAAATAAAAAAGCTTCTTTAAGTTAAAAAGTCATTTTTTAAATGCACTTATTATCAGAAAATTACTGAACAAACAATGAAGTAAATCTAAGTATAATGATTGTCTCAACAGAATATACAAACAGGCTTGTAAATATCCCTGGCATTCTGTAATATGATGAACTCTCACGTTGTGGTGACACCACAAGTGGTTCTGATAACCAAAAGCGTCCAAAGATCAAAGGACTTTAAGCCTCTTCATTTCCCCCAGGCCTTTCCCACCTTTTCTCCAACCTGTCATCTATTTCCCTTTCTTTTTTGTGTCTTTAAATACACCAAAATTTTCTTTCATGGCAGCAGGATCTGCCGCAGGTGACCAGATCAGCTGAGATGGTGAAAATAAGACAGCATTAATATTTTACTTTATTTGTCTCTTAATTAGCAAACTGTTGGAGCTGTTTTGTTAGTTTAGCACGTTTTCAAATGTAATTTTAACCAAATTAATCATGTGTCACGTTTTGTGCACATTCTTTATGATAGTCAACTGGAGGCTTGCTCTGGTCATAAGCCTTGCCTTTTTATTGTGCCAGACAAACCAATGATCCATATGACCAATCAGTTCCAGTTTTGATTTGTCACTCCATAGAACTGTAAAGGCCTATCCAAATTCCTTCTGGCATATTCCAGCTGACCCTCCATGTGCTTCTTGGTCATGAGTGGAGTGTGTCAGGGAGTCCAGCCATGGACGCCTTGGTTTTTAGGTGATCTTTTTATGGTTTCCACTGACACATTTGCCCCAGCCTACATCAGGTCATCTTGTAAGTCTTATTCAGTAACACAGGGTTTCATTGCTAAGGTTTCTGTATGAAATGTTGGGCTTTAAGTGATATAAGTTTAGAACGCCCAAAGGGGTCTCTAGTTATGTTCAAGGTATTGGACATTATATACACGTTGCCCTTTTGGTGCAATGAAATTATCTCACCTCTCAGCTTTTGTGACAGCTACCCCCTAGAGGGTTCACATCTCAGCAGTGCTATCAGCCAGCTGAATGTCTACACAGACATGATTGCCTATATCCGTTTGTTATCTTTGGCTGGTTGACTATTTCTAAATATTTTATGTGCATCATCTGCACATCATTTATCAGCATGATAAGACTTTCTAGGCTGCTCTAAAAGCAGAGGAGAGCTGATGTGTTCTAAATACCATCTACTATACTAAAGAGTGTGCTACGTGAGATGTTGACTGTTGGCGAGGTTACTATTTCGAGCACACTGTGCAGGTTGTTGTGTGGATTGAGACACAACCCTGCACTGTCGTTTTGCTGCGTGTACAGCCTGACACTGTATATTATACCAAAATTATTACTTTTTTAAGTTATTACTTTTGAACCTCTACTGCACGGTGTTGCCATATGGCAACATACCATTTCTGTGCAACTTTCTGATATTTAAAAATAAACTTAATCACTGATTTGCCCTTACATTGAAGATAGGGCATTGTTTTAACCAGTTATGTACTTGGATGGTATCAGTTGAAATTTATACACCCCAAAATCTTACTTTTTCCCACACTTCTAATGAGTTTGAGTCAAGGGCTCCTCAAACTGGCAATTTCTACCAATCATGCATTTATTTACCTAATACCCAATTTACCTAATATGTCCACGTTGTGTCTGGTGGGTAAAAGGAACAACTTTAAAAAGCGCGCTTAACATGCTGCACAAACACATCTGTGGTCCCATGGTTCCAATTTGACTTTTTGCAGTATTTTAATAACTATTCTTAATAGTGCTTTTTGGTTTTGTGGTCCTTTTTAATTCAAGTAAAAGAATTAAAGGTGCAAGCATATTATGTCTATAATAATTTACTTAAGTAAAGTGAAAAGTGTCCATAATTAACTACCCTTAGAAGTAAAACGTTCACCAAAACTATTGCATTAATCTTAGCTTATTTAACCCTAATGTGAAATGGTCTGGTTTAACTTTTAGTAGAAGCTTATTGCATTACCAATTGTCTCTATGCTGCTAAATATATTAGGCTTTAAACTAACTTAAACCATTTTAGAACCAAAAGAAACCAAAAAGCAGCCAAATTTTACTGTTTTACTGATGTATCTTTTCTCGTATTCTTCAAAAATATAAAGCTTAGGTATACTGCAAACAAGTGGCCATGCATACAGTAAAAGCAACACCAAATAAAATTAGTAATTTATTATGTTGTTTGTTGATTGTGGTTATGCTCCAGCCCACAGACTACATGTGCACATTTTAAAATAGGTTAATATGAAAAATGTTAGGCCTGAATGTTACATCTTGAAGCCTGTAGATGTTATGTAAGGTTGACGCCAACAAATGAACACATTAATGAACATTAACATTGTGTGCTCTCTATTAATATGGACATTTAGGTATTAGATTTGCTTGCACTGGTTGCATTTCTTTACTAATGTAGTATTGAAACAGCTGGCTTAGCTTAGTTGGTCTACATGTCATTTGTGTTTGGTGTGTGTCTATATCACATTCAGTTCCTACAAGCATCTACTAAAGCAATCCGAAAATAAAGTAAATATATAAATATATATGAAACCTTAACAACTGCGAGAGGAGCTAAAATCTGAATTTGCGCCCAAGGCTTGTCGGCAAGAGGCGTTTAGAGATGAAAGTGGGAGAAATAAAAGGCTCAATTTAAGCTGCTTTAAAGCCCTTCATCGAAGCGTTTGTGTTGAGGAGTCAGGGAGTGAAGGGCTAAGTGCGGATCTAAATACACTCTGCACTGTGCCTGAGAGCTATTACACCCCAGCCCAGCACAGACACCCATTCACAACACACCTTTTTCATTACCAGCTCTAATAAGTCTTAACATTATTAAGTGCCAGATGGATGATCAAGTCAAACAAGCCTGAAGTTGAATATTTTAGGTCTTAAATTCACAGTTTGTATGGTAGCTATAAGCAAAGAGCAAATACCACTTAGGAGAGGTTGGGATTTTTTAAACAACCTATTAAATATATAATCTAGCACATCTATTTCACCTACTGAACTTTTTTTGTATTACCAAAATACACCAAACAACCAACCACACCCACTCCCACCTGTCATCTGCTGCTATTTCTGCTTTAATTAGATTCTAGAAAGGCTGAAGTGTGTTTAACAAAAAGCACTTGGAAAGTTATGCACTGATGTCTGTTGATGCATGCCCAATAATTCAGGTACACAAATCCACAAAGTTGCAATCGACGGTGCATCTCAAATGTGTTGAGTGTGGTTGAGGTCTGGGCTGTGTGCAGGCTACTGTAAGTGTGGCTGAAACTTCTCAAGTTAATAATTAGAATGGTGTGTTGTCCTTATATATTGTCAAATGTAACCATAATAACAAGAAATGATAGTCCTAATAAAGAGAATTTGTCATATTAAGAGTATATGGTTTGGTAAATAATTAATTAACCAATGTTGTGAAACCAATCATAAGCAAACAAATACTATACAATAATTTTAACGAGCATTATGAACTACTATTACCTGTAGTTGTAAATAAATATTAAAGAGTCTACATTGTGTAAGAATGATTTCATAATATTTCATACACAGGGCCAGGTTTGACCCTTTTAACCATTTTATCTACCACGAAAATTGCAATGGACGAGGCTTTTCTCCTGCCTATTTTTCCTCTGCTTTTTTGTAATCTGACACACCAAAAGCCTATTTAACTGGACGTTGGATAAAAGCCAATCACAGAGTGTCATATGTCATACTTTTTTGGGAGGAGGCATGGCAGTTAGCATGTCTGCCTGCAACACAAAGTAAAAGTAGGGGGATTTTTTATTTAAAAATTAACCATTGGTGACTGAGTAAATAAATACCCATGACACCAGATATGCTAAACTGATTAAGCCTTCAAAAAACTAATAAAGATTTTTTTTTTATTATTTTTTTTTTTTTTTTTTTTTTTTTTTTTTTTGTGAGAAAGTGTTACTGATCTTTATGATGCACTATAAAACAATTCCTGTTCACTCTTTTCCTTAAAACCAGAGCAAAATAAAAATAGTGGTCTGTATATTCGTGCCACATTATGGCAGAACGAATGGACACAATGGTTTTCAGAATTTGGAATGCCTTTAATATGTCCTATTTTAAAACATCTAACAATTAGTAGATGAATTGACAAGCAGCTGACACAATGCTTATATATTTAAATAAATGTAATGTTTTTGCCTGGAATTTTTTAAGATCAGGAAAAATAAAGACAGCTATCTTATATTACTTCTAACCTTATACACCAGTCTAAATAGGGAATACTGCTTAGAGGCCTATATGTGCATTTGAGGTTTAAGATACAGCCTAAACTGTGCATTGCAGGGAGTCCAGCACCTGGCTTAAGAGTACCTTCACAGTCTACATGTATAGCTAGAAAGACTAGGAATCATGCTGGAGATACTGTATATTCCTGTTTTGGATATATCAGAATCAGATTCAGAAATACTTTATTGATCCCAGAGGGAAATTGCAGTTCTTACAGTAGTACCCATTTATGTAGAAGAATAAACACTCTAATAATTTAAAACAAAGAAAAAATAAGAAGAAAAATTTGCAAATAGAAAGTTAAAAAGTTATTTCACACATAATTAAAATACTTACATTATTATTATTATTATTGCACATATGAACAACAAATATTGCACAGATGAACCATAGTGTCACACATTAAGGGAGGAATTATAGAGTTTGATGGCCACAGGTAGAAAAGACTTCAAGTCAGTAAGCGTAAAATAACATTTATAATTAACTGTAATAAAAGATGAGTGATAAGTAAAAAGGAAAACTAAGCATTAGCACACAAAAAACAGTAGATAATAATTTTTGTGCGGCTTTAAAAATGTCCAGCTACTCAAAGTTGCACTAAAGTATTATTCCAACACTGAGGTTCCATAAAATAAAAAAGAAAACTCACAGCAAGACAAGAACACAATACACAGCAGCCTTCAAATATGCAATACGCATTCCTAACCCAAATCAAGCATTTTGCACCCTTCAGATTGTTTTTATTATACTAAAATATTATAAAACTGTCTAACAGCAGGATGTATTGAATAATTCATTCCCTCTGAGTTCCTTTCCAGGTCTTTGTTTAAAAGTTTTCTCTTGTTCTTTACGGTGCTTTGGATGTGAATGCAGGGATCTATACTCGTTTATCCACGCTTCGCTTTTGGATCTCGTTTTTATAGGGCAATTCCTTTTCTTTTAAACATTTTTTCTTTTCTTTTAGTAAAGTAGAGCTCTTAAAATCACCAGACCATCTGAACTAATATACTAATATAATAAATAAATAATCAGAATCATCATCCATCCCAACAACTCAAATGTGACATGCGGTAGCAAAATGATTTTGCATAAATAGCAGGCAAACAGGCAAACCTCTCTACTCATAACAATCTAAATTGAAAACACACGTGGGTCACGACCTCCAGTGCGATAAGGTGAGAATGAGAGTGACACACGATGGCGCACACCAGTGCGCACTGGTGACTCTGCTCAGTCTAATTGAATTTGATTGCCACATCGGTCATCTGTCAGGCACCGGTTTTCCAGGGAGCTTTTTACGCAGCGCCGGAGGAGGCTGTTGTACAAACGCGCCAAGCCCTAAATGCCTCCCATCAGGCCCAATATAAATAATTAATAGCCCAGATCAAATTGCGGAATGACAGCTCAACAGCAAGACAAATCTGCAGCGTGGGTCAGAGACACCGCGCATTACCGCCAACGGACATGTAGTCATGCACTGCACACTTTAACACTAGAATTCAGGGGGGTTAACCATTTAACCAAGTCATTACTGCAAACTAGCTGCAAATAGGCAGATATGACCCGCATTTTGCACTCAAATAAAATAAAAAAACACAATGTTTTACCTTTTTCAGAGAGTATCCCGTCTATACTGTGTTTGGTCTTCTTTTCCCCAGTTTCATCCTTTTTATCACAATCATCATCGTCTTCTTTCTTGCCAAATCGGGCGCGAAGCACTCGGCTGATCGAGCTCACTTATAAAAGAAAATGATTTACATTTAGTAATAATAATAATAATAATAATAATAATAATAATATTTGTAATTATTTCTATTTTATATTGAATTTTATTCTTTAATTTAAACGTTTTTGAAGTGCGTAAAAATGCTTCACATTTATTGGATGACATTGGAAATAATAAAGTGCACTTAATTAGTTGTAACAGTTTATATACTTGATACTTGGTTTTTTTCTATATGAACTAAATGTAACATTGAGATGTTTTCTTTTTCTTTTCCTTCTTGCCGCATAAATTCAGTAATTTTATTCAAGTGAAGATAATTTTAGAATTTTAGAATTATTATGAAATAATAATAACAATAATAATATGTTTACTTTTATATTAGATTTTATTTTGTAAAAATTAAACATTCTTTAAACGCTTTAGTGCGTAAAAATGCTTCACATTTATTGGATGACATTGGAAATAATAAAGTGTACTTAATTAGTAACATATAGTTGATACGTTTTTTTTCCATATAACAAAATATAATATTTAGGTTTTTTTGTTTACCACCTTGTTGCATTAATTCAGTAATTTTATTCGAGTGAAAATAATTTTATTAGATATTATATTAGATTTTATTCTGTAGAAATTAAACATTCTTTAAAGTTTAAGTTTGAACATTGGTTGTAACATAATTTAAACAAGATAAGTTTTTTTCTATATGAACTAAATGTAACATTTAGATTTTTTCTTTTTGTTTTCCTCCCTGCTGCATTAATTCAGTAATTTTATTTCAGTGAAAATAATTTTATAAAATAATAATAATAGCCTTACTTTTACATTAAATTTTATTCTGTAAAAATTAAACATTCTTTAAACGCTTTAGTGCGTAAAACATGCGCTTTACATTTATTGGATGACATTGGAAATAATAAAGTGCACTTAATTAGTAACATAATTTTTATAGTTGATACGTTTTTTTTCCATATAACAAAATATAATATTTAGGTGTTTTTGTTTACCACCTTGTTGCATTAATTCAGTAATTTTATTTGAGTGAAAATAATGTTAGAATTTTATAATTATTATAAAATACTTATAATATAATATAATATAATATAATATAATATAATATAATATAATATAATATAATATAATATAATAATAATAATAATAATAATAATAATAATAAATATATGCCATCTGCTGTTACTAGGGTGTGTGAATATTTGCATGGTATAAAAAGTTTCGCTTACCAGATATGGTCTCACCTGAGGGAACTGTGCTTCGGTCACACACTCCGTCCTTCAACAGTTTGTCCCTGATCTCCCAGCTGAACATGCCTGGATTGTCGCGCTTGTACTCCTCTATTCTTTTTTCCACGTCCGCCGTTGCCACCTGCTTTTGGGGTGAATTAAGGAGGCGTAGGACGGGAAAAAAAAAAAAAAAAACAGAGGTGGGAGGAAGAGGAACATAAGTGACAGGAAGTTTAATTGTGCAGAGGACTAGTAAATTGTTTAGGTCAGTTATCTGAAAGTTAAATTTGGCATTGTGCATAGTTATAATAAACATAATAATAATAAACACAATAATAATAATAATAATAACAACATAATAATAAACAATAATAATAATAATAAACATAATAATAATAATAATACTAATAATAATAACATAATAATAATAATAACATAATAATAATAACAATAATATAATAATAAAAACAATAACAATAATAATAATTACAACAACATTAATAATAATAATAATAATAATAAAAACAATAATAATAATAACAATAGTTTTTTTTTGGAGTTGACCACTTACCCTGGGTTTACTTCCCCCTATAGCTCCGGGTCGAATAGAGCCAGTCTCCTGGTACCTGCAGAGGATTTTAGACACGCACCCGTGGGAGACGCGCAGCTGGCGTGAAATGACGCACGGCCGAATTCCATGATGCGCCATCTCCACTATTTTATGGCGGATATGATTTGGTAAAGGTCTGCCGTTAATAAACACTCCGCCGAGCTGATTCACACGACCTTGACCCAGAGGAGTGGACACTGCGGGGAATGTTACATAAACTTAGCTTGACTTTACTATCTATAAGAAAGCTTTAAAAAGGGTGCAATACAAACCCCCCTTCCTTATGAGAAAATGTATAGTTTCAATAGGTTATATATTATGATTATATTACTTGGTCTAGATTAGCTTCTTGATTCTAACGCGTATAAAATGTATGACTAAAATATATAAACATCTACACACATGTAACTTTCTTTTTTTTTTTATAATTATGTTTTAGCTAATGTCTTTGTATAATAATAATGCAAAGTTTTATCTTGTTATTATTATTATTGAACAATGTTCTATTTATGGCATAATTCCCTTTAGCTTAAAGTTTCTGTGCCATTTAGCTTTGAGAGAATTGCACAAAAATGTTCATTTACTTAAAGTTGTCATAATATCAAATTAAATAAGATACATTTTACCTAGACTTATTTTTATGGATTTCTTTTCTTGTTTTAAATATTACATTTTCACAAGCAAAGCCAGTTAATTTAATAGATATTTTTTTCTATTGTAAATTTGTTCACAATACTGTATTTTTAAGTTCAAGCCATTTAAACAAAACGTAGCCTGTCATATAAATAAAAGTATAAATATTATTACTATACTCTGATTTAAAATATATGTATATATATATAATTCCCAAATTTGATATTTTATTATAAATAGTAATTAAATTAAATAGGAATTTTAGAATTAAATAAATAATCTCTAAAATTCTTTGCTAAAACACATTTCTTTAAATTAGTATACTATCAGAAAGTTGTTTGTATTTATTATTTATAGTATCTGGATTTATTAGGCAGACCTAATATTTTTATTTTATTTTATTTATTTATTTGCACCGCTTAAATTCTATAATTAATACTCACTGACCTAAATCTGTTTATGACATTGCTATGAATATATATATATATATATATATATATATATATATATATATATATATATATATATATATATATATATATATATATATATATATATATATATATATATATATATATATATATATATATATATAAAAATAAGAAGTTTTTACAGGTCAGTTTTTACCTCACATCTATAAACAAATTATTTAAAAAATCAGATGCAATAAACCATTTAGAATTTTTTTAAAGAGGCTGCATGAAATTAACTTGAAATTTTCCATATTACTAAAATACATCAACACACTGAATGCCAAACTACTATAAAAACAAAGTTATTTTATTTTGCTTTTTAATTAAGAACCAACCTATAAACCTAAAATCCAATAAAGAATCCAGTTGTTTGGAAACGTACAATAAAATTGTCTGACATGCTTCCCAACTTATTTATTATTTTATTTGGATAATAGCTTAAATGTTTAGTAAGTCGTGGATCTTTGGGTTTTTCATAAAAATGTTTTTTTTTTTTTTTTTTTTAAGTGGTGTAATATATATATGTGGCTTAGATTTTGCACTGATGGGATAGAAATAATGGGACGCATTTTATTCAAGTGGAAAGAAACTAAATAAAACAGTGCAATAGTGTTTGTTTTTCTTTCTTTTTTAGGGAGGTGCAGATATTTTGCCATATGGTATTAATATATATATACATATATTAAAAAAATTATGCTATATGTAAAGATGTAAAGGTAACCCACCTTCTAAGGGGAATCCAGTGCAATAGTTTTGTCCTGGTGCTGGTCGCATCATGCGCGGTACTGATCCCGGTAATGCGGACATTCTGTTTTTTATAAAGAATAAAGAGGCACAGGATGGGTCCAAAGTCGTTGATCAGTGCTGACTTGCAAACCAGTAAACCAAACCAGACCCCCTGGAAAATCTTATAACCCCAATGCTGTAGAAATTGGGAGAAAAAACTCCCAGTCTGATTGAAAATGAACTCTTCTCTTGATTGTGAAAGAATCAATAACGGTAAAGAAAGCGCAAACAGGGAGCAGGGGGGAATCGACTCAAAACTCCTGAGGTGGACAAGGCTTACTTAATTCTCATCAGTGTTTTCTCCACACGTCCGGCAGGTTTGGATGATAAAGTGTGCTCAGAGCTCGAGGACTAGTTGAAGTGGACAACTTTTTGGCGCACGATGGAGGAGGGAGGATCTCGTGCACCCATAGGCTCGAGGACGCAGCTTTCTTTTATTGGCGCGGGCCGGAGGGGTGCAGACGGACCAATCAGAACTGAGTGAGTGACCCAGACTTTTCATTCATTCTGCACCAACGCTGCTAAATAGAAAGCAAACAAAATACAAAACTGCTCAGACAATGTCAACACATTTGTTTCACTTAACACAGTCATCAGATGGAGAAGGGCATCACAGATCTTGAGGGGTATAAAATATTTAAAATAAAATAAATGCCTTCAATGTTTATATATATTATCAATATATATATATATATATATATATATATATATATATATATATATATATATATATATATATATATATAATTAAAAGCATTAAAACATTCCTGAGATCTAAAACCTCAGAAAGACTTCTTGCAAACATTTAGTTAAGAGAACATAAAAAAATTAAAACAAGAAAGATAAGCAATGAAGAACATGAAAAACTAAAAGAAAATATAGTGAAATATACCCTACAATTTAGGGAATATGAAATTAAAACAAGAGAGATAAGCAATGAAGAACATGAAAACTAAAAGAAAATATAGTGAAATATACCCTACAATTTAGAGAATATGAAATTAAAACAAGAGAGATAAACGTTATTATAAGGGATTAATTATACATATTAACGGGGAAATTACAATACGAAATACTAAGACTATCCCACAGACTGACAGCAGACAAAGTAACTTATACTACCAGTCGTCACCAATAGTACAATATATATGTACTATATATATATATATATATATATATATATATATATATATACAGTATATACACACACACACATACATACATACATATATACATACATATACAGTGTATCACAAAAGTGAGTACACCCCTCACATTTCTGCAAATATTTTATTATATCTTTTCATGGGACAACACTATAGACATGAAACTTGGATATAACTTAGAGTAGTCAGTGTACAACTTGTATAGCAGTGTAGATTTACTGTCTTCTGAAAATAACTCAACACACAGCCATTAATGTCTAAATGGCTGGCAACATAAGTGAGTACACCCCACAGTGAACATGTCCAAATTGTGCCCAAAGTGTCAATATTTTGTGTGACCACCATTATTATACAGCACTGCCTTAACCCTCCTGGGCATGGAATTCACCAGAGCTGCACTGATTGCTACTGGAATCCTCTTCCACTCCTCCATGATGACATCACGGAGCTGGTGGATGTTAGACACCTTGAACTCCTCCACCTTCCACTTGAGGATGCGCCACAGGTGCTCAATTGGGTTTAGTCCATCACCTTTACCTTCAGCTTCCTCAGCAAGGCAGTTGTCATCTTGGAGGTTGTGTTTGGGGTCGTTATCCTGTTGGAAAACTGCCATGAGGCCCAGTTTTCGAAGGGAGGGGATCATGCTCTGTTTCAGAATGTCACAGTACATGTTGGAATTCATGTTTCCCTCAATGAACTGCAGCTCCCCAGTGCCAGCAACACTCATGCAGCCCAAGACCATGATGCTACCACCACCATGCTTGACTGTAGGCAAGATACAGTTGTCTTGGTACTTCTCACCAGGGCGCCGCCACACATGCTGGACACCATCTGAGCCAAACAAGTTTATCTTGGTCTCGTCAGACCACAGGGCATTCCAGTAATCCATGTTCTTGGACTGCTTGTCTTCAGCAAACTGTTTGTGGGCTTTCTTGTGCGTCAGCTTCCTTCTGGGATGACGACCATGCAGACCGAGTTGATGCAGTGTGTGGCGTATGGTCTGAGCACTGACAGGCTGACCTCCCACGTCTTCAACCTCTGCAGCAATGCTGGCAGCACTCATGTGTCTATTCTTTAAAGCCAACCTCTGGATATGACGCCGAACACGTGGACTCGACTTCTTTGGTCGACCCTGGCGAAGCCTGTTCCGAGTGGAACCTGTCCTGGAAAACCGCTGTATGACCTTGGCCACCATGCTGTAGCTCAGTTTCAGGGTGTTAGCAATCTTCTTATAGCCCAGGCCATCTTTGTGGAGAGCAACAATTCTATTTCTCACATCCTCAGAGAGTTCTTTGCCATGAGGTGCCATGTTGAATATCCAGTGGCCAGTATGAGAGAATTGTACCCAAAACACCAAATTTAACAGCCCTGCTCCCCATTTACACCTGGGACCTTGACACATGACACCAGGGAGGGACAACGACACATTTGGGCACAATTTGGACATGTTCACTGTGGGGTGTACTCACTTATGTTGCCAGCTATTTAGACATTAATGGCTGTGTGTTGAGTTATTTTCAGAAGACAGTAAATCTACACTGCTATACAAGCTGTACACTGACTACTCTAAGTTATATCCAAGTTTCATGTCTATAGTGTTGTCCCATGAAAAGATATAATGAAATATTTGCAGAAATGTGAGGGGTGTACTCACTTTTGTGATACACTGTATATACATACATATTTATATATGTACTTTATATATATATATATATATATATATATATATATATATATATATAATATACATATATATGTATGTGTGTATGTGTGTGTAAATATATATATATATATATATATATATATATATATATATATATATATATATATATATATATATATATATATATATATATATATAATGTTTATGTATATATGTATATTTTTTAAGATAATTAAATCCACCAATCATATACACTATATGACAAAAAGGTCTATGTGTATCCCACGTAATTGTGCTCAGGTGTTGAATAACATATTTATTTATTAGGATTTCAACATCATGTTTTCACACTTTGGTTACATTCATGACAGAAACGGTAGTTACTCATTATACAAGATTCATCAGTTCACAAGTCCAATGTCAGACACAGTCATGGACAATTGTTCATCTTCAGTTCACCTCACTTGCACGTCTTTGGACTGTGGGAGGAAATGGGAGCTCCTATAGAGGAAACCCACGCAGACACAGGGCAGAAAGGACCCAGACCGCCCCGCCTGGGGATGGAACCCAGGACCTTCTTGCTGTGAGGCGACAGTGCTACCCACTGAGCCACCGTGCTGCCCTGTATCAAATAAATTATGAAATAAATTACACGCTTCCAATTTTGTGGTAACAGTTTCCTGTTCCAGGTTGACTTGTCCCTGTGCACAAAATAAGGCATAGTTTGACAAGTTTGGTATTAACTCCAGTGGACTGCACAGAGCCCTCAACCCCACTGAACTCAATTGTCAGTTGTGAGCCGGGCTTCAACACATAGCAACAATGTCTTTCTTCACAAATGCTGTTTTGACTTGAATTGGCACAATTTCCTAAAGACACACAGTAAAATTACATGAAAAGCCTGTCTGGTATAGTCGCAAAGGGGGATGAGAGTCCATATTATTGCCATGGATTTGGAATAGTATTCATTGTCCACAAGATTTTTTGCCATATCGTGTAATTGTCTTTTCTGGTACATATTAACCTTATTATTTTTCAGTTGTCATATTATAAAATAGACTGTTTAGATTTATTCCACTGTGACATCAGTGCAACATCTGTATTATAATTGCTATCAAATTCATTTGCTTAAAAGGAACAGCAAAACATTACACATTAAAAATGGCAATATTTCAAACTTCCCTCAAACCAATTAAATAATAAATTGGTTTATAAATAATAAATAATAAATAATAAATAATAAATTAAATAAATAAAAATAAACCTGCACACCCATACACCATGCACCAGAAAGTTGATTCTTTTAACTATTACCAATATTGAAAAATCCAGAGAAAACTGACCAGTGAGGATATTGTGTCTGTATAAAACAGAGGCTGATAAATCAATAATTTATTGTGCAATATTTATGAACATATTGATTTTTCTGAATCCTGCAGGGAAATCTCTTGAGTTTTATTAGTGTTACAGTTAAGTTTCGCCTTTAGTGCAGAATGGACTTCCTAAAAAGGATAAATGAACATTAACATACAAGAATTTGACATAAAAGGTTTAATTTCTTCCACAGTTGAGGTCTGTGTTGAGATTGTCTGGTTGTGGGTTTGTGCACCTCAGATACATCACTCAGTTTGTGAAGAACAATAAAACTTAATACTAGAGAAAAATATATTAAACATATAGAATTTTACCTAAACAATGCGTTTTAAAATTACATTTATATTAAATACATAAAAACATCCGGTTTAAAGGAAATGTATATACACCAACCAGGCATAACATTATGACCACTGAGAGGTGAAGTGAATAACACTGATTATCTCATCACGGCACCTGTTAGTGGGTGGGATATATTACGCAGCATGATGGATGTGTTAGAAGCAGGAAAAATGAGCAAGCGTGAGGATTTGAGCCAGTTTGACAAGGGCCAAATTGTGAAGGCTAGCCGACTGGGTCAGAGCATCTCCAAAACTGGAGCTCTTGTGGGGTGTTCCCAGTCTGCAGTGATCAATATCCACAAAAGTGGTCCAAGGAAGGTACAGTGGTAAACCGGCGACAGGGTCATGGGCAGCCAAGGCTCTTTTATGCACATAGGGAGCGAAGGCTGGGCCGTGTGGTCCGATCCAACAGACGAGCTACAAGATGAGACGAAGTTCATGCTGGTTCTGATAGAAAGGTGTCAGAATACACAGTGCATCACAATTGCGGGGCTGTTTTGGTAGCAGAAGGGGGAGCAACACAATATTAGGAAGGTGGCCATAGTGTTATGCCTGATCGGTGTATACCATACTGGCCAATCACCACATTTTTGGTCTCATCCCCTTAATTTTTTTAGGTCCCAAAAATGTGGTTTGTATTTATAATAGGTCCTTTGTTAACACTCATTTTGTCTGCACTGTTTAAATTGTGTTATTTGCACTTGTGTTCTGTGTTGCACCATGGTCTATAGCTGAAATGAGAATAATTGAGTCTCTTGAACCTGTATAAGTTCCTGCATTTACATAAATATAAAAGCCAAATCAGTCACATTATAATGTAATTTTGATAACCAGTCCTATCCACATTTAACCAGCTATTAATCCCATGTTTTTACATTTTGATTGAAATACAGCATATCTCCATTCTACCCTAATTTTACATTTGATGGTTGAAAACCCTGAGGTGAATTTAACCCACCAAGGCCAATATTGTGGGATTGTGTAATTCATAAGTTTTTTTTGAGGTTTTAGTAAACAATGTGCTGAATGGCCCTAATCAAGACACAACTTTTGGAAGAACAATGATTCATAGTGCCATTAATGCAAAGCACCACTTTAATTTCAAGGTCAGACATGTAACAGAAATGTTATTATAAACTAAAAAAGCTTTCAGTCACGGTTGATAAACCAAGTTTGCTGGTGTTTTTCTAAGCAGCTTTTCTACATCGTGCCTTTTTCTCACAATGTTTTGAATGTTGATCCCTTGGATTGATTTTTACTTCATGGCGACTTTGAAAAAGCAATTTTCCTTCAGTGATAGTAGAATGATTCATGGAATCCAAAAATATTGGCACAGAAAGTATTGGGTCTATCTATTAGGTTTGTAATCATACACTAATACAAAACCTATTTCTAGAAATGCTGGAACATTTTGTAAAATGCAGTCAAGATAAATATCTGTAATTTGTTAATTGTATTTAATGTGTATTTTGTAAATACAAACAAATTTATAATTTGATGCCTGCAACACACCCCAAAACATTTGATGAAGTCACTTTGTAACATCACCTTTCCAATTAATTACACACTGTGGACACTAATTGTTTTCTATGGGAGACAGATCTAAACTGCAGGCAGGCCAGACAAGCGCACACACTCTGTGTCTACAAAGACACAGTGTTATAACTCGTGCAGGATAAGGCCTGGCATTGTCTTGCTGAAATAATTGTGGACTTAAAATTTCAATACCTGCCTTTGCATTAATGGTACCTTTACACATATGGGCACTGGTGCACCCCATATTATGACAGATTTCGCTACTGGTCCTTTTCATCTTTGGCATGGAAAACTCGATGTCTGTTTTCCACAAATCATGCTGTTAAGTACACTCATCTGACCACAGCACACATTTCATCTGTATTTCGGTCCATCTGAGAAGAGCTCAGGACCAGAGATCTTAGTGACACTGATTCCTTTTTGCATAATAGAATTTCAGGACAGACTGTGTTAATTGACAACAGTTTTCTAAAGTACTCCCAAGCCTGTGTGACTACATTTATCACAGTAGTATAATAGTTTAAAGCACATTTGACAGTGGTTTCCAGCTTTGCCCTAAAAAGTTTGTTTGTTTATTAGGATTTTAACGTCATGTTTTACACTTTGGTTACATTCATGACAGGAACGGTAGTTTCCAGTTACACAAGATTCATCAGTTCACAAGGTTATATCAAACACAGTCTTGGACAATTTTAGTGTCTCCAGTTTACCTCAATTGCATGTCTTTGGACTGTGGGAGGAAACCGGAGCACCCGGAGGAAACCCAAGCGGACAACATGCAAACTCCACACAGAAAAGACCCGGACCGCCCCACCTGGGGATCAAACCCAGGACCTTCTTGCTGTGAGGCGACAGTGCTACCCACGTAGCCACCGTGCCGCCCTCGCCCTAAAAAGGCAGAGATTTCTCAAGATTCTCTAAAATGCTTTAATAATGATCTTCCATTGAGAAATGTTCTTTATGTAAATTTTAACAAAGTGGTGGATCCTCCCTCAATACCCAATCATGATGCACTTACCTGTTATCACAATGCTTATTGTGTGATGTTTACATTTACATTTACTTTTTCGGCATTTAGCTGACGCCTTTATCCAAAGCAACTTACATTACAGTTACATTATACAGCCTGAGCAAGTGAGGGTTAAGGGCCTTGCTCAAGGGATCGACAGCAACCTTCTGATTACTAGTCCAGTACCTTAACCACTAGGATATGACTTGCCCAAAATTGTTTCACAATGCATTACAAAAATAAGTGTTTCTTTTCCCAAATAAGTTGGTGAGTCAAAGTAATTTCTTTGTACCCTTGCTATATCACACTTGCTGACTGGACTCATGAGTTGCTATATCACACCTGGACTCATGAGTTAAATCAAGACTATACTGTGTCTGTCCCTGGCCATCCAGGATTGGGAACAATACCACTGCCTCCTTTATCCAAATATGTAATTACATTACTATTACATTTATCTGTTTGTAAGACAAACGTCAGCCCTGTCACGCTGATGAAGGAAACAGACAGTGGGGTCACAAGGGGTTGCATGCAGAAACAAAAGAGCAATACCCAGCAACAAAGCAAAAAGCATGGGCAACATAAATGCAGAATCAAAACAGAGAGAGTGATAGCAGGTGCATCGGATCATACAAAGCCTGTCATCTTGATGTTTGACTTCCTCGTGACACATTTAGCATCGGAGTGCAGCTGGAAGTGGTTAAGGGTGTTAAATCATGGGTCTGGTAATGGCATCTTGTCATCATAGATCACAGCGAGCAGAGGAAGGAATGTTTGTGAGGAAGAGCCCATCACTCTCACTTTTCACTCACATACAGTATAAATACAAATGCACACTTACATTGTGTAGAGGATCCAGTTAAAACTGTAGAAACTAGAACTAGTAATTAAATCTGTCTCGAAATTATATAAAATTTAGAAGTTTTTTTTTGTTAATAAAATAGATAGTAGCATCTCTACAGCTCCTTAGAAATTTTAGGAAGATGCACACCGAATCTTTTAACGATTTGATGTATGTGTAAGAAGCATTTCAAATATACACTGATCAGCCATAACATTAAAACCACCTCCTTGTTTCTACACTCACTGTCCATTTTATCAGCTCCACTTACCATATAGAAGCACGTTGTAGTTCTACAACTACTGACTGTAGTCCATCTGTTTCTCAGCATGCTTTGTTCATGCTGTTCTTCAGTGGTCAGGACTCTCCCAGGACCACTACAGAGCAGGTATTACTTGGGTGGTGGATCATTCTCAGCACTGCAGTGACACTGACATGGTGGTGGTGTGGTAGTGTGTGTTGTGCTGGTATGAGTGGATAAGACACAGCAATGCTGATGGAGTTTTTAAACACCTCACTGTCACTGCTGGACTGAGAATAGTCCGCCAACCAAAAACATCCAGCCAACAGCGCCCAGTGGGCAGCGTCCTGTGACCACTGATGAAGGTCTGGAAGATGACCAACTCAAACAGCAGCAATAGATGAGCGATCGTCTCTGACTTTACATCTACAAGGTGGACCAACTAGGTAGGAGTGTCTAATAGAGTGGACAGTGAGTGGACACGGTATTTAAAAACTCCAGCAGCACTGCTGTGTCTGATCCACTCATACCAGCACCAGCATAATACCTGCTCTGTGGAGGTCCTGACCATTGAAGAACAGGGTGGAAGCAGGTTAAAAAAAGTATGTAGAGAAACAGATGGACTACAGTCAGTAGTTGTAGAACTACAAAGTGCTTCTATATGGTAAGTGGAGCTGATAAAATGGACAGTGAGTGTAGAAACAAGGAGGTGGTTTTAATGTTATGGCTTATCAGTGTATGTTTAAAAATGAAATTAATAGTTAAAAATATGACACCACAAATTTAAACCATCAGTTTTTGTTGCAAAGCTGTTGTTGCCAATAACAGCTATGAGATGTTAACAGTAAATAAATCATTAGCTTTTGTAGCATTGTGGTTTGATCGTGACCCATTCCTTCTAGCAAGCCTTTTTCAATTCCCCAAACTTACCAGGGTCCTTCTAAAGACCCCTAATTTTAGGATGTCAGGATTTCAGGATTTGAATACCTTATATAGTAGTCATTGAAATGAATTACTTGCAAGTCAGAAGACTGACTTGCATGCTAGCAACTAAAAAACAAAAATACAGATTAGAAGTAGCTTTATTTTAAGTCTATATGAAACCAGTAGTTCCACAGATATGCTGTCATACAACAATAAAATGATTACATTTATACCAGCGCTGGCGGTTCCACGGATCTAAAGAGGCTAAATGCCCCGTCAGGGTCTATAAAAATACTATATATTATTCCCAATCTATATCCCATTCGGTGGTAAAAATGTACCATGAAAGTACTCAAGATGCTACCATATGTGGAGCATGTGATCACAATGCTGAGGCCAGGTGGAGGGTAACAGGAACTACCATCATACCATATCATGCCTGTTGGCCTTTCACACCATACAAACCTTTTGTGTGTGCTGGACATTGAGTTTGCCTATGGTATGTGTGTAAAAGCATAATGAAGGTCTGGACCTAATAGGAGGTCATGCTGTGTTAGGCTCAGAACACGCTGCATCCTTCAACCCCAGCAGTGCTATCATGCCCCATCCTGCCTAATGGGGTTAAAGGGCATTGCACCTTTTGCTCCAGAATCAACTCTTCTTCTTCTGGCTAATTTTTTAAACAGCTGACTTTAGGAAATGAATTAGGGTAAGGTCTGAAAGATTTACCCAAGTCATCCATTTACAACCCCAAATCAGAAAAAGTTGGGACAGTATGGAAAATGCAAATAAAATAAAAATGCAGTGTTTCTTACCTTAACTTTACAAAGTGGTAAATACTTTACTGTCCCAACTTTTTTTGGAATGTGTTGCAGATCTGAAATGCAGGAATGAATGTTTATTAACAAATGAAATTAAGTTGAGCAGATAAAACATGAAATATCTCGGGTTCATCCTGTCTGCAATCAAATTAAAGTCAAAGAAACTGTGTTTTTTTGTTATTTGCTTTTTCCATGCCGTCCCAACTTTTTCTGATTTGCGGTTGTATATTTCACCTTGTTATTGTAATTGTAATATATTTTCTTTATTAAAATAGTATATAGATAGGGCTGTTCAGGTGGCGCAGCGGTAAAAACACACGCTGCAACCAGGCTGGGATCTCGAATACATCGTATCGAATCTCAGCTCTGCCTTGCCGGCTGAAGGCTGAGCCGCCACATGAACAACGACTGGCCGGTTGTTCAGGTGGGCGGGACTAAGCCGAATATGGGTCTCTCGCTGTCAGACTTGTGCAATCTGGTGCAGTTACGACCTCTGCTGGCTGATTAGAGGCGCCTGCACAGAGATGAGGAAGGAGTGCTCTTAGGGCGTGTCTCTCCATATACAACGCTAGGTGGCACAACACTCGTCAATGTGTGGGTGATGAGATGCATGTGGCTTGCTGCCCACGTGTCGGAGGGGGCATGGGTTAGCTTCGATCTCCTTGGTCAGAGCAGGGATCAGCATAGGCAGAGAGGAAGCATGATGCATTTGGGCAACTGGACGTGCTAAAGGGGGTGAAAAAGGGGAAACATTCATTCAAAAGTATATAGATAGATAGTATATTAACTAATAGCTGTTATATAATAGTTAATAGTTAATTTTAATTTGCTCTTAATTGCATATAATGAATTCTAAAATCAAAGACAAAAGCTTAATTTTGTGGTCATTTTGTGTTTTTATGGTGGGGGTATTTACATTTTCAGCATTTAGCAGATGCCTTTATCCAAAGCAACTTACAACTGAGACTGTATATATTGCAAGCAATTGAGGGTTAAGGGTCCAACAGTGGCAACCTGGCAGATGTGGGGCTTGAACCAGTGACTTTCCAGTTACTAGTCCTGTACTTTAACTGCTGAGCTACCACTGCCCTTACGGCAATTTCTAGTTTCTAGTTTGTGTACCCTTTTCTGCCAATGCAGACCTTTACCATTACCCAAGAGCGTCGCCCCCATGACATACTTAATCATCCACAGTCATCTACCCAAACAATGGACACATCTCACCACATGCTAGGACAAGACACACTCACACATGGGCCAATTTGGAGTAAGTAGCTAATTGTTTTTAGCTCCATGGTAGCTCCTCGTTTTGGGTGGTGGAGGAAACAGGTGTACTTGTAGCATATTAAACCCTTACAAGCAATGACAGGAGACAAGGCTCAAACTCAGAATCCCAAAAATCGTGTATCTATGTGCACCATGTACCAGCTATAAATATGAAGCAACACAAGGAGTCATTGGGTTGCCAGTGCTGGTATTAGAGGGTGAAACCCCTTCTAAAATACATATTTTAAATGTTATAAGCATGTAATGGGCTGCTTGCTTTGTGCCATAATCAGTTAGTAAAGCCTTTCTATAGAAAATGTCAGAAAAGAAAAAGACCTGTTTAATGGAGATGAAAGTAGCACAGAAGATTTTACAAGCTGCCTCAATTGGTTTCAGTAAATCAATCTGAAAGAAATCACACGAGCCATGTGAAGTGAATTCTTACTGTTGGACTTTACACACTGAGCATGTTGGAATAAAAGTAGCTTTGCTGATTAAAAAAATTTATTTCTCTAATTTAATTAATTTAATTAATTTATGGTCATTTGCAGTCTGCAAAGCATTAGGCTTGTAGTTTAATATTAATATTAATATTTTTAATACAGTAAGTAAGTATTCAGACACCTATTTACAACATTTAGCAGAGACATTTATCCAAAAAACGTACGATTATGACTGAATACAGTTCACATTTGATGGTTAAGGCCCTGCATTGAGGCCCAAAAGTGGCAACTTGGTAGCATTGGGGTTACGTACCTTAACCGCTGTGCTATAATCTGACATAGTGTGTCTTTATTGTGTTGTGGATTTGATCTTTAATTTATATAATTCAATATTTACTCATAATTCGACACATAGTCACCCATTATATAGTTTTTTGGAAAGCAGTCAGACCCTGTATTCAATACTTAAAACCTTAATTTATGTAGTCCTCAGGTCTGTCCACAGATGTTTAAGGGGTTTAAGTTTGGGATTTATCTGTGTATAGCGATTCCATACTAGAAAAACTATTTTACAGTCTGCCAGAACATACTCTAAGGTTTTAATAACAGCTAATCTGGTGATTTGGGAGGCCAGAACATAGATAAAATCCTCAGATTTTAGCAGTATGTATTGGTATTAATTTTGCAAAGTGTGTTTGCACCACAGGGTGCAGCTGATTTGTAAAACTGCCCCTTAAAGAACAATCGTTTATAACATATGGAACTATTGAAACCATATCTGTCCACTAGAGGGCCGCCTTACCCAAATTATAGAACCCTCTCACACACACACACACACACACACACACACACACACACACACACACACACACACACACACACATTTGCAGTCAATTGCCATGCCTGGCTTATAACAGGACTGTATGTACACCTAAACATTGCAAGTCCTGCTGTGTTCCTGATTATCTGTGTATTTTTATGCTTTTTCTGGACCTTGTTTGTTTGTTAGGATTTTGGTAACTGAACTGTAAGACTGAACTCCAATTACATTGCTCCAATTTGGGTATATTCAGTCTTTCCGGTGCATTCTGGCAACCCCTGTTACTTGCTTGACACCCTTTTTTGACATATACAAAGCTGCCAGCTGCTTCTTTACACCGACCAGCAGTGGATTCTCACTGAGAGCCATAAACCATACATAGGACCATACAGATGTTTCATTTATCACACCATGCTACTTTTACTATTACTCAGAGGTCCAGTATTTGTGGTTCTTTACTAAGAACTAAGTTATTTAATAGATCTTTAATTTAGCAAAATATTCAGCTGTCCTTTTGGGGCATTGTGAGTGATACACCTACAATTAAGGCACTTAATTAAAATGTTTTGGCTATTTTGAAACTCTGTGTTGTATTTTGTTTCTTAAAAATGTTAAACATTAAAGTGCTTACTGTCCAAGCTCTGTTTTAAGTTAATATATTCTATTAAACAATAATCAATCTAGTAAAACTCACCTGTTCAGTCGTGTTTTTGATTATTTGGTCACTTCGGTGTCTAACCCTATTTTTATTCTTTGTTCTGATTTGTTTATCACCTGTAGTGTTTAATGTTTGGAATTTCATACCACAGTGGTGAATTCCATACATGCAAAATACAGTTATTTGCTCTTAAAAACAGGCTTGGCACTTAAATGAAGGCCCAACTTTCATGGGGATACATTTTGAAGACCTTTGTAATCAGTCTAATATAATTTGAGCCTATACTACCACCTGCTGGACAATAAGGACGGTGTAACCAAAGTAAATACAATTCTTTACATCATTTACATCACAGGCTAGCTGTATTCTTTTAGAAACCTATGTTTTGGCCCAGTACTATTGAAAAATAATGATGTATTTTATTCATTTAATTCTTAATTCATTCATCCTCAACACTGGCCGCAAGGCAGAACTGCACCCTAAATAAGATTTTTAAAAATGTATTGCATGGCATGACTTGCTATTCCTGTTATTTACTCATTCACGAAGGTAAGATTTGGAGCAGCCAAGAAGGAAGGAAGGAAGAACCTTGAGAAACCCACAGAGACAATAAACAAAGGATCAAACACCCACACTACCACACTATTTTAAGTCACAAAATTAATGCTTGCCATCAAAGTCAGCAGTCCTAAGTTTCCACAGGAACACTATGTCACAATCTTAGGACATTTTTGCCAAAGCTAAAGGAAAATCTGTTGTTGAATTTTTTCAGTCTAGAAAGAGTGACAAAGCAATGTCTGAGGCCCTAGAACTCCACTGAACCCTACCATTATCTTCAAATGGCAAAAATTTGAAACAGTGATTAAACTCATCCACAACTACAACTAATAACTGAGTTTTACAGTCTTGAGTACAATCTACAGTTCATCCAAAAAGTCACACAATATCCCCCAAAATAAGTGCCTGTAATCTCCATTCATGGGAGGGTAACTAGTAGGAAAACCACTATTAAATAAACATCAGTGCTCGTCTGGCATTGGCAGAATAGCCTGTTAATGATCTCCAAACCTGTATAGTATAATGTTCTATAGACATAACCAACTAAAATGTCACATTTTGGACCCTTAATGTCCAAACAAAACCTACTGTAGTTTAAAAGGTCTAAAGCTTTCTAAAAACCTAGGACTAAACCACAATGAGCCTTAACTTTAAATATAACAAAAGATCTCAGAATGTCTCAGAAGACTGCAGATGTCTCTGGCTTTAGCTGAAGTCAGTGGTCATGATTTTAATATTCAACAGAATATACAATAATTTATTATTTAATTGACTAGGAAGAATTTGAGCAACTGCCAAGCAAAAAACATCTGCATTTATTTGACATTTGCAGAAAAGACCATAAACAATCCCCAAACCTTTGGAGTAAAGTTCTATGGGCAGACCAATCAAATTGAAGACATCATGGTCTTGGGGAAATGCTATTTTGTTTCACTATGTACTTGTGTATTGACAATAGCATATAAGTAATTGTATATAGTTCAGCGACAGTGCAGTGGTAACCTAGTGGGTAGAGCTTGTGGGTTTGAAAGGTGCTGTACAGTGGCTGCTCCTGTGGGCTGACCCCAGCTTTAAAACAAGCTGGAACATGTAGGAAAATAATTTTGTTGTACTGTACACATGTATATTTATTTATGACAAATACGGGCATTCCATCTGTCCTAGATCATAAAGCCTCTGAAACATAAAAAAGCAAGAACATAATGTTTGGAAGATTACACCAACATGGCCATTGTGTGGGGGTGCTTTGCTAGGATCTTTGCTTTTTGCTTTGGATCTGTTATTGAACTGATGACTTCCATTCTCTACAAGACAATTACATAGGGTGACTGCAAGGCATTGGTTCAAAAGCTGGGTGCCACATAGCACGAGGGTCCTGGAAACCTGGGTTCCAAACTCTTTTGTTTTGTTGCTGCTTGTACTTAGGAGATTGTAGCCATTGATTTGAATTACATTTAAAGCTTTAGCAGAGGCTTTTATTCAAAGTGACTTACAATTATGAACACAATTTGAGCAATTGAGGGTTAAAGGGCCTCTCTTAACAGTGGCAACTTGGTGGGGTTAAGGCTTGAACAGGCAACCTCCAGATTACTAGTCCAATAGCTTAACCACTCTTTTTGACTGAACAAACTCATTAAGAGGGCCGGCTCTGTCCTGGGGAGCCCCTTAGACCCAGTGCAGGTGGTGGGAGACAGAAGGATGTTAGCCAAGCTGGCATCCATGCTGGAGAACGACTCTCACCCCATGCATGAGACTCTGGCAGCACTGGGCAGCTCCTTCAGTGACAGGCTGCTTCACCCTAAATGTGGGAAGGAGCGGTATCGCAGGTCCTTCCTTCCTGCTGCTGTTAGATTATACAACCAGCACTGCTCCAGATAGATCACACACACACTTTAAATTATTATTCATTAAAATGTGCAATTTTTTCCCCATGTGTAACTATTACAATGTGCAATATTCTCACGTGCAGTTATTTGTAAATATTTGTAAATATTTTTAGAGTTTTTCTGACTTTTTATTATTATTGTTATACATTGTACTATTTTTATTTTTTATTTTTTTATCGTCTATTTTTTGTACTGAGTGCTGTACTATCCCTTTGCTGCTGCAACAATGTGAATTTCCCCATTGTGGGACTAGTAAAGGATTATCTTATCTTATCTTATCTTAGTCATTCAAATTTCTAACACTAGAAATCATATAACTGATGCATTGGAAATACAGTACTAGTAATTTATGTTTCTGATTTACTTTGATTTCTTTAACTGGTCTTTTCTATCCTAAGTCTTAGGCTGTAGACGTCACTTGTAACAAGATTTTTAATGTTCCCCTAAAAACACAGCACAGAGACCCAACCCTTTTGTTATAAGTCCCTAATTTTGGCTGCTTTTAGAGTGGCTGCAATGTTATATGATATTTAATATGGGCAACTTTAAAAATAAGGCATTATAATCAAATATCATAATAAAAAATAACAAGTTTTGAACATTTATTAAACTAAACTTCCCACATCTGATGTTAAATTTTGATGCCCAACAAACAGTGGGAATTCAAACAGAGGAGGGGGCAAAGAATACCTTTAACATTCCAATTAACTGAACTGGCACAGTAAAGTGACCACAATGTGACTGCCTGATGACTCAATACAGGCACTAGATAAAGTGGACTGAAATGAGTCCAGCTTATTAAAGACAACACATCCTTGTAACATTTGTCACTTTGGTGTGCTGGTAGTCAGAGGAAGTGAGTCAGGCAAAGTTTAACAATCTGTTCATTATGACTGCTCAGGACAAAGAACACAGATAAAGCCACACTGCATCCGTAACAGCCCATCCACGACCTCTAAATACATCCTATAAACTGATAACGTCCTGTGAGAACCAGCTTAATCCATGAACCTCAGTGGAAGGGTCAAAAACACATCAGGTGTTCGTAAAGCTTAACAACAACAAAACATGTTCTAGGAAACGATGTTCTGCAAACATGCTGAGACAGTAAGCAAGTGTGTGTTTTGTTTTTTTAACAGACTGAAGTAACACAAGTACAAAGTCCAATGTAATGTCCAAAAAACTGGAAACACTGCCATCCACTAATGTAAAAAAATAATAATAATAATTCAAACCAAATTGGGGTCCTGGATTGGTGCTAATTCAAATTCAAAGCTCTGCTATCGGCAGGCCGAGCGCCTATACGAACAATGATTGGCTGGTCTGAGGGAGGAATGCCAGAGATATTTCCGCTGCATTTCCGATCTCTGTTGGCTGATCAATGACGCCTGCACAGAGACAGGAGAAAATGGAGATCGGTGTGTGACTGTGACTCTCTGTGCGCAGTACGGTTCTCCATATGAACCCGCTTCATGTAAGTGAATTATAGGAGGAAAATGCACTAAAAAATATACAAATAAATAAATCAAATCAATTCCCATTTTATTATTAGTATTATTATATATTATATAATTATAAATTCTACATTATTAAACTGTATATTACTGTATATTATTATGTAGTTTAATAATATTATATTACTATATATTATTATTAATTTATTATTATATAATTAAACTATATTATTTTGCTCTTCCTACAAGGACAGATTTTTGAAAAGACATTTTATATATTTGCCAATGTTTGAAATGTCTAATTTTAATTGTTTGGTATGCACTTATAAGTGATTCATTCTCAACAAATATTCATTAAGTGTTGACCTAAGATTAAGTCATAACTGCAGATATGCAAGGGTGTTACTTAGAAGTACATATTGAGTACATGTGCATAGGTGGGATCCCAAGATCACCAGAGGAACATATCAACATGGGAGCATCATAATATGGATCTGTTTCATTACAAGTCCTTGAAGGCCCCACAATGAATTGGCATTTTGTCTGGGGTATGCCTAGTGTTTCCAGGTTAACCAGGTCCCACCTCAATCCTGACCAGGTCAAAGCAGTGGTAAAATATGAAAATAAACAAATTAAAGAAATGATTTTTTTTCTCTTTTTCTCCCGATTTTTGCGTCCAATTGTTACCCCTGCTTCCTCTCCACTGGAGCTAACCCCCGCCCCGATTGAGTAGAGCGAGACTGACACACGCCCGCTCCAACACATGTGCAGTACCGACTGCATCTTTTCACCTACACGAGGCGAGTTCATATGTGGATCAGCTTTGTGCACGGAGAGCCACACTTTGATCGCATTATTCCCCGACTGTGTGCAGATGCCATCAACCAGCCAGCAGAGGTCGTAATTCGCTTAATGAGTAGTCCCTGTCCGACTTTTCCAACCCTATGAACGACAAGCCAATTGCTGTTCATGCAGCCGCCCCAGCCCAGCTCAGACAGATGGCAGAGCTATGATTCGAACCGACGAGTTCGAAATGTCAGCTCTGGTGTGCTAGTGTGTTTTACCGCTGCGCCACCTGAGCGGCTTGAATCGAATAATTTTAAACTAAAAAGACTGGGTTGTTTTATATATGCCCTCCTGTCTGAAGATCGGTGTGCAGTAATATCTCTACTGCTACTTTTAATGAAAACATCTGCTAAAAATAAATGAAAAGCTTGTAAAGTGAATTTATTATTAAAAATTAAAGCTTATACTAGCTAATACTAAACTTCTACATTTTAAAAACAACTCTGTACAATAATAAGAACCACTCAATCCCATTTACTGATAAATAAGTCACTTTATTTCTTTAAATAGAACACAGTAAGGTGAAAAACTACAAATACACATAAAGACATAAAGACAAGTGCAATGCAGTGCAATAACAGCAAAACCTGTTAATGATCATGAGCCTTCGCATGTGAATAAATAAGCCACGGATAAATACAATTTCAGCTTTTGTTACACTGAAGATATGAAAAACTATCAGAGTCTGATAAAGCATGTAAACAAAAGTAGAGTCACGTGACTGGCTTAATCATTGATAATAATCAAACCAGCGAACGAAGTAAATAGCAACGGTAAATGGGTGGGTGAATACACGACATGTACGTGTTAAAGTACACGCTACTTCAGGGTCATAAAGAGCGTTGACCTTTCCTCATTCGGCTCAAATGGTTTAACAGTTTAGCAATCATTGCTTGAACTGCAAAAGCTAAGGTATATAAATCTTCAGCTATTGTAATTCTTTCATCATGATTAAAATCTTAAATGTTGTTTGTTAATAATCATTAGAACACCTGTTTAAATATTAGCTCAGTAATGAATTGTGTTATTTCAATTTACATTGCTTACTACATTACTTTTAGGTGTAACTGAATCTCTATCTTAGCAATGTAATAATCTGTACACACTCTATATGGCCAAAAGTGAGACACCTGACCATGAGCTTGTTGGACAGCCACTCTTCTGACAAGGCTTTTCACAAGACATTGACCTATGTCTGTGGTGCTGGGCACCAATGTTGGTCAATAAAGCCTCAAGTGATATTCCAGTTCATTCCAAAGCTGTTCAGTTGGGCTGAGGTCAGAGCTCTATTCAGGCCACTGGAGTTTCTTCAAACCAAGTTTTTCTTCATGTCTTTATAGACCACGTGACTATCTGCACAAGGGCACATTCATGTTGGAACAGGAAGCCTTCCTTTTATATATATATATATATTTTGTTTATGCATTTTCTCCTTTTTTTCCTCCCTTTTTACCGCGTCCAATTGCCCGATTGTGTCATGCTTCCTCTCCACCAATGCCAATCCCTGCTCTGATTGAGAACGAAGCTAACCCACGCCCTCTCCGACACGTGGGCAGCAGCCGTATGCATCTTTTGACAAGTGCAGTGCAGCTCAGCACTGTCAGCACTCTTTTCTCATCTCTGTGCAGGCGCCATCAATCAGCCAGCAGGGGTCATAATTGCATGGGTTATGAGAGAGTCCCTATCCGGCTTAATCCCACCCCTATCTGAACAACAGGCCAATCGTTGTTCACGTGGCTTCTCAGCCCAGCCGGCAGGCAGGCAGAGCTGAGATACGATACAATGTATTTGAGATCCCAGCTCTGGTTCCAGAATGTGTTTTTTTACTGCTGCGCCACCTGAGCGGCCGGCAGGAGCCTTCCTTAACAGGAAACAAAGTGGGAAGCATAGAATTTCCTTTATATAATTGATTTAATACACCTGCTGGAAACTGTTGAACTGTGGCTGAAACGCATGAATTACTTTCAATACTTTTGTCCAAATAGTGTATGACACATGTAGTGCAGACGGATTCAATGGCACTTGTAATAAGCTCAAGAAGTTCCCACCAGAGTCTTGTGTGGTCCTATTTGCAGCATTACTACTATGTATTACTTTATAATAACAAATAGAACTTGTGACTAGAAACGAGTGATTTCTGAGTGGCACTAAGCTATTTGCAGCCTGAAGCTGGGTGGCCTGATTTCTGGAAGGCATACGTGTCCCTCTCACTGATCATGTCAAGCCAGCTAATCCTTGAATTCATATATTTTGGACAGTTGGATTATTCCTCTAGTCTTTAACATGGCAGGGTATAAGATATATTTCCCGCATACATTCAAGTAAAGGGGATTGGTTTGCCCAGTTCTCTATCCGAAATACTTGCTGGCAAATGTGATATTTCTGCTATCTTCTATGGTTAAGCTGCACGGTTGCAATAATTACAAGTTTGGTGCAGAAAACCGTGGGGTTAAATCTTGCAACTGTTGCAGGGATTTGTTAAATAGGCACATGCTGATTCCTGGAGGGACTGAATAATACGACAGAGCAAGAGTGTGCAAATTCCAGTCCTAGGAAACACCCTGTTTTAACACTGGTCACCACAGCTCTTATTAATCATCACATTATCATGGTCTTGTTCTTATAGACACAATTTACAATTACTGGAATAAACCTTTATGTACAAGCACAATTCTAAATATTTATAATAAGCTTTATACGTTGGGTTTGTCCACAGATTTATGCATACAGGTTTATCTTTGAAAAGTGTCGCAAACCATGTCTGAGCACTTTCAATTCATATTCATTCCACTTCTGTAAACTGCCAACTTGGATACGTTAAGTAAACTAGGGATGTAACGATGCACCACAAGACAGTTAATAACCGATTCAAAAATTCCACGATTCAAATCGATTTGACATGTACTGTATAATGAATCGATATTCACTTTAAACAGCAGAGGGCACTGGCGCTATTCACCTCGCCTGGTTGACGTCACTGCCGCTGTACGCCTGGTTGCCAAATTGGGCTTAATTCAAAATTGTTTCGCATAATTTTTACCTACCTCAGAAATAAAAGGGCATTCATTATTTAGATAAATAAAAGATAATCACAAATACAGTATTTTATTTTCTTTTTTTAAACAGAATAAAAGGAAATTTTGTCATCATTTGTCTTCAATTTCAGTTTAAAAAAATCAGAAAAAAATCATATCGTGAACCCAGTATCGTGAATCGCATCGTATCGCGGGTCAACTGTATCGTTACATCCCTAAAGTAAAACAATATTTTTTTGACTTATTAGTATATGTCTGAGAATTTGATGACTAATAATAATACACCTATAAGAATAATCACTACGACGTCTGCTTTCTGTTTATATAAGTCTTTCTAAAGCCTGGTAAATATGACATTGTTCATAACTGAAAACCCTGACAAGTCGAACTTGTTTTTGGGTCTGTAGTGTTACTAATTAAAAATTTGTGTTTTATTATTAATAAAATATTGTTGATAATGTTTTTACTTAAAGGAGCATTTGCTTGGCTAAAGAAATGTAAACACTGAGATTTGAATAATAATAATAATAATAATAATACATACATACATACATACATATATACACCGACCAGACATAACAATATGACCATTGACAGGTGACGTGAATAACACTGATTATCTCTTCATCACGGCACCCACATTTTATCCTCAAAGTTGATGTGTTAGAAGCAAGAAAAATGGTTTTGAGTTTGACAAGGACCAATCAAATTGTGATGGCTAGACGACAGGGTCAGGATGCACTATGGGAAGAAGGCAAGCCGGCGGAGGCATTGTGATGCTTTAGGCATGTTCTGCTAGGAAACCTACTTTGACACGTACCACCTACCTAAGCATTGTTGCAGACCATGTACACCCTTTCATGGAAACGCTATTCCTCTTTCAGCAGGATGATGCGCCCTGCCACAAAGCAAAACTGGTTCTGGAATGATTCGAGGAGCACAACAACGAGTTTGAGGTGGTGACTTGGCCTCCAAATTCCCCAGATCTCGATCCAATCGAGCGTCTGTGGGATGTGCTGGACAAACAAGTCCGATCCATGGAAGCCCCACCTCACAACTTACAGGAGTAGGATCTGCTGCTAACATCTTGGTGCCAGATAACACAGTGGATCCATGCCTGTTTTGCCAGCAAAAGGGGGATCAACACAATATTAGGAAAGTGGTCATAAAGTTATGCCTCATCAGTGTATGATAAATGAATCGCCAATAGTCTAATAATATTTTTTAGAACATTAGCTTAGCAGATTTGCAACACTTCAAAAATAACCCATTTATATTATTAGATTTTGGTGCTCATTTGAAACAGAGTATAAGACCAGCTTATACTAACCAGTGTTACAAGTAAACCATCACTAAAAAGCTGTAAATCCTTCAAAAAGTTTAGTAACACTAAAGCAAGGACAATAAAATAACATGTAAATCATAATGACACTGTTCTAACACACACACACACACACACACGGCTCCACTATGTCCAGCATTTATGACCTAACTTTCTTTTAGTGCTCTAGGTGCAAGCTGAGGTGGCCCTGTGTAGTGAGTAATAAAACTAACCTGAATACTGTAAGTACTAGACAAACTTTGTCCTGCAAGTAAAGGCCGGATTGCTACCTGGGTAAACAACCCCATTAACTTAACATCCACTGTGCACAGCTTCTGAATCAGACTCCTTAAAGAATCGTTCGTACTTGTCCAAGTAGCCCGGCCGGCGAGGGAGAAGGAAGTAATGGGTTGCACTGGCCTTCTTTCCATCTTCCATGATGGGCAGTATGCATGGGGTACATGCCGCCGACAATCCCTCGCAGTTCGCAGGTCTGTGCTGAGCTTTACTGACGTATTTAGGATTAGGAGCAAAGCTTTGAGTAGGAGGCATGACTCCATTGACATAAATGGGAAGGTTTTTGGGACTAGCAGCTCGTTGGACCCTGTGGAAGATGGGCTGCCTGGGTGGAATCGCAGGAGGCTCGTCCACATCTAGACCTGTAGTCTTTCTGGTCCGGGGAGGAATGGGGACACGAGGAGGGACTTCAGGCTTCTCGTGTGCTTGGAGATTCTGGAGGTTAGGAGGCTTAAACGAGGCCGCAGGACCCGAGTTGGAACGACACAGCCTGCGCTGAGGCCTCTCCTGCTTCATTACTTTTTCCCTCTCGCATTTCAGTTTATTGGTTCTTTCCAGCTCTTGTGGTCCATCACAGTACGCGAAGTTGATCTGGCCAGACTCGCGGAGACTCCGGCGGTTTGGCAGACCATACTGAAAGGCTGAAGCTTTAGAGGAACGTTCAGGCAGAAGTAGTTGGCTTTCACTGGTGCTGGAAAAGAACTCCACTTCGATGTCCGCTGCTTCATCAGACGACAGGTCCCCCATGTCCGGGAGAGGAGGAAGAGGTTTAGAGCCTCTTCTAGAAAAATATGAAGGCACCTGTTCAGAGAAGGACAGTTTCTGGAAAGATGGAACAACCTGGTCTCCCTCGGGTTGGTTCTGCAGGGAGGAGAGTTGACTGGGGTCATGGTGAAAGCTTGAGGTATACATCCTCCCTAGGAGATAACAGAACAAAATGAGCTTAACAGTGCTTGATTTTCACAATATTTACTTTATTTATCCCTTGTAGAATTGCCCCAGTTTGGGTATATCTAGTGGCTGGCCGAGGAAGGTATCTCTTATGTGCCCAACCAGGTCAGTGGTACTGCCCAGACTCTTTGCAGTGGTGGCTTAGTGTATTAGACTTCGGCGCCACCAGAGCGCACTAACAGAAGTTTTATTGCCTGACTTGTAGTTGCATTGAATTCCAACAACATTTGACATTTGCACTACATAGACTCTACAATGCTATTCTGCTTGTCTTTTTTAAATCCCTTTAGTGTGATCAAATAAGGAAAAAAATTAAGAGGGGAAAAAAGGAAAATAGAAAAAAATAAATAAATCTTATTTTTTAAATGGTGTCTGACTATTTACAAACTCAATTCCAAAAATGTTGGGACAGTTGATAAAATAAAATAATTAAAAAAAAAACAGAAAGCAGTGATTTGAACACTTTTACAGGTATTTAACTGAAAACAGTACAATAATAAGTCATTTTTAAGTCAAGCTGGAAAAGAAAAGGTCTTTTTTTAAACTGTTGCTGCATAGTTGAAAGCACGTCTTTATTTATTATTCACTTTATATAATCGATTTATTATTTACTTATTAAACATATAGGGGTGCCCCAATTCTTTTTTTATGCCATTTCCCCCTATTTTTGCTCCAGATTTGGCACACTCAATTTGTTTTCCACTGCTGAGAGATACCCGATTGCATCCACGCGTCGCCTCTTCCGACACGTGCACAGCCCTCCTCTTCTCGCCCCTGCACTCTGCACTCTGCACAGGCATCTCTTCCGCCAATCAGAGTATGAAGATCCCACCCCACACATAGTTTGGTCACCCCCGCAGATACGGTGGCCAATTAGTATCTGCTGAAGGCACTGCCATTTGGCTAAGTTTCGAACCGAGGAGTTCAGAATCTCGGCGTTGGTGTGCTAGCGCCGCCTGGTGCCCCAATACTTTTGTCCAAATAGGGTATTTTAATTTTATCAGTACAGTACAATGCTAACTTATTTGAGAAAAAATTGTAAGTATTTATTTATTTATTTATTTATTTATTTTATTCTTTTTTTTTTGGCTGCTCCTGTATATTAGAGATCGACAGAGCAAATCATTCTGGTCAGCATTCATGAATTGGCACATAGTTCTTAATACTGGATTTAACTTTTTTAATTAAGTTAAATGTTATTTAAATAAGATTTATTTATTATTAACGTTATATAACTGATTTATTACTTATTTACAAAACATGAATTTAACTAATAAGTGTGCCCTAATATTTATACGTATTTATTTATTTACAAAACATATGAATTTAATAACTAAAATGTGTGCCCTAATATTTATACATATTTATTTATTTACAAAACATATGAGTTTAACTAAAATGTGTGCCCCAATATTTATATTTTTTTATTTTAACATTCATCAGTACAGAACAATGTTAACTTGTTTGAGAAACAATTTAAAATAGTATTTATTTATTTATTTTTTATTTTATTTATTTTTTATTTTTTTGGCTGCTCCTGTATATTAGAGTTCGACAGAGCAGATCATTCTGAGCAGCATTCCTGAATTGACGCAGTTCTTACTCCAGATATCTGATCAAATTTCTTAATACTGGATTGAACTGGATTGAACATGACTTATAAAAATGCAGCAGCAACACAACAGCGACTCCTTATCAGCCAAAAGAGTGACAATCTGTCTTCCCATAACCTTCCTAACTTCCTGAAAAACATCCGCTCTAGTCTCAGAGAACACACAGTGACCAAACTGTGCGATATGCTTCCTCCCTCCCTCCTTCCCTCCTTCCCACCTTCCCACCTTCCCACCAGTGAGTTCAGAATGTGCTGGTACAGTTTAGTACCATTCACCTACTTTCAAAGCCCACAGAGGTCGAGCTTTGCTGATGTGTTCTCAGGATGTGATCTGTGGAGTCAGCACCGAAACAGAAGTACATTCTGAAAAACACAAACAGGAGATTATCTGAATCATGTGGTACAAGATGGCAAAGACGTTCCGTACATTATCAAAATAACACAACTGTAAAACTATTATATTACCGCTGTGTGTGTTCTGAATTGCAAGTCCTATTTATTGGCCTCTATTGTACAGTCCCTGTTCCTAAAGTGTTTATGAGGCAACTGGCTTATCTAATCATGTACATTTGCATGGTCATGAACAAGGTTTTAATATCAATTCCCTGGACCCCAGCTGTACTGGGCTAGTGTAAATTACCAATGTGTCTAGTGGACATAACTGACAGTGCCTGCAGCAGACACGTCTCTGCTAGGGTGGGATGACTGGACTATGTGGGTGGAGTCTTCAAACGCTGTTTAAGGACCCTGATTAGCAGATAGAGAGGTGCCTGTGCAAAATGCATAGGTGAAAAAGGGTTCCGCTAAAGGCTGCGCGCAGGTCGGAGGAGGTGTAAGCAGCAATATATACCCTCCTCGGCTGCAATCAGGGATTCCCTAGCAGCGGGAGACAAACTGACTCAATAATGCTCAATAATTCTGATAACGTATCAGTATCTGCAGATAGTTAAGGGCAGATATGCATATCTTGGCATAATTTAAGCCAGTTTGTGATCCTGATTTTGTATTTGGTGAGGTCAAGCCAGTGGCACATTGTTGTACACCAGGATTGGCCCCCAAAACAGTTTATATTATTTTAGATAATAAAAGCTGGACCAAACAAGACCTAATAGAAAATGATGGCATAGATATAGTTTCTTTTCCAGCAAAGTGAAAGACAGGTGGAATAATAGAACTAGTCACAAT
The DNA here is from genome assembly GCF_030014385.1 of Trichomycterus rosablanca. Taxonomy (NCBI): domain Eukaryota; kingdom Metazoa; phylum Chordata; class Actinopteri; order Siluriformes; family Trichomycteridae; genus Trichomycterus; species Trichomycterus rosablanca. Next base: position 8,375,207 of record NC_086006.1, on the reverse strand, counting down.
AACAGCCATTGCATCATCATTAAAGCATGAGGTGTCATTATTACAAAGGTAAACGTGTAGGAAGTGCTTGAGACTAGACGCCTACACAGACACGAGTATATCTGAAGGCGGGCGGGTTAATAGAATTCGTCATTCCTCATAGCTGACGGGGAATAATGAAGATTTGTGATTCTCTGTACATGATTCCTGTGTGAACCCGCCTCGTACAGGTGAAAAGAAGCGGTTGGGTATTGCACACGAGACAGAGAGGACATGTGTTAGGTACAGTCCTCCTTGGTCAGGAGAGGGGTGTGCAGCAGTGGAGACTATTCAGCTGGGTGATCAAATATGACTAAAATTGCAAAAAACAGACTATACTCTGTGTATTTACTTAGCACAACCAATGTTATGAGATCTGTCCCTAAGTACCTAAGCTAAAATTCATCATTCAACTGTGTGAAGTGGAAAAACGCCACAGACTGCTCAGAAAAATACAACAAGCGTGTCAAACTGTGTGCATTTCCACTCACCTGTTCATCTCGTCATGCTGGTCCCAGTACGGTCGCGATGAAGCCATCCTTCGAAGATAAACGAAGAGATACTTCAGAGTATCTCAGGTCGTACTGCTCTCAGAGCCAGGCAAACCATAATCCAGCAACCCCTACACTCCATTTAGACCAAGAAGTCATTTTTCTTCACTGTAGAAAAAAAGCAAGGATTAAGGTCACTTGAGGTCACTGAATTGTCAACGTTGAAGATGTTAATAGTGTGGACTGTGGTCAAGCTATAGAGCTCTTTTTAAAAACACCATACTATGGAAAGCTTGGTTAAAGTATGATAGTTGGTCAACCTCAACCCTAAGGTACGGTTGCCGGTTGAAGTCTCACCACTGCCAGGTTGCCACTGTTGGGCCCTTGAGCAAGGCCATTAACCCTCAATTGCTTAGATTGTATACTGTAACAACTGTAAGTCAGATCACTGTTCCAAGTTCTAGCAGTGGTTTGATGGAAACAGAAGTTTACCATGGAAGTGGATCTACTTATCTATTACAGATCAATTTTTTTATTACACAAATCCAAAAGTGGGCTTATCAGGAGAGCTCTCTAAAAAATAGACTAACTGGCTTCGTCAATTACAAAGCAAAGACTCTTTGTGCCGCTTTGTGCTCCAGACTTAATGTCCAGCACTTACAACAGACTTTATCACAGACTGGACTGAACAATGAAGAACTCCAATTATTATTATTTTTTTTTTTTTGCTAGTTTTGTGTTTGTATGATTTGTTTAAATCCTATTTATTTAAATTATCCCCCAGGTCACCCAAAAAGAATGGGTCCCTGCTGAGTCTCTTTCTTCCTGTAATTTTAAGGGAGTTTTTTCCTTACCACTGTCGCCCTCGGCTTGCTCAATACGGGTTTTTGGTCCTGTCGGTCCTGGATTCTGTAAAGCTGCTTTGAAACCATGTTAATTGTAAATAAATTTTACTTGACTTGACTTAATCATATAGTCTCTGAGTCAGTCTACCAGGTCAATTACAGGTCAATCTACGCTTACTGCCACAAAAAATGCCTACCCCATCAAATGGCTCATTATGTTAGAAGCGTATAAATTCACATGACGCACAAGAAGTGTGTCCGTGGTCAATACACAGTTTTATCTGTGCCCATAGCAATACCAAACACCTTAGCCGCAAGGCATCAATGACATAAGCACTTACAAACCTTTCAAACAAAAAGTAACCTGTCCGTGTAAATAAACAAACCCATTCATGGGAGTTGGCATTTTTAGTGAAATACTGAATAGAATCAATTGAATACCAGGTACTTGTTCTACTGTGCGACTTTGTTGTGCAATGCATCACATGATTGGCTCAGTCTGAACTGGGAAAGGCTGGCGCTACAATCATTAATTCAGGCCAATATACATGAATGGAGCTAGTTTAGGGCATGAATGGTTCTTTGTGCGTTTGCGATGCTTAGAATGCCTGTTTATTTTCACCACGAAGGATTCATGCATGAGGTCAGGCCTTTGCTGAACAAGCAAGTGTGAGATATGAATGTACTAACACATGTCCATTATCACTGTTGTCCCATAGTAAAACAAACACTGGGCCTTAAGTCATCTCGACTCAAGTGTATGACACAGTAGGCGCGGGACGTACGTGCATTATTTTACAATCATGTTAACATTTAAAAACGTACATTTAAATACAAATAAAAATACTGTAACTACATACCATGGAATAAGATTACATAAGAGTAAAGCATGCCACAGATTATAATACTGATCTAATTGTACGTGAATGCGCTATTGTGAAATATCCAGATACGTGATCATCTGGTGTCATACCGTTGAGTCAAGCTGACTTAAGGGCTTGGTGTTTGCTTTACTACGAAATGGTTGTGATAATGGACAAACTGAGACCTCACCCTGGTTTAATGAGCAGGAATATGACATCATGTAGTACTTCCTGATAAAAATACATTCCACTAGCACAAACACAAAAAAATGCTATAAAATGTGGAGAATAAAATTATTACATCATTAATACATTAATACTAATCAAGAAATCTAGGTTTGCTAACAAATCACCAATAAGCCAAAATAAAATTAGAACAAATATAATTTATTTTGCGATATTTAATGGAAAAAGAGCCAAAGAAACAGTTAATGGTGTCCTGAGACAAGGTCTAATAATATAAATACACTGCAGTATCAATATAATATCACACTACATTTACCGCATTTAGCAGACGCTTTAATCCAAAGCAACTCAGTACTGTGACAGTATACAGTCTAAGCGATTGAGGGTTAATCACCTTCCTTAAGGCAAGCCGTAGCCTAGTGGTTAGGGTACTGGACTAGTAATCAAAAGGCCGCTGGTTCAACCCTCACCGCTGCCAGGTTACTGCTGTTGGGCCCTTGAGCAAGGCCCTTAACCCTCAATTGCTCAGATTGTAAACTGTGCTATAAGTCGCTTCAAATACTATCGTCTTATAGTATTGTAAACTGTACTATAAGACGATAAAAGCGTCTGCTAAATGCAGAAAATGTAAATGTAAAAGGGCCCAACAGTGGCAACCTGGCAGTAGTGGAGCTTGAACCAGCGACCTTTCGATTGCTAGATCAGTACCTTAACTGCTAGGCTACAACTGCACTACTATCTAGTCATACTAGATTAAACAATAGGTTATGGGTTTTTTTCCATTTTCAACCACTTTTCTCTGGTCAGTGTTGCAGCAGGTCCGGGTTCACTGGGAAACACTGGGCGCAAAGCAGAAATACCCTGGGTGTCATTCCATCACAGGTCTTTGGCCACTTCCCTCAGGCACCTCAGTCAATCGTGTCTGTGTAGACGCCTGGCTGGCTAATAGCAGAGCTGAGAGTAGTGGGCTGGCTTAATAAAGCGCCAAACAATAGAGATGTAATTATTGTCTCAGCCCCAGCCCGTGTTAAATGTTTTTAGAAATTCAGTTGAGGAGGGCCAATACCAGCATGACTGTGCCTCGTGCCCAAAGCAAATTCAACCCCACTTAACACATTTGGGATAAACTAGAACATCCTTTGCGAGCCATGTGTTGGAGGGAAGCTTCATGTTAATGGCCATGGGCGGCACGGTGGCTAAGTGGGTAGCACTGTCGCCTCACAGCAAGAAGGTCCTGGGTTCGATCCCCAGGTGGAGCGGTCCGGGTCCTTTCTGTGTGGAGTTTGCATGTTCTCCCGTGTCTGTGTGGGTTTCCTCCCACAGTCCAAAGACATGCAAGTGAGGTGAATTGAGACACTAAATTGTCCACTGTGTTGGATATAACCTTGTGAACTGATGAATCTTGTGTAATGAGTAACTACCGTTTCTGTCATGAATGTAACCAAAGTGTAAAACATGATGTTAAAATCCTAGTACTAATACAGTACTCTGTAAATGTATGAAAATTGTAACACAGACTCTTCATTTTAGACCACTATCAGCCATACCAGGTCTATACTAATACCAAAGCTCTAAGATATCCTTGCAGTAGCTACGCTGACATACGTTGAGCATGGTATGTGATAATGGGATTCTTTAATAGTGTTAATGTCCTATCATGCTTATCCATACTGAGACCCAGTGCACCAAGCAAGGTCCATCAAGGTCCATACATGGTCTGACATGTCCAGGTCCAGTGGTTTGCAAAAAGCCTTAACCTCAAGTCAAATCATCACACCTTTGATGAATCAGAGCATCAATTGCAAGCCAGGTCTTCTCGTCCAACATCGGTTACTGCCCCCCCCCCCCCCCCCTTTTTTTTTTACTGAATGGGCACACATTTCTACAAACACATTTCTAAATCTTGTGTAAAGCCTTATCACAAGAATGGAGCCCAAAAAAACCCAATTTTTAATGCACATGAATAATACCACAATAGCATTAACACGCTGTCCACAATAATCAGGAAATATTTTTGCCATGTTATCCACCTCTACTGTAAGTGCAGTACCAAAACTTAATATAAATCCATATTTCCATATGGTACTTTGCCAGATCATCCAGTACACACAGGTTCATATTAAGAGTACCCCCCCCCCCCCCCCCACACACACAATATCACAATAAGCAAATTAATTGGTAGTTTTTATAATGCAACAAATAGAACAATGTCAAAAGTAGATATAATTATTTACAATGTTTTCACTGATCAATTTAACTACAGTTTATAAATCTTAATCTAACAATGTGATGCCCGCAACACACTCCAAAAAGTTGGGGCAAAGCAAAATAGGCATGAACATTTTGAAACCTTCCACAATGAGCAGGTGAATTGGTAACAGGTGAGGGAATCATGACTGGACATAAAAGGAGGATCAGTCTGTACAAGCAAACCACTTCTGAATGTGTGTGACCTTCAAGCCCTCAGACGATCTGTGATAGTCCTTCAGAAAACTGTTGTTACTTAACACAGTCTACCACTGCATCAAGAAATGAATCTCTGTCACACTGAGAGAAAGCCAGACATCAATTCTTTTATGCAATGACACCAGAGCCTGAGCTCATCTCAGATGAACTGAAAAACAGTTCAAACATGTTCTGTGGTCAGATCCACGTCTTAGCTTGTTTTATGGATAAAAGGGCATCGAGTTCTGAAAAGGACCATTCAGACTGATATAATTGAAACCTTCAAAAGCCAACAACTGTTATGGTGTTATGTTATGATGCCCGCGGCATGGGTGACTCACATATGTGTGCAATGTATATTTCGGTTTTAGAGAGACGTGCTAACGAGGCATCGTCTTTTCCTGCAACGTCTGTGGTTATTTCAAAAAGACAATGCCAGGCCTCTTAGAAACAGAGTGCATGTGCTTGACTGGCCTGCCTGCAGTCTGAATCCGCTCCTATTAAAAATGTATGATGCATCTGTGGAGAATCAGATGGCGCCAACCAGGGACTGTTGAGCAGATGAATTCTCATATCAGCAAGAATGGAGAGAAATTCCACTTGCAAAACTCCAAAACAATTAAAAAGTCTCATTATTTTACTGCCTACATTAGAAATGACACAGAAACCCAAACTGTCGTGCTTGGATTCCTGAAGACAGAATCACCTAAAACAGGTCTGAAACAAACCTGAAGCTGCTGAACATTTGGTTACACTGTCGACAGTCAAGCAAGCTTCACACTGCTATGGACTTTTCTAAAATCCCAGGACAGCCTTTTGTGTGTCAACAGTGTGCCCATTCAGTCCAAACAGCATTTGTAAGGTCAGGCAATGGTGCTGAATATGAATGCCCGGCTCACAACAGACATTCCAATTCATCTCAAAGGTACTCAGTAGGGTTGAGACCAGGGATTAATTCAAACCTTGGGTCTTTTTTGACCTCGTCATGCTGGAAAAGAAAATAGCCTTTTTTATATTTTGGCCACAAATATATAAGCACATTTGAATATTATAAAATGTATACACGTGTTAGCTATTGGTGTGGCTGAAACACCCAAACTTGGTCATCAGAAGGAGTGCCCACATACATGCCCATTCAGTGTATGGACTCAAGTATTGCCAAATAATATTTAACACAATTGTGGGTTTGTTTTAGCTTTATATCACATGTAAAAGACTACTACTGTATATTAAATGTAGTTTACACTCAAATGATTTACAGCCAGCTACCCTATTACAATAGTTTCCGCCCCAGCACTGACAGCTCCCAGTATCCAGCTGTGACTCAGGCACGACTCAACCCAGTTACACTCCTTACATAAAAAACACACTATTTAAAGTAAAAAAAAGAGTAAAGACCACTCAACACATAATAATACAACTCAAACGAGTTATAGCTGTTCATAACTGACACGAATATACACAATATGAGTTAGTTCTAATCTCCTCAGAGTCTGAGAAGCCTCTATATCAGCAATACTTACGAGTTTAATTAGGTCTCCCGTCCCGTTCAGCAGTCTGAGGAAATCCGTGTGTTAAGAAAAAGTTAATTCAGAAGTTACACTAAAATATTCGTAAAATAAGTCGCACTTTTGTTGAAGAAAATTGAATTAAACACGAAGATGCGACTACTCTGACTGACGCTTTTAACACTGAATAACTGAAGTGAATAGAAGAGTGGTAGGAGATTATATGGACGGAGACGCCTCTGATTAACTCCGCCCCCTACTCTTAAAGCTACAGTGTACTATTAAATCAAATCATCTGTTCACTTTATTTATTTATTTATTTATTTATTTATTTATTTATTTATTTATTAGGATTATAACGTAATGTTTTACACTGTCGTTCCATTCATGACAGGACAGGTTGTTACAGGTTCAATGTCAAACAGCGTCACAGGCAATTATTCTCCCTCCACCAAGCTTCACAGTTAAGATCAAACAGACAGACAGACAGACAGACAGACAGACAGACAGACAGACAGACAGACAGACAGATTCAACTTTGTCATTGCTCAGTACAGGTACAAGGCAACGAAATGTAGTTAGCATCTACCAGAAGTGCAAATAGTAGCATTGTGCAAAAAAACAGAAAATATCAGTAAACATATGTCTATGATTAATATGAATACTGTATAAAGTTATAACTATAGCTATTTACATATATGGAATTATACCTAGGTACATAGTACTATATACATAATAGCAATAATAACAATAAGCATATGAATAAAAATGGGTATGTATTATAATAATAATAGTAATAATAATAAAGATTAGTTAGGTATACATTATACATATAACAGTAATAATAATAAAGATTAATTAGGTATATATTAGTAATAACAGTAATAGTAATAAAGATGTGTAAATAATAACTATACAGCTTTAACTATAACTATATAAGGATGGTGAAAAATAACTATAACTATACATATATATGTATGACAGCTGTGTAAAGTGCAGGTGCTAATGATAAATAATTACAACAGTCCAGTGTGCAGTCTGGGGTGATGGTAAAGTGCACCTTTCACACCTGTGTTAATGTGACGTGACAATAAAGTGATTTGATTTGATGATGAATCACCAATTTCTTTTGAGACTTATCTGTTTGCAATGCAATGGACACATTAATTTTCATAAAATTGAACTTTACTAAATTTGCAGAGTATGCATTAAAGAAAAAATGATGCCTATGCTGCTAAACAGGCCATTTGAGATTGGAGGCTTAAGCTAACACACACGTCTATATCAGAGCAATGAAAGATACGATTGTGTTGCATTCAGAAACCAGCCGGGTGGATGGATTAGATCAGGCAGCATTATATGCAAATATTTTACTTAAACATAACTGGATGCCTTTCAACTCTAAAGTAAAACCTGAGAAGGCTGCACGTGTTTCATTTTAGACACACCCAGTGTCTCCTTAATACTTTAATTATGGTGTTAATTGAAGTATAGGATTAAGAAAACCACTTTTATCTAAAAAAATTACAATGATAAATTGTTTAACCCTCCTGTTTCATTTCGTTTCGTTTCTCGTCAATTTGACCCAGGGCATGTTTAATTATCCAAAAGTGTCAGAAACCAAAAAATCCCTATAATCATTGTTTATATCTCATCAATAACTCCTTCTGCTTGGCTTAATAAGTGAAATCAATAAAGTTTTATACCAAAAAATACTTTTAACTATATCTTTTTAGATTTTGAAACATTAAGACATAACATAAAAGGAGGGTTAAGTTGCAAATAACTCAACCGATGTTTCACAACCCTTTCTAATCAATGTGTGTATTATAGATAAGACAAAATGTGAACATTTTAGCAAAAATATGCTATGTTTTAAGAACAAGGCACTGCACACTGTGAAGCATGGTGGAGGGAGAATTATGGATTAGGTCTGTTTTGTTGCCTCACAGCTGGAACAGCTTGCAGCGTTACATAATAAGCACCTATGTACAATGTACTTATGTACAGTTTTGCTAATATGTTATACTGTATCTACATTGTATCAATCTGGGAGGAACAATTGCAAGTGTGCATTCTGTAGGTTGCTGCCAACATAGCCAACCAACAGCATTCTGACAACCTTTCATTCTACATGGTGCCACTTCAGTTGTCTCCACCTGTCTGGTACATACCAGAGATTCTTGTTTTCACTAGGCAGAAAGGAAATATGTTCATTATATGTTCATTAGTTCATTAGGAATAGCAATAGTTTGGCAGCTTTTCTCGGGTTTTCTCAGCTATGGTGAACACATGGGCGCCAATGTGGCGCAGCGGGATATTCTGCTAGCACACCAGTGCCGAGATTCTGAACTCCTCGGTTGGACACTCTGTGTTGCCACCGGTCAGCTGGGTGCCATCTAGCGGGCATAATTGGAAGTGCCTGCAGCGGACACGTCTCTCCTAGGGTGGGATGACCGGACTATGTAGGTGGGGTCTTCAAACACAGTGTAAGGACCCTGATTAGTAGATAGAGAGGCGCCTGTGTAGAGTGCATAGGTAAAAAAGGGTTCCGCTAAGGGCTGCACGCGAGTCGGCGGAGGCGTGAGCAGCAATATACCTACCTCAACTGCAATCAGGGATCCCCCAGCAGCGGAAGACAAACTGACTACACTAAAATAACACTTGTAAGGTTAAGTATGATGGTAGACAAATGGCCTCTGCTTGCATTGTTTCAATTAAATCAAGGGTTTGTTAAATAGATTTGAGTTCAGGGCTCCTTCGCACTATATAATTGAGTTTATGCACCTGTAAGCAATGGGAATGGCTGAAACCTTTGTCCACAAACTATATATAAATATATTAGATATAATTAAAAGATATATATTTATTTACACTTATTTACACATATATAATACACTTTTGCTTATACATTAAAATATGTTGTATAATCTTTTCCTCACTTTGCATTTCGTCAGTACAGTGTACTAGCCAACAGCATGCTTGTCTTTTGGTCCCATCCCCTTCACTTTTTTAGCCTCATTATTTCATGTATTTAACATGTATTGACATGTATTTAAAAACATTGTATTTAATACATTAACTGCTCTGTGTATATTATATTGTTTGCACTTGTGTTCTGTGTTGCACCATGGTCCTGGAGGAACGAGAATCTTGAGTCTGCTATACAATACAGTGGTCATGTACCTTTTTGGGTGTTTATTTCATTATTACAAAAACATATGGTGCTCTTTCTGCTATTCTTATTTTATGGCTTTAATCAGTGCATTTTAGCAGCTGTGTGTAGCTGCAGGACATAAAGCCGAGCTGCTCTGTCACTATGTGTAGGCGTAAGTACGTGGGAGTGGAAAGGGGCAGCTCTGTGGAAGTTAACTCACTTTCACAGAATCGACAGTTCATGTCCTGTTGAGTAAGTGTGTGATGTTTTATTTTTCAGCCTGTTCATAAGTTGGTCCTTCTCCAGTGGCTGGACTTTTCATTACAGCAGAACTACTTAAACCTACTGAGGTACTCAGATCTTTATTGTAATGTTTCTAGGAGTTATCTAACGTTCTTGTGAATAAGTATATAAACTATGAATGTGACATTAAATTGTGTCCCTAATCAATTGTAGGAGCTAGAATCCAGTAAATTATCTAAAAATAAAAGACGTAAAGCCAACAATACTTTTAAAAGGAGTACATCAATTAGCCTTAACATTCAAATCAAATGTAAAACTTAAAAGTCCTGTAAGTTCTGGGGAATTTGGAGACCAAGTCAAAACTCTTTGAACTTTTTTGGATGGATGGATGGATGGATGGATGAATCCTCAAATAATTTTTGAACATTTTTGCAGTGTGGCAGGGCACATTATTCTGCTAAAAGAGGCCATTACCATTACTACCAATACCAAAAATTTTTAGAAATATGTGGTACATGTTAGAATGCATGACACTAGTGGACGTCAGTGACAGGGTCACTTTTTTTTCCATTGCTCCATGGTTCAGATGCTTATTGTAGGTGCTTTTGGCAGTGAACAAGGGTCAGCATAGGTATTCTAACAGGTCTCATCAATGTTATCCACTTCAGGTGTCAGTGGATTCAATGTTGTAGCTGATCCGCAAAGACAGTGAGTGAGTAAGGAAAAATGATAAAAGCAATGTGGTCATGAACCAGCATTATTCTACACATATGGATATCAATTATTTTGTTGGCAAATATTTGTAAAAAATTATAACTGTTTATACTATAGTCAGATATTTGTTTCCCAATTTCTATTTCTTTCCAGCACATTTTAATATTTATTTGCTCCCTTAAATAAATGAGGAAATTACATCCGTTAACCTTTTAGATGTGCACAAGTTTAAAATTCTTGATGCTGACAATCAAGCTTATTATTTCCACAAAGTTACACCAAACAGCAGTTTCACCTTAAAAATAATTAAAGAATTTATAAGTTTGTATGACTTCTGCTCACAGTGATTTATTTGATTTATTACATCAATGTGCTCTCACCTTTAAGTCAGTGCTATTCAGCATTTTAATTTATTGGAAATTTCCACCCGGTTATGCTGAGTAAATTGATAAAGCATTTTTCATTACTAATTAAATACCTGTTATATAAAAACAGTTGAGTTATTTTTGAATGCCAGAAGGAAAGTATTTATTTTGCGGATAATAATACTGATTTTTGTCTATTTATTTCACCATTTCTTGATACAGAATGTGTTATTTGGTTAAGTGGGAGCTCCTCCAACAGTAACATACACAAAAATGTTTTTCCCGGGATAAGACGAGGAAATTGCACAAAACTGTACAACATAATACGTTTTAAATCCTTAGTTGTTTTAATTGTCAAGTGATTTGAACTGTACCTTAGAACTTGTACTTAATGTAATTTGGTTACCATAGCATACCCAAGTGGGGCAAATGGGTGAAGCGAGAAAACCACAAAATGGTCAAAATTATTGGTCAGTGGTATAAGAAAATATAAGAAAATACAACAAATATATAAAAAACCCAATTGCAATAATTTCATTTACTTGAGGAAAAGCAACAAGACCTTGAGTGTAGCATTCCAATTAAACCATTTTTATTCACATAAAAAAAAAATCAAAGACCACATATCTAAATATCAAGTCAATATTATCAACTGCAAAATGAAGGTCCAGTGACATGTAAGATCATATTGTGTTCCTGTATGATGTAAAGATTTAATCTAAATCAACATACATCCTGCATCAACATATGTCCATTTAGTCATGGCTTGCCATCTCTGGGGAAAGGAACAATAGCTCAACAAGCATGGGAGCTGTGGGGGTTATGCTGTGGTGGACCAAACTCCCATGTGGAGGGTCAACTAACTTCCTGTCCATGGGTCTCAGTCCCACACACAGCTGCTAGTATCATGGATCATATATCAACAACCCCCTTCAGCCAAAGTCAAAGGCACAATATAGGCCTTATTCAACACTTCCATGAACAAAAAAACAGTTTTTACTCCTCTAACGTCAGAAATCCTGACGACTCAATTTTACATACGGCGTCTAATTACCATGTAGCGTTGTTTCACAATGAAAGTAAAACATGTCTGCTCTTTAGGTAAACTGTAAAACATACTGTATATAGGCACAGTGGGCTTGCTCTCGGACGTATCCTGCGGTCTGCAAAATTTACCACCAAATGGGATTTACAGCAAATGTAAAATCAGCAGATGACACATCATCTGGAATAGTCTGTCCTTGATGGACACGGTTCGTGGTCAGAATTAAGCGATTTAAGGTAGTAGTAGATCAACTTCACAAAACTGCAAATAGTTCTAGCAGAAAACTTTGGTTGATTGCTAGTTTATGGCATAAAACTGTGCAAACACTAAAAACATATGGCTCTGGAACAGACGTAGTTCCGCTCTTCTGAATGAGGAGCCCAGAGATCTTTTTCTCTTTGAGGAAAAATTGGAGAGTCGGTAAAAAAGAATAAAGAATTTCACCTTTGACATGCTTAACCTAAAGAAACCTTAGCAAGCAATGTTTCCAACTAAATATCTAGACACTGTGTACAGAGTAGTGTGACAGTTTTTAATGAAAGGGTGCAGGAATTCGATTGTATATCCTTCTAAAATCTATAGACACTGGGATTTCTAGGGGTAGTGATGAAACCCAATGGCTTTCTACATGCTGTCATAAGATGTAACTTTCAACATGTAATTGGGCAGTCCTTAGATGTTTGCCCTGCTTATGATTTCCAAGTGAACTTTAAGTGCTGTTAGTGTAAAGTGGAGACATCAAGCAGAGGGTTTCTGGAGGGCTGGAGGAAGTTTTCACTTCTTCCAACACACCTGGTTTGGCTCATTAGCTAATTATCAAGTCCTTCCAAGCAAATGAACCTTAAAACTCTTCAATTTAAGTGCCCTTTTAGAGGTATCGAACACTAATCTACTTTTTTTCTTTTTTAGTGGCCTTCAGCTCGATCTCGACCCATGGCAACTTGAAGAATGAACGATCTGTAGGAATATCGATTCCGTGCAAGTCTAGATAGGTCCGCCATGGTCTTCTCTTCGTCTTCTTCGCCTTGTTCCTTCTATCCTTCCGACCATGATGTCCTTCTCCAGTGATCGCTCTCTTTGTATGATGTGTCCAAAGTAGGCAATTCGTAGCTTAGTGATCCTTGATTCGAGTGACATGTCTGGCTTGATTTGTTCCAAAATTGATTTGTTCGTTCTTCTGACCATCCATGGTATTAATAACATCCTTCTCCAGCACCACATTTCGAAGGCGTTGATTCTTATTCATAATAGAACTATAGGATATAAATAGGACTGTAGTGTGCTAAAATGTATAGCGCACAAGTATTGTTTATTGATTGCTTTCTGAATTGGGTTTCCATTATTGGGCAGTCACTCACATGTCTATAATGGCCAAGTGTTGAATAGGATGGTGTAAAGAAGCAATGGATTATGAAGCAATAGAAATGCATTTTCTGACGAACTGGATCCTCTAGAAAACATGCTTCACAGTTTAACTGTCTGGTTGACTCATTTGGGTTTAGCTGATACCTGTACAGTTTGTTGGTAAAGGAAAATAAAACCGTTTTCAATGCTAAGGAGTTAAAGGAAATTAATTCTCAATGCTACAGCGTACAATACAGTATTGTTTACTGATTGCTTTCTGAATTGGGTTTCCATTACTGGGCCGTCACTCACAAGTCTATAATGGCTAAGTGTTGAATAGGATGGCGTAAAATACACCACAGTTGGATTAAGGAGTTAAAGGAAAGGAATTCTCAATGCTACAGCATACAATACAGTTATTATTATTCTTGTGTCAACAATTAGGAAAGAACGTTTGCTCCTTCCTGTACAGCAAGCTTCATATAGAAATGGTTGGCTAAGTTTGCACAGGGCACTATCAAACCATATTAAACCATTTGAATTGGAACACTTGTCAATCTTTAATGCCTTTACCTTTACTACTACCAATGCCAATTGCCAAAATGTTAATGCTTCTGTGGCTTAATAAAAGCATATTCTCATATTTATGTCTATAGCTGCAACAGTGTGGCCAACATCCTATTAATGCTCATGATTTTGGATGTGATTTTCTAGTGTTGGTGTCCATAGACTTATAGCCATATGTAGCCACCTTTTTGTTATTAAGTGTTTCAGCCCCACCTATTGCTGATAGGAGTAAAATATAGTATATTGAATAAACTGTATGCTTTTATTTGTGTGGCAAACATTTAGGGATGACCTTATCATCTACCTGCATGAAGGCAGTTGTAGCCTAGCAGTTAGAGTACTGGGCTAGTAAGCAGAAGGTTGCTGGTTCAAACCCACCACTGCCAGGTTGCCACTGTTGTGCCCTTGAGCAAGGCCCATAACCCTCAATTGCTTAGACTGTATAATGTAAGTCGCTTTGGATAAAAGCGTCTGCTAAATGCTGGAAATGAAATGAAATGAAGAGGTTCCTAAAGACATAGTTTGACTGCCAGTAGTCTACAGAAAGATCTAGACTCAGCCTCTTTGAAAATCTTTAATGTGAATAAGGACGGAGACTGCAAGGCTGGCCTTCTGGTTCAAAATCAGTGCCTGTTTTGTCTAAATGTGTACAAATTTGAATAGAAATACTTCTAGAAGGGGGTGGTTGCGGTCAACTCTATATTAATGCCCACTGATTTGGAATGGGAGGTATTACAAATAAAATTTTTGCCATATAGTGTAGTTTTGTAACTACATTATTTGACACTATGCCTCTGATATGTCCTCCATTGTATAAATATGTACTTTTATAATAAGTACATATGATACAGCCGAATTGGCGGGAATCGTCCCTCGCTCTTTCGTCGCATGCTTCTGCTGAGTTGAGTTTAGGTGGTGGAACCTGACTGGGCTGTTGAGTAGCTTTGGCTTTTATTGTTCTAATAGACTGTGATGGCTCAAGACACCCACTGCATTTTTCCACTGAGTAAGCTCCTTTGTAACCCGCAGCACCAATAAGAATTTAAGGGTGGGGTGACAGGCACATACACTGGTTGGTCCTTTCACTTCATGGCACCACTCGATGAGGAAGCCACTTACTTGGACACACACACACACACACAAAATAAATATGCAATCACATGCAAAGAGAATTGGATACTCTAGCATTTTCCTGAGCTGGAAACCAGTGAATGGACTAAAAAAGTATTTCTAAATTGTATGCACTTGCACAGAACACATTAAACACTATACATGCACTAGTATCTATTAGAGTGATATTAAAATAAATAAATATTTTGTGAGGCCAAACATATTCAACATCCAACATGAAGCATTAAACTGTCCATTTTATCAGCTCCACTTACCATATAGAAGAACTTTGTAGTTCTACAATTACTTCCTGTAGTCCATCTGTTTCTCAGCATGCTTTGTTAGCCCCCTTTCATGCTGTTCTTCAATGGCCAGGACTCTCCCAGGACCACCACAGAACAGGTATTATTTGGGTGGTGGATCATTCTCAGCACTGTAGTGACACTGACATGGTGGTGGTGTGTTAGTGTTTGTTGTGCTGGCATAAGTGGATAAGACACAGCAGCACTGCTGGAGTTTTTAAATACCTAGTTTTTAATTACCTAGGCTTGGAGTCACTAGATTAGGGTTTTTAATCATAAAACATTACCATGTGTTAGAGCTCATTTTTTCTGATTTTTGGCTTCCTGCAGTTATTTTTTAACATGCTTATTAAACACTGGTATTTTGAATGGTTATGAATTACATATAATGCTTTCCGGCCCCTCCCCAGTTCTGATCCCACAGTTACAAATCAGTTTTGCAAACGTCAAAAAGGGCGGATTAGAAGTTGTGATACAAGTGCAAGGCACCCAGATGGATATTCTGCTAACACACCAGCGCCGAGATTCTGAACTCCTCAAAATGTGGTGATGCCACCGATCGGTTGGGTGGCATCTGCCGGGCATAAAATGCAGTGCCTGCAGCAGATACTAATTGGCCACCGTATCTGCAGGGAGGGGACCGGACTATGTATGGGTGGGATCTTCATATGCTGTGTAAGGACCCTGATTGGCGGAATAGACGCCTGTGCAGAGTGCAGGGGCGAGAAGAATAGGGCTGTGCATGTGTTGTACACTGTTGTATAAAATACAGTTGTTTTATGGCCTATGTAGGGGGCATGTGCAGTAAACAGAAACACAATTGGGACAGTAGAAGAAGACTTGTAGAATACTTGTATGCTAAACTTTTTGTTTTACCTTATTAATGTGTGCCAGGCTAACACAAAAGGCTTATTAATACTGTAATAAATAAAAATGCTGTACCAGGGGTACTCAACTCCACTTCAGGGGAACCTTTGCTGTGCAGTTTCAATATTTTCATATTCTTAACCCATCTAATGCAACTTAAATTCAGCTTTTTTTTAAATTAATTTCAGTTATTGTGGGTAAAAGTTAGTAACCAATGTACTAGACCAAATTACAGGGAATTTGAACTTGCCTTGGACTGGCCTTGTCAATTATAACACTAAGTGCTAATAAATATGATGTTGTCTAGCTAACATATGCTTTCACAGTTGTGTACATTCTTTTTGATGCAATACATGTTAATATATGAGTGTATTTCACTGATTCTTGAGATAAGGGACAAAATGAATTTTATTTCTTCAATTTAAAAATAACAATTCTACATCATTTGAAACTGATATATTTATAGACAAAGGTTTTAACTAATTAACTGTGAAAGGGAACAGGTTTTTCCTAATACAATTTTTATCAAAATTGACATTATTTCACTTCATAACTTGATTAATGTCAACTCCGTCAGACACACAAAAAAGTATGCTATTTTAATTTGATCAGTACTACATGAGTGTAAAGACCTCAAGTATCTAATTATGGTGTTTTGTAACAGAGTTAGGTAATAAAATAAATTGTATACACTTTTGTTAAAATTTCACACTAATTTGAAAATCCCATTGTGAAATTCCTAAATTTTGTATATTTATTGTTAATATTAAACATATACAATTAATGTTTTTAAGCAAAAAAGACACCATTGCATGTAGTTCTGCTGGTGTTTTAATATATAAACACAATAAACTGAACAAACAGTGACATATTTCTTTGAAAAAAAGACAAAAACCTTAATCTGCTTATGTTCACAAGCAGCTGACGGTGTTGACAAGCAACTACCGGTGTTGACCAATAACTAATGGAGATGAAAACTTATAAAGTATTTTACTAACAACTGAGATAAGACTACTTTTGAAATAAAACCCTCAAGGAAATTGGAAGAGAAACCACCCAAAGAACAGCTTTCAACAGGATCTCCAGGCATACACTAGGAGACTAGGATATACCTGGCATCCAGTCACTCAGAACTCTGAATGTCTATCTTTGGCATAAATTAATTGAACTGGAAAACATGTGTCTTGGGCTCACTTATAAGTTTCTTCTCATATAGATGGAGCAGCTCAGAGAGATTCCCAATGTGCAAGTTCAGCTTCACATTGAAGTGGATCCCACTAGCTGTTTCTTCTTGAACTCGCTCCAATTGCTTCCATTCAACAGTGATTTCACCTTTCTCTGGTGCCAGAATAGTGTGTTTGTTTAAGCACCGTAAACAGGTGTGAAAAAGGAAGGCTTCACTTGCTGAAGAGCAACAAACTAACTGAAAACTGTTTTGTTATCTTCTTCATTTTTTTTTTCAAAATATGTATTTCCCTTGAATGCCTTTTCCTTGTTTTTCTTTTCTCCCTTTCATTTGCAAGAGCACGTCTGGTCATAGTTGGCTTTTCAGTCTGCTGGTCTAGTGGACTATCTGGGGGTGTGTCTACTTGCTGCAGTGCATTCTGCATAGCCCCGACATAATACCTGACGGAGTTGATGTCTGACGGAATTGACAAAATGAGATATTTTTCCATTTTAACCATGTCTTGTACACTGGAGCCATTTTGGTTTTACTTTAATTCCCAGCTGCCTCCATAATCTAAACTAACTTGTTTATTCTACAGTTCTTAGCTAAGATTATCATAATGTTAAGATAATGTTGACATGATAAAGCTGTGACTGCAGTGGTATTAACATTGTTAGTTTAATATATCAGAAAATTGAAAACTTACAAGACCACAATCACTACTGTTACATCCACCAAGAACAGGAAATGGAAAGAGGACCTCAGAGTCAAAACTGACCATGACCTTGCCTAATTTATTCTGAATTATAAAAACATCTTACGGAGTTGACTGAAAGTGAGGACACAACTTTAATAGGCAATTATTCATGGAAAATATAATATAAGGTTCACTTTATGCATTATGTTATATCTTATTAAATCATTCCTTTCATTTGATATGTATATTTATGCATTTTTATCATTTTTAATCACTTTTTTTGTCACTTTGACATTATGACCTCATGCTGAGGACAGGTGAAGTTACATATACTTTTCAAGTACAGAGCCTGCATTTTAACAAATTGTAATGAAATTATTTGAAAATATATCAAATTAATTTAATGAGCATACACAGATCCTTCATATTTAACTTTTAAAGGATTTTTATTATTTATAATTTCTTCATTTTTAACAACAAGAATACTTTTTAATGTAGGACATGTTTTGTCCCTTATCTCAAGAATCAGTGATTTAATCCTGTGTAATAAGTAACATACTATTTGACTAGTTGTCTAACTAGGTACTTCTGATTTTTACATTACTAGTAGTTTTACTTTTATTAGTAGTTGTTTAGATTTGAATTTGACTTCAATGGTTGTTCACTTCTCAGCCCCACACATGAGACACTATGTCCCAGTATTTCAGTAGTTAAGGTACTAGACTATTGATCTGAAGGTTGCTGGTTCAAGCAGAGAAGTTGTGTTCCAATAAGATTCAATCATTTAACCACAAAAATGAAAGTTGCAGAAAAACAAACTGTAGTAAACTTTCGAAGTAAACTTTAGACTTTCACCATATAAACCATATAAAATAAAATATTTTAATTTAAATAAGAAAATCTTGTTTTATATGCTTTAAACAGACCCAACAAAAAAAACCCAAGCAAGTCTATCACCAAGGCACATAGACTTTCCCAGGATGCAACAAAGAACAAGTCATTCAGCTAAATAAATGGGCTAGGAAGTAGCAGTGATTAAAGGGACTTAGGAATGAAAACAAGCGACTTAATGCTAAACAGCATTTATAAAAGAGCAGTAGGTGGGGGCCTGGAAAAGAAAGGCATAATTAACTCTGTTTGCCTGGGATACAGCAATAGAAGGGTGGGCAACTCAATTAACCATGAATCCAAGGCATAAGGTTTAGCCAGCAGGGTTCCTTCCGCAGCGGATTGTGTCTCAAAGGCCAAAACATTAATCCACTACATAAGTGGATAAAATAAAATAAAAAGGGTGAGATAAGAAGCAAAATATAGAACATACTGTAATGTGTGTGGATGATGTTAAAATGTGAATTATTACCAAATACACTGATCAGCTATAACATTAAAACCACCTCCTTGTTCCTACACTCACTGTCCATTTTATCAGCTCCACTTACCATATAGAAGCACTTTGTAGTTCTACAATTACTGACTGTAGTCCATCTGTTTCTCTGCATGCTTTGTTAGCCCACTTTCATGCTGTTCTTTAGGAAGGAATAAAAATGTACAGTTTGTTTTGAGAGACACGTCTTATTTAATCTTATATGTATTTATTTTTGCTCTTTATTAAGGCAAAAGTATTTCTTATCCGATTACTCGATTAATCGCTGAAATAATCGATAGAATACTTGATTACAAAATTAATCGATAGTTGCAGCCCTAGATCAAACACATATTATTTTAGTAATCTAAGATCAATAATGAATTAAGCCAAAAAACATAATTAAAAATGAAATCAAGTGACTTGCTCTGTGTTCCTCATGATATTAATGTTTTCATGTTTATTCATATCCAGTTCTGGCAAATGCAGCAGAGTTTAAATGAGCACAAAGACATGAGTGGATTATCTGTTATAAGTGAGGAAGTAGAGGCCAGGACACCTATGGATTTTGGAGATGCACACTTCCACCCGGATCATTGGCGAGAGTTTGTTTTGGCTCACAGTGAGGTTGCTGCTGCCCCCTCTTTTCCAGCCTGCTCTTGCCTCATGGCCTAAATCCTGTGACTCATGCTCACTTAGTCACGCTTTACAGTAATATTTCCTTCTGCCTGTGCGTAAGCTAAGCTTCTTTACAGTGTGTAGTGAGACAAAATATTTAGCTCCCATAGATTATATTATGACCAAGCCAAGGTTTAGCCAAAAGCTGATGATTTTATTTCTGGAGTATTTATTTCCTGTTTTCTTTGAGTCTTGCCCTTCCAATTAATGCTGTCAGCCTAAGAGGTGAGACGTATCGTGTGCTTCCTCTGAGACATGTGAGGCCTGTAATACTACTAACTACTACTAATAATACTAATAACACTGAACTAAACCACCTCCTTGTTTCTACACTCACTGTCCATTTTATCAGCTCCACTTACCATATAGGAGCACTTTGTAGTTCTACAATTACTGACTGTAGTCCATCTGTTTCTCAGCATGCTTTGTTAGCCTCCTGCAGTGACACTGACATGGTGGTGGTGTGTTAGTGTGTGTTGTGCTGGTATGAGTGGATAAGACGCAGCAGTGCTCATGGAGTTTTTAAACACCTCACTGTCACTGCTGGACTGAGAATAGTCCACCAACCAAAAATATCCAGCCAACAGCGCCCCATGGGCAGCGTCCTGTGACCACTGATGAAGGTCTAGAAGATGACCAACTCAAACAGCAGCAATAGATGAGTGATCGTCTCTGACTTTACATCTACAAGGTGGACCAACTAGGTAGGAGTGGACAGTAAGTGGACACGGTATTTAAAAACTCCAGCAGCACTGCTGTGTCTGATCCACTCATACCAGCACAACACACACTAACACACCACCACCATGTCAGTGTCACTGCAGTTCTGAGAATGACCCACCACCCAAATAATACCTGCACTGTGGTGGTCCTGTGGGGGTCCTGACCATTGGCGAAACAGGGTGAAAACAGGCTAAAAAAGGATGTAGATAAATAGATGGACTACAGTCAGTAATTGTAGAACTACAAAGTGCTTCTACATGATAAGTGGAGCTGATAAAATGGATACTGATCAGTGTATACCTTTAGGGTCGCTACAGGCCCAGTTTTACTGGAGACCATTAAACGCAAGGCTGGAATACCTTGGACAGGGTGTTAATCCACTGCAGGTATTCAGTCATCTCCCCCTCAGACACGTCTGTGTAGACCCCCGGCCTGGTGATAACACACAGCACCCAGTGGTAGGCTAGCATTGTTAACTGCTGCGCCACCCTAGTAACTTTATTCTAATTTCTTATATGATGGCTGTAACACATTACAAAAAAGTTTGTCCATGGATAAATTAAGACCAGGAATGACGACCGCCCCACCCGGGGGTCGCACCCAGGACCTTCTAGCTTTGAGGCAACAGTGCTACCCACTGAGCCACCGTGCTGCCCAGATACCAGTTTTAAAAAGACAATACAGTTAATTAAATCATTTACAGAACAGATTGAGTGATTCATTCATTTTAACAACTATATCCTGTATAGAGTCGTGGTGTGTCATCCAGACTGGGAATAAGGCAAGAATACACCCTGGTCAGTATGCTTGATCACTCGCATAGTACAAAGCATTTAATTTTTTTACCAGTGTATTATAAGCTGCCAAATTCCTTTCTCACTTCCCACTGGCTGTATGCATAATGAAGTCTGCCAAAAGTCTGTCACTAAGTAAGAATCGCTGAATCACATATTTATTTATTTAATTTATTGCATAATGCCCATTAGTGCTGTAGACATAGATGATGAGTAACCCATTGTTCATTCTAAAGAAGAGGAAGTTATTTATATATTTCACAAGCTAGCTTGCACTTATTTCCTTCAATCCTTTGTTTATAATAAGATGATTATTTCAGGAAACCTCCTTGTTTCTACACTCACTGATGCACTTTGTAGTTCTACAATTACTGACTGTAGTCCATCTGTTTCTCTGCATGCTTTGTTAGCCCCCTTTCATGCTGTTCTTCAATGGTCAGGACTCTCCCAGGAGCACTACATTAGGTAGGTATTATTTGGGTAGTGGATCATTCTCAACACTGCAGTGACACTGACATGGTGGTGGTGTGTTAGTGTGTGTTGTGCTGGTATGAGTGGATCAGACACAGCAGCGCTGCTGGAGTTTTGTAAATACCGTGTCCACTCACTGTCCACTCTATTAGACACTCCTACCTAGTTGGTCCACCTTGTAGATGTAAAATCAGAGACGATAGCTCATCTATTGCTGCTGGTTGAGTTGGTCATCTTCTAGACCTATATCAGTGGTCACATGATGCTGCACACGGGGCGCTGTTGGATGGATATTTTTGGTTGGTGGATTATTTTCAGTCCAGCAGTGACAGTGAGGTGTTTAAAAACTCCATCAGCACTGCTGTGTCTTGTTTATTTGTAAGTATGTTAGTTGTTTAACAAAGTAGAACAATTTGTAAAAGTGTACAGTATTGTAGCAAAGGGTCAATCCTCACATTGTAGTTTTTCCATTTGCTTAACATTTCCCTCTTAAACCTCCCACTCAACAAAAAACATGCATACCGATGGCAACCCCAAACTGCCCTTAGATGTAAGTGAATCAAATCGTGTGGTACTCTGCAATAGACTGCCACCTTGTTCTGGGTTTATTGTTAATACTATGTTTATTATTACAAAAAAATTACAAATCGGTCAGTCATTAGTCATCATACAATACATAATAATGTATAATAATTACTACATTTAGTGAGGAATCTTTTGCAGAAAAAAAAACAGACTACACTTTCACTAATCATTGGAAACAATGTCATGTCTGTATAATATCTGTATAATTTTTTATATAAAAAACTTTATTATACAGCACTCAGTCTTCCTCTCCTAGTCTCAATCAGTTGCACAGTACACAACTCTACTCTCTAAACGAGAACGTTCAGCCTCAAACACCAGCCTGTGACTCGCCAATGTTTCCTTTGGACCGGACTGGACCAGCTTCGGGTTTCCACTCTGAAAAGAAGAGAATATCCATTAATAGATTCCTGTAATTATACATTCTTTGTAGGGGACATTAATTTTCCCTCAAAATATAATTACCAGATCTCTAACTCCTCATTAAGAGCTTATGTGTAGATACAGTATGTTTACATACAGTAATTAACAAAGATTTCTTATTAGTATTACATGATCTGTACATTTGTATGTTATGTTGTAACCACCACTTCTAGGACTTATGTACACTTGATTTGAAAAAAAAATTAAATCCCAACAATAAATGCAAAAGCATAAAAAGTTCATTTGACAGACTGTATGCAACTAACCGTGACTGCTGAAATGAAGGAGTCCACAAGGTGATAATCTGCAACCCCATGACCACCTTTGTCAAAACCTTCTGGTACATTAATATCCACGGTGTGCTTTGTTGACTTCTGAGTAAGGAAGTCAAATACTTTAAGTTCATGGCCATTGTAGGACAGCTCCCCCTAAGAAACCAGTATAGGAATGTCAAATTTACCTCAACAGTAAAAAGAAGGTATTTATTCTTGCGATATAAAACAGTATGTCTTACCTTACTGCCATAAATAGTGGTTTTACGATTGCATATCTCTTCTGTAAATGCCACCATGGTAAAAGAAGCAGTGAGCCCCCCTTCAAATTCCATGTTAACAACCTGATGTGGCAGGAAAGAAGATTTTATCCAAGTAATAATGAATTCATCACAACATATATTGTCAGATCTAGTCTATATTTCTGAATACACTGAATATTTAGTATATAAAAGATACTGAGTATTTTCAAAGATTTCGAAGAATGTCTGACCTGATTGGAGCACACATCGTTGTCGCATTCATAGACACAGCGGCCATACGGACCTGTTCTTAAGGCCTCAGTTACTGACTCAATATCAGGAATTGAGGTGGAGCACACTACAGACACTGGCCATCGCACCCAACCCTAAAACACATAAAAACATAGGCAAAAGTCTCATCTGTAGTAGGATCACTCTCACAGATAAGGTGTGTTCTGTCTGGGCCAGGGGTCAAATGCATTCACTGAATTTAACAAGACAACAATTTCTCTCCTAACATATATACAGTAGGTGGCCAACAAGACTAACACACCTGTGCACTCTACTACTGGATACAGTACTTAAGTTCAGGTGATGACAGGAGGATATCAAAATGCATGATTATATTAAATGCATGATTATTACCTGCTTAACCCTGTCCAAGTAGATTTTCTTTGCAGAATACGCGCAGTCACTTTCCACAGGACAGTCCAAGCAATGGTTAGATGCCCCTGGTGGCTAAATGAGCAAAATTATTAAGACAAAGGTAAGTTACAGTGTGACAAAATATATTTATTAACTCACAATATTAAAAATACAAAAGTTTTGTATTTGTAATTAGTAAAATATGAAATATATTTAAAAAAATAGTATTCAAGAGTACAGTTACTTTGGCATTTTATCAAAACAATTCTGCTAAGCCATGTAACTACCGCTTTACTGTGATAAGGATTTATTATTAGTAGCTATGCTGTTAACTGTCAACAACACAGCCTTTTTTTAGTGTGCAAGTGAATTGATTAAACTTGAATACAAATGGAATATATTTATACAAGACTAAAGATAACTAGTTTGTAATTGTAAAGTGTACCAGCTATAACACACAAATATAGTTTGTTTTTTAAAAATCTGAAACCAGGCAACAATTTCCACCACTACTATGCTGTGATATAAACTGCTACTGTGATATTAAACATCTTATAACATGATGAAGGATTTTGGATGTATTAGCCACCTTTAAAGAATAATATACTGAAGAATTATTCTAAAAAATATAGAAAAAAACACACACTTTCCTTATATAGCATGCAAATTTCTCTGTAGCGCTTCACAAGGGTTGTCAGGTGCACTATTTTCAAGGGAAAGTGAACCCATCATGAAAAGAAAAACTTTTTTTAGGAGCAGTGCATGTCTGAATACTATTTGTCCCTTGAGCTTGTTAGGCTTGCTGTTGGCTCTTGGGCGCTTGCTTGCAGTCCTTTCGAACTCTACAAGTTCATTAGCTTAAAAAGCTAAATGCAAATTACTACACGCATAGTTTTATTTTATAATTATAAGATTGTTTTGTCTTTGTTTTAATATTTTGTCACCCCTTTAACAATAACTACGAGAGAGAATGCATTAGTGGTTATGCATAGGGATATGTGTGCCAATTTAAAGTGTATTTTACATGACATTTGTCTTTACTAAAATGTTACAACAGTGTATTGGTGTTCCATCATGAATATTTTTAAGTATTTTGCCCAACCCAAACATTTATATAATCGTTACGTTTAAACAAACCTTATTTTCTTTTTGGAAATGGCTAAGAGATCCAAAAGATGAAACCTTGATACACCTGAAACCCATTAAAAATGTCAAATGCATTGCATCATCATTATTATTCCCCCAGATTTGCACAGTCTTTGGTAAGTAAGAAACTTGTATAACTTGCACAACAAAACAGTGCATATATGCTACACACCTGCGTCCAGCCCAGTGATGAATCAGGTCCACATCATGGCAAGATTTGGCTAAAAGAGCAAACGAGCTTTCAGCCTCATTTCTCCAATTTCCTCTTACAAAGGAGTGAGCAAAGTGATAGAACCCTACCTGACAAAACAGAGTTGGTTGATTAAACATAAACATAACAGATTGTGAATATTATTTACATTAATCATAACTGATCATACTGGTTCTAGGTGCTGAATGTGAATGACATCTCCAATGGCCCCACTGTCAATCAAAACCTGAAAAATACACATGAATTCCTTATTTGTCATGGTAATTGGATATCCCATTTAGATTTAATTAAAGTGAAGACATGCTTACTTTTATTCTGCTGATGAACGGGTCATAACGGAGAACATGACACACAGTTAGCATTACACCACTTTGGATACAAGCCTCAGCAATCTCGGTGCAGTCCTCTAGAGTAACCTGCAAAGAGAGAAATTAAAACAGATCTGAAGACTTCATCTTCAGTAACTGCTTTATTCCACTAAAGCTCATTGTGGATTTAAGCCTATTTTGGGAACACTGGTTGCAAGGTGGGACTACCCCTGGTGCCAGTTTACGGCAGGGCATCATACAGCCATTTTCATGTTTTACCACTGCTTTATCCTGGGTCTTTATCAAGGTTGCAGGGGGTCCGGTTTTCCCTAAAATCACTGGTCGCAGTATAGTAACACACCAATTCATGTCTGTATGTAAATGCCTAAATGGCCGATTGCACAGCTGGGGATCCCAGTGGTAGAAGGCTAGCGTAATTTATCGCTGTCTGGAGTTAAAAAATGTACACCGATCAGCCATAACATTAAAACCAACTCCACAGTTCCACTTACCATATAAAAGCACTTTGTAGTTCTACAATTACTGACTGTAGTCCATATATTTCTCTACATACTTTTTAACCTGCTTTTACTCTGTTCTTCAATGGTCAGGACCCCCACAAGCCACCTTGAAGATGTAAAGTCAAAGATGATCACTCATCTGTTGCTGCTGTTTGAGTCATCTTCTAGACCTTCATCAGTGGTCACAGAACGCTGCACACGAGGTGCTGTTTGGCTGAATATATTTTGGTTGGTGGACTATTCTCAGTCCAGCAGGGACAGTGAGGTGTTTAAAAACTCCAGCAGCTGATCCACTTATACCAGCACAACACACTGCAGTGCTGAGAATGATCCACCACCCAAATAATACCTGCTCTGTAGTGGTCCTGTGGGGGTCCTGACCATTGAAGAACAGCATGAAAGGGGGCTAACAAAGCATGTAAAGAAACAGATGGATTACAGTCAGTAATTGTAGAACTACAAAGTGCTTCTATATGGTAAGAGCTGATAAAATGGACAATGTGTGTAGAAACAAGGAGGTGGTTTTAATGTTATGGCTGATCGGTGTATGGTGTTTAAAATGTGGAACACATAAACACATTTTTGGCTAGAGTAAAAATATATTTGAAAAACTTACAGCCATTGGTTTCTCCAGTAATATATGATAACCCTTTTTTGCCAAAGCTACTGCAGGTTCCTGTAAAACAGATGACTTTAGTCAGACAAACCCAAATGACAAAAACTTTAAAATTATAAAACAGATGGACTGAAAGTTTATTAAAGTCAATGGTGAATGCAGTTATGCTAAACATTTAGGTTAAGCATTAATTAAAGTGATCATGTCATAAACCTTATGAAGGCGATCAGGAGTGCAGATAAACACAGCATCTGCAAACTTCTCCCTCTCTGCCACACAGTGCCAATCTGTAAACACCACATATAATAAATGGTTTTAAGTTTGAACAATGTTTTTCAGGTATCACATTTGAGAAGGAGTGAACGGTTACCATCAAATACGTTTTCATTAGCTACTTTGTGGGCCTCCTGGAGCTTCTTTCGTGCAAAACCTCTTGGGTCAGCAATTCCTACTACCTACAGTAATATGCAACAATGCATATTAAAAACCATGCATTAATATAAAGTTGGTTACAGGATTTTCAGGTAGCATTTCTTGATGCAGCGGTGAACTGCGTGGAGTGACAATAGTTTTCCGAAGTACTCCAGAGCCAACGTAGCTATATTTATCCCAGTAGCATTACAGTTTTTCATGCAATGCCATCTAAAGGCTCAAAGATAAAAAAATATGCATTTTTATACCCAATAATGATACCCTCACATGTTACTAATTCACCTGCTGACTGTGGAATATTTCAAATGGGTGTAACTTAAATATTGTCTTATTATCTTTTTCTTGTACTTATGGTAGAAGTACCTATAAATAACTTCTGATTGACTATTGTACTAAAGAATTCAGACAGGAGTTACATACCTGCATGCGATCTGGATGGACAGAGGCATAATCAGAGTAGTTCTCACCACGGTTCCCAGCTCCAACCACGATGACTTTAACAGGTGACGGCATGTTAACACCAGCCTACAGATAAATACGCATATAGTAGAATATTTGCTGTATTGGTTATAAGTTAAACTACAGCAGTAGGTCACAGTTTTCACCCACAATCACAGTATTAGAACAAGGATAATGATTGACTTCCTCAGAAGACCGGACTGACTCTGTACAGTCTTGTTTTTTGAACTTTAGCAAAGAAAGGTAACCCACAAGCCCACAAGAGTCTAACCAACTGTAAATAGTAAAACACATCTTGCCAACCCAAACAAGAACACCCTAGATGGTAGGTGAACTAGCCCCCTCCCCCAAAAACAACCCCCCCCCCCCACACACACAAACTACACACATACCCATGATCACCCAAGTACCTAAATTATGGTTGTGTTTTTTTAGAGGTTTTCCCAGGATTATAATACACTCATGATATATGCTTGTATCAAATTGTTTAAACAATTTAGTTTTACTGCACTCTTCAGATATTACCACCTTATTTGCAATGAACAATAAAAATATTTTCTAAGCAATTTGTATGCCATACTACTGAACTCTTGAGAACTATTAGATTTCACATACAATTTTCACGTCGCTGTATGCTACTTGTTACATCTAAGACCATATTTTTACATCCATCAACTTTTCATTTATATAAACATTAAAATTGTAGCATGTTAAACAGTGATCAAAACAAAAGCAAACACCTCTAATGGTGATCAATTCTTATTACTCATAATACTCAGATCAATTTAAAAGGTTGCAGAATTTCAGACGTAACATTTTATTTCTATTAAGCATGCACCTGTTTCTTTATTTTACAACCAAGCTAGTCTACAAACTTACCTTCTTTCAATGAGCTGTAGCAATCAACCTGGCATTCAAAGATCAGTGCTGCCCAAGTGTGTCTTCTAGCAAATTATTAAGCTGTTACATTTTACAAGTGGCTGACTAAAGGAGGAGTGTATTTGCTGAACATATTCTATGTGATAGTTCCTGTCTAACTTTTATTAGTTTGAATACAATACACAAATTAGCACTTAAACATAAAAAGATAAATTATATGTACAGTGTATCACAAAAGTGAGTACACCCCTCACATTTCTGCAAATATTTTATTATATCTTTTCATGGGACAACACTATAGAAATAAAACTTGGATATAACTTAGAGTTGTCAGTGTACAACTTGTATAGCAGTGTAGATTTACTGTCTTCTGAAAATAACTCAACACACAGCCATTAATGTCTAAATAGCTGGCAACATAAGTGAGTACACCCCACAGTGAACATGTCCAAATTGTGCCCAAAGTGTCAATATTTTGTGTGACCACCATTATTATCCAGCACTGCCTTAACCCTCCTGGGCATGGAATTCACCAGAGCTGCACAGGTTGCTACTGGAATCCTCTTCCACTCCTCCATGATGACATCACGGAGCTGGTGGATGTTAGACACCTTGAACTCCTCCACCTTCCACTTGAGGATGCGCCACAGGTGCTCAATTGGGTTTAGTCCATCACCTTTACCTTCAGCTTCCTCAGCAAGGCAGTTGTCATCTTGGAGGTTGTGTTTGGGGTCGTTATCCTGTTGGAAAACTGCCATGCAGCCCAGTTTCCGAAGGGAGGGGATCATGCTCTGTTTCAGAATGTCACAGTACATGTTGGAATTCATGTTTCCCTCAATGAACCGCAGCTCCCCAGTGCCAGCAACACTCATGCAGCCCAAGACCATGATGCTACCACCACCATGCTTGACTGTAGGCAAGATACAGTTGTCTTTGTACTTCTCACCAGGGCGCCGCCACACATGCTGGACACCATCTGAGCCAAACAAGTTTATCTTGGTCTCGTCAGACCACAGGGCATTCCAGTAATCCATGTTCTTGGACTGCTTGTCTTCAGCAAACTGTTTGCTGGCTTTCTTGTGCGTCAGCTTCCTTCTGGGATGACGACCATGCAGACCGAGTTGATGCAGTGTGCGGCGTATGGTCTGAGCACTGACAGGCTGACCTCCCACGTCTTCAACCTCTGCAGCAATGCTGGCAGCACTCATGTGTCTATTTTTTAAAGCCAACCTCTGGATATGACGCCGAACACGTGGACTCGACTTCTTTGGTCAACCCTGGCGAAGCCTGTTCCGAGTGGAACCTGTCCTGGAAAACCGCTGTATGACCTTGGCCACCATGCTGTAGCTCAGTTTCAGGGTGTTAGCAATCTTCTTATAGCCCAGGCCATCTTTGTGGAGAGCAACAATTCTATTTCTCACATCCTCAGAGAGTTCTTTGCCATGAGGTGCCATGTTGAATATCCAGTGGCCAGTATGAGAGAATTGTACCCAAAACACCAAATTTAACAGCCCTGCTCCCCATTTACACCTGGGACCTTGACACATGACACCAGGGAGGGACAACGACACATTTGGGCACAATTTGGACATGTTCACTGTGGGGTGTACTCACTTATTTTGCCAGCTATTTAGACATTAATGGCTGTGTGTTGAGTTATTTTCAGAAGACAGTAAATCTACACTGCTATACAAGCTGTACACTGACAACTCTAAGTTATATCCAAGTTTCATGTCTATAGTGTTGTCCCATGAAAAGATATAATGAAATATTTGCAGAAATGTGAGGGGTGTACTCACTTTTGTGATACACTGTATATTTGCATGATATAGCACAATACAAAAATGTCAAAGCTTTAATTGAAAAATGTTAAATCGTTTTTGTATGGATTTTTATATGCTTTGGTATTAGATTGACCTATTTCCCTATATTCAGAGATGTGATTCTGGTATTCATCTATCAAAATTGGAAAAAATAGAATTAATGTTTTGGGCTTCCAACTATTTTAAGCAAAGCACCTGCAAACCCCAATAAATATCAAGAAACCAAAAAACCTAGTTAACAACAAAGTCATTGCTACCAAAGTTTTTTCCCTTGTGTTTGATGCTCAACAATCAATTAGTTTGGCAGTGTTTCAGATAGAGCCCTATGTTCTCTCTGAATTTTTGGAACACAACATTTCAGTTTGGTTAATATAACTTCATAAAAACATGCAGTATAAAAATATACAAATGGCAAATTTGTTCCTAATTTAATGGTAAACATACCCTATTTATATAGGCACATCGGAGTCAATGGTTACTTTAATTATATCACTTACGAGGAATGTAAAGACCACACGAGAAGTAAAATGGTATAATATTTATATAATGAAATTTAATGTGAAGTAATTCAAGTTTTGGACTTTTGTGATCTAATCAAACAGGCACAGAAAAAAATAAAATCAGTAATAAAAATGGTAATAAACGTCATATAGAAACTGCCCAAAATAATGACATTAAACATATAATAATCATGCATATATGTGCTTATGGCCTGGACTAACCCACTGATCCAGCTATATATACCAACGCAAGCCAATAATGTATCTGTAATCCAGCTGTGTAATAGAACAGGTGTAATACAGGTGTAAGACATTCTTACCTACCGGTACCTACAGCAACTCTCTTCTTTCTCGTTTCTGATTTACTAGTACTGTGCGATAACTACAACTTCACATGTCCTGTCTGTAGCTATTGTTAGTAATAAAGAAATAATTTACACTCACAGTTTACAATCTAATCTACAAAAACGAAGTTTTTCAAGCTGAACAGCTGTAACTCCAATCCTTAGGCGATGTGATTGGCTGAAGCCCAAACCGTTCGCTAGTAAATATTAGGTGAACCACAAATGTTAGTGAAATCCTTGTTTTTACGTCTATTCTAGTGCACCTAAATAGGGAGTATTGTGTGGTTTAGGATTCAACCCTAGATTTCGAGCTCACTTCCTCAATTTCGCCACACCAAACCTCACGTGATAATAGCAGATGAGGAACGAGAACCACACAGTCTTAGGTTTAAAAATATTACTTTAGAATTTTAAATGCTAAAGGATTTAGATTTTTATTTACCTAAATTATGGGGAATGGGGGGGGGGGGGGGGGGGTACAGCTGCAGACCTTTAGAGCAATTGTTCATAAACCTTTTGCATACAAGAACCTTCTTGTGCTAAAAATCTACTTATATGTATTACAATATGTTTATTAAAAAATAACAGTAGGTAATTTTAATTTCTAATTAGTTTTTTGTTTCTTATATATTCAAAGCAATGATGGTAATGGTAGCTCATTACATCCTTAGCAAAGTGCTTGCTGTGAACATAATTTACCTCTATAATTTAAAGAAATGCATCTGTCTTTCAGATTATTAAAATCCACTTTTTTTTTTCATTCATTCATTTATTTCAATTATGTTGGCCCTCTCGCAGCAGTTATTGAAGGGCCGTTCCAATTAACAGGATAAGAAAGTGTTCACTTCAGAGGGCCATTTGCCACTGTCACTTTTGAATGGAACAACTGATGTGAAACATTAAAATGAATGTTGCATTTATACTAATACATTGTTATTGTATTTAATGTTCAACAATCAATCAGTTTGGCACAACATTATAAACGTCTAAAACATGCAGTGTAAAAATATACAAGTGGCAAATTTGTTCCTAATTTAAATCTTACAGACAGTATTTTTGTTATTTTTATTTCCTTTTCTTGATGACCCCCTTCAGACTATGTACTATGTGAGAATAGGTGGTGATCTCAGAATATCACACACTATCTAGTGAATATTTAAAATGAACACAATGCACTGTAATAGTTCATTATCCAATTAATTTAGCCTAGCTGATACATAATACCTATACGTATTACACTAGACAGTGTGTAGGGGATAGGGAACACAAAGCAAATTGGAACACAGATAACTGATTCACCCGTTGTAGGGTCCTGGGAGGATTGTGGGAATTGAGCTTCTGCAGCAATGGCTTGGTTGTTAGCTCGGTTATCTGTTTCGTTATGTTTATTATGGTTTGCTGGAGCAGTGTTTGAAGACCAAGTAGGAAAATTTGATTGGTATGTACTCGTAGTTGTCTTGTACAAGTAATTGTTAATTTTGTGGATACTGTTTCTGTATTTGTAAAGACATTGCTGGTGTTTGTGAGAAGCTAAGTGCTAACTGCTATTTAGCTGATGAATGAGATTTTCTTTCACACCCATTTTCGTACAAACCCCGCCTTCTATCAAAAACGGTTCAACAGTACTGGAGCGCGATTTGATAGTTTTACTGTCAGTATGAATTACCGACCAATCCCAATGCAGGAGGCGGATATTTGTCGGAAACGGGTAGGAAATTAATTCTCATGTAAGGGCAACTGCCGGCTATAACGTAATATTGATCTTTTTATGTCAAAGTATGGCTGTTGCCACAGTCCCAAAGCTTAACACCAACACATTATTTGTGGTGCACTACAAAGTCAATATTTGTGGACACCTGGCTGACACCTGAACATCTTAGTGCAATACCCTGGGTAATAATGTGGAGTTGGTTCTCAGTTGCTACTATAACAGGTCACACTCAAAGAACATTTGCCAGATTTTGGAACATGACTGCAGAAATCCACTACCATTCACCAAGAATAGTAACAATTTGTCGGGTTAAATACTGATGGCTTATAAGACCTGGTTTTCACTTGGCATTTCAATTGATTTTATAAGCCAAGCTTTGTCCCTTGTGGCATTGTCATATAACAGTGAATCCCTTTTGTGATGCTTGTTGTTATAATTATTAACATTTCTATGATGTCATTGCAAAATTACTTTAATTTAGTAATTTGCTGAAAGGGTTGAGTCCAAACCATTATTCCTTAGTCACTCCAGGGACAGTGGTAGCCTAGTGGGTAGAGCTTTGAGCTAACACCCGAAAAGTTGGGAGTTTAAATCCCAGCTCTGCCATTCAGCCACTGTTGGACCCTTTCATTTCATTTTCAGCATTTAGCTTTTATCCAAAGCGACTTACAGTACACTCACTGTCTAAGCAATTGGGGGTTAAGGGCCTTGCTCAAGGGCCCAACAGTGGCAACCTGGCAGTGATGGGGCTTGACACAGTGACCTTTAGATTACTAGTCCAGTACCTTAACCGCTAGGCTTCAACTTGAGCAAGGCCCCTAACCCTCTCTGCTCCAGGGGTGCGCTCTGACCCCAGCTTCCAAACAAGCTGGGATATGCAAAAACAGAATTTCGTTGTATTGTACACCTGTATATGTACATATGACAAATAAAGGCATTCTATTCTATTATTCTATTAAAAGTTTCCTCTTTTGGAAAGTAAGATGTCCTTTGAGATCTCCCAAAGCCAGCAATATTTGTCAACTGCCAGGCAGTGAAATATCTAGCCTCCTGCATCAGGACTGAGCTAACAGTGGTAAACATGTTAAGCGTGTAAGTTATAACCCAAGTCTAAGGAAGCTTGGTTAAGCTCTTAGTATCTGCCTGAACAATATTCCATTATTTTTATGTTATTATGTTATTATTCAAATTAAAGCAAAACATAAAAGTTGAATTGATCTATACTCTAAATATTCTCTTTTTGTTTCATTTCAGGAGACAGCAATTTGTTGGTGAAGTGCGTTTTGCACTTTTTGATACTTATTCACAAGCATCTAAAAAGCTCCTGGTTGCGACTGATAAGAACATTTTTGCCTCTCTCAATTCTAGAACTGGAGAACTTTGTAAGTAGAACATTCAGTAAAGTATAGCAAGCAAAACAGGTTTTGCAAAAGTACTTTTATTTGTTATACCTAGAAGGGCATGCAATTAAAATCAGGGCCAAATTGTAGGACAACAGCTCGTCATGTGCGTACCTAGTGTGTGTGTGTGTGTTGTGGGTGGTGAATTTTTCGCTTAGTCAGATTTCAGCACCAAAATCTCTAATTAAAAATGGTCAAATTATGAAAGTTTTTGCATTTGTTTAAAGGCTAATCAAAATAACATTCAGTTCAATTAGGTTGCTCTACCGTTGGTGAAGTAAGAATAGCCAAGCCTAGTACATATGTAACAGTGTACCAGTTAATCAAATCAATTGTATATGTAATTTGTAATATGTCACATGATGTGAATTCTATTATGGCATGTAGGATGGTAGTGTTCTGTTAAACAAAAGCTAACTAGATCCTTTTTTATCATGCCTTTGATTGTAGTCTGGCGACATGTGGACAAGGTCGGACCCGAAGGACACATTGATACTCTTCTTTTGCATGGGCAAGGTAACTGAGCGTCAATTATGGATTTTGACCACATTTATTTATCATGGATTGATTTAAAATATCGTGTTTCCTGTCTCTATTTGCATCGCTCTAGATGCCATTGTTGTTGTGGGGAATGGGCGTATTCTTCGCTCCTGGGAGACAACTGTTGGTGGTCTGAATTGGGAGATGGTGCTCGATACGGGAAGGTAGTGTTCCACTGAGGTCTGAAATCATTGCAGTATTGTTCCATATAAGACCTATGATAACAGGTGCCATTATTTTGCTTTGTAGTTTCCAGTCCGCTGCTTTTGTTGGAGTGCAGAACCTGGTGAAGTATGTTGCGGTGCTTAAGAAATCGGCCGTCTCTCTGCATTATCTTTCCAACGGCCATCAGAAATGGGTGGAAAATCTCCCAGATAGGTGTGGATCTTTTTATTTACATTATTTTAATGATTTTATGCGAATGGAAACATGCACATGAATTTTTATGGTCAAGAATCTGAATTCTGGATCTGAAGTTACATCTCTTTTGCTTTACACCCTGCAGTGACACTGTTAACTATCAGACTGTGTATTCTGGAGGAAATGGACAGGTTTTTGTTCTTGGTGTGGTTCCCAACTCTCATATTGTTATTGTTGAGTACAACATTGAAGATGGAGAAATCATGAAGCAGGTAAAGCACACAGAGTATGAAAAAATAGTTATTAAATCTACTGTTTACCATTATAATGTAAGACATACATTTTATAGCAGCACTGTAGATATAGTATATGTTTTAAAATCAGCGTATTAGTTTGTTTTATGAAGACACCAGTTGGTTTTAAATGCTTAAAAGAAAATAATTTCCCTCGAGATAAAATAAGTATCTATCTATCTATCTGACTGTCTGTCTGTCTATCTACCGACCTACCTACCTACCTACTTTATCTGTCTATCTATCTATCTATCTATCTATCTATCTATCTATCTATCTATCTATCTATCTATCTACGTACCTACCTACTTGTCTGTTTATCTATCTATATGTCTGTCTGTCTATCTATCTATCTACCTATCTATCTATCTATCTATCTATCTATCTATCTATCTATCTATCTATCTATCTATCTATCTGTCTACCCACCTACATACCTACTTGTCTGTTTATCTACCTACCTATTTACTTATCTATCTGTCTGTCTATCTATCTGTTTGTCTACCTACCTATTAACTTTTCTGTCTGTCTGTCTATCTGTCTGTCTGTCTAATTTGGTTAATTAGTTGTAAACAGCTTGGCCAATTGTAAGACAAAATACATAAATATCACTGAATAAGCGAATACTCTTATCTTTTTGTTCTTAGAAATCAATCCCTGCACCATGGCTGACTAGCTTGCAGTCCAGTTGTGTGATTGTGGGTCCTGGTGTGCTGTTATGCGTCGACTCGACCACACAGTCCTTGTACACCCTACCACTGCAGTCTGCGGAACAGCCTGCGATGACCCAGATTCCGCTCCAGGTGCCAGTCTCTCCTCACTTGCCGGAGATGTGATCTCTGTTTTTATTACTGTATTGGCTTTCTGTTGCTGTGTGTAGATTAAAAGCCGATCTCTTTCCCTGCAGACTCTAGATCTGAAGGTAGCTTCAGGGTTTGAGCCACTTCTGATCTCCACTCAGCCCCATCCTGCCCGTCCCCCTCTGTCTGAATTCTTCCTTCAGCTTGGACCAGAGCATTACTCTCTGTTGCAGCTTAAGGATGGCATCGTGGCTTCTCTTAGAGACTTTAATCCGGTAAGCTGAATACGTTTTCATTATAGCTAAGGGGGGAACAATCATGAATGTAAGTTTTTGCCCTGTCTTATTGTATGGTTGCCGGGAAACAAACAATTATACAATCAATACGAAATACTTGTCTGTGTTTTGACCCCCTCTCCCCTCCTGCGTCCACAGAATTGGTTGGGAGTTTTCCAAACTCACTTACCTGAGTCGTGTTTTTAGCTGCTTTACACTTTGATATCTTGGACATTTTAACTATTCGATTGCTTACGTATAACATATGGAGAGTGATGATAAACTCCATGTGACCCGCCTTTCACTTACACAGGAGATCCCAGTGATGGCATATCACAGCGCCAGTGGGACGAGACCCTGTCCGACCTTCCGTCCCTCATACGCAGGCAATTGTGTTTGTGTGGATGCTCTGACAGTTTTGTTAGAATACAGGATACATGTCACATTGATTAAAGTGACAAGTAGCTAGTTGCAGGAGTTGTATAATGAACCAATACAAATGCACAGTAATTAAAATGAATCAAAATTCAGTACCATAGTGTGTACATAGATGTTCAGAGCATGAAATATAGACTCTACTTAGGTTGCAATAACATTTCTACGTCGAATGGAAAACACAATAGGTTATGTAGACCCTATGATTCAAATCCACCATCAAGCTCTGGGCTCCTTCTCCTAAGTTGCACAGTTTGATGGTGATGACCGATTTAATGTATAAATGTTTTATAAAGCAATGTATAAACCAAAACCTGGTAAGCTGGACACAAGAACTGTTTGTTTCGGTGCTTTGGACAGTTCTATTTGTCCACTCTGATAGTCTTGGAGGACAAAATAGTTACTCTTCATAGCTAATGTTTGCTGATGTCTTTTTTCCCCAGTCACACCTGGTTGCTTTTGCAACAGCTGGAGAGAAGACAGTTGCTGCTGTTATGTCACCAAAAAATGAAACTGTACGTATATAGTCAAGATGTACCTACATTTCTGTTACTGCTATATGTTTTTTTTAACAAATGTTGTATTTTTAAAGGCATGTAGCATCAACTTGTACAGTGCAGATACGGGAAGGAGGCTTCTTGATACCGCTGTCATCTATAACATGGATCCTAATGGAGGAAAGCCAACTAAGGTAATTAGTCGCTGCGTTAAGGCCTGGTCACACTTGGATTTGGATACAAAATGTAGTGGATATAGCTGATACACATACACATATGCGATGACATGATTTGCAGTTGGTTGCAGGGCTGAATTGGGGGTGGGGGTACAGGTAAACATTGCTCTGGATCATAACAGTGACTTTGGGAGGTAACGCAGATCGCCACCAAGCTCCCAATATATAAAGAATTGCATTTCCAAATTACAAGTTCGACATAGCTAAACGCTAATGTATTGCTTACTGAAACACAATGTTGGATGATTTCTTTCTGTCATTTTGACATGTTGCAAGCCGATGTAAACAGTTTTGCTATTAACTATAATAAACTCTTGATTCAGTACATTGTTCCTTTCAGTTGTATGTCCATGCCTTCTCCAAGAAAGACGATTCAGTGGGGTACAGGGTCATGGTGCAAACCGAAGACCTCGTCCTCACCTTCCTACAGCAACCAGGTATGTATCCTGAGTAACACAATAAATGTAGTTTATCCACATGGTGCTTATTTATACTTGTATCATGATTCTGGAAAATCCTGGTTTTTGATTGGCTAACAGGTGAGCTTCATTTTCTAATAGCATTGTGCTACACTACATGATCAAAATTATATTGATAGTTATTTAGTAAATGTGTTATTCTGTTTACAGTTCAAGTCAGATTTTACATACACTACTGGTTTATGTATTTCATATTTTCATGTATTTGTATTATTTTTGCATATTTTCCCCCTGTGCCTGTCCAAAGTTTTACCATATTGTGAAGAGATAACAACCTTGACATTAACTGTCTCAAAGTCAAAGTGAACTTTATTGTCATGCAGACTATACAGCTAGGAGTGCACAGCTGACCGAGATTGCGTTTCCCAAGCTCCAATGTGCAGAATATAAAACAAGATAGAAAAAGAGCATATACAAGACAAAATATACATTAAGTTTTAAAAAAGATATACATTCAGTAAAAAAATAAAAAATAAAAAAGCACTATTGCACATAAAATCTATATTGTTATGCAATTCTTTGCTGCAGGCAGGGTTTTGTGGACTCGGGAGGAGGCACTAGCTGATGTGGTGACTATGGAAATGGTGGACTTACCGCTTACTGGAACACAAGCTGAACTGGAGGGAGAGTTTGGCAAAAAAGCCGGTAATGTATAATATGAATCATTGAATCTTAATCTATGTGCTCTTCCTTTTCTCTTAATTTACCTTTTTTTATAGTTTTGCAGAGATGTATTAATTAAACTCACTATATTGCTGAAAGAATGTGGACACCTGACCATGAGCTTGTTGGACATACCATTCCAAATCTGTGGGCACTCATATGTCGTTGGTCCCTTTAAATTGGGGTTTCATTCTACTGGGAATGATTATCACTAGATTTTGGATTTTGTCTATATCAGTTTTTGTTCATTGAAATCAATTATGAAGCTGGATGAGAAGCCCTGACTGAAATTTAATAGAATAGACTAATAAATGCTTTTATTTGTCATATATACATATACAGACGTACAGTACAACGAAAATTCTTTCTTTGTATATCCCAGTTTGTTTGGATGCTGGGGTCAGAGTGCAGGGTCAGCCATTGTACAATTGCCTTGCTCAATGGCCCAACAGTGGCTGCATGGCAGGGCTGGGATTCAAACTCTCAACCTTTCAGTTGATAGCCCAAAGCTCTATCCACTAGGCTACCACTGTCTAGCATTAATAGGCTATTAGAGTGCCTGCACACACACTCAAATTTGGACCTTACTTACTATAACACCTGAGCTTAATAATTAGAAAGTGTCCACATGCTTTGTCTTGAATGCTTACGTTTCAGAATCTTTATAGTTGTGTTGGCTTTTACTAATGCTGCTTATGCTCACCGATGCGCTTCCTTCTTTTCATTGCACCCTGATTTTTTCTGGCAATGTCTCTGGATTTATTATTTTTCCTTTTACCTTTTCATTCTGCTGCGCTTGGATACAGCTATTCAAGGTAATTCTGATAATTTGCTTCTTCTCTGTTTATAACATTATATGCAATTTGTTTATTTGCTAAGTGTTGAACCAGTATTATGAAGTTATTTATGTTTAGTCCATTGTTTTTTTGTTTTATTTTAAATAATTAAATGCCTGACATGTATTACTTTAATTTACTCTGCATTGTTTATATAACCACATCCCCAGAGCATTTCAAAATACAAAAATGTCAGGTGTCGTGTCCGTTCAACCGTTTACACAGATGAGCATTTTTGTTATGTAATATTAATCATGAGCCACTGTGGCATAGTTTTAATGCCTAAAACCTTTAAAAATGCTACATACTGCAGAGTAGAGCAGCTTGTAATTCCTTTAATCACTGCAAAATGTCTTTCCTTAATGTCCTGAGCAAATCCAGACAGTATATGCCTTCTGTTAAGTTTAAGTTTCCTTAAGTATCTGGTGCAGCAACCACACTATCCATTTTACAAATATTTTTGTAAATATATGTTGGCATTTTTAGTCTAAAAAAAAAAAAAAAAGATCTTGCGAAATGGACTACCTCCTGCTGGCAAGGCAGGTAGTGTGGGTCCCTAGGACCTTGGTCTGGAACTCTCACTGGCTTTAAAAAATATGCCATGTTCTTTGTGTGTTAAAGCTTTCTTTCTGAGTCCGCCACTGTTTAGTAAATAGAAAGCTGGTTGGCTGTACATGTGCTGAATTTTAATTGAATTTGAACAAATAAGGATGGTGGTGGTACAAAAAAGTCTAAGGTGTATTTCCACTTTCATCTCAGTGTTTTCAGATAAGCTGGAATGATGATGCCTTTACTGAATGGGGATGAAGAAATTCCTTTATTATGTTCTTGTAGCACTGTATTTATTCATTTAGTTTTTTAATTGCTGTCTTCTATACAGATGGACTCTTGCCTATGGTTTTAAAGCGACTTTCGTCCCAGTTCATCCTTCTGCAGGCCTGGATCGGCCATCTCTGGAAACTTTTCTACGATGCCCGAAAGCCCCGCAGCCATGTGAAGAACGAAGTGTCTTTTGAGACCTTGTCTCGGGACGAGTTCAACCTGCAGAAAATGATGGTGATGGTGACCGCCTCAGGAAAGGTACGATCGTCAGCTTAGTCATTCATTCATTAAATAACATTATGAGGGTGGCACGGTAGCTTGATGGGTAGCACTGTTGCCTCATAGCAAAAAGGTCCTGGGTCTGTGCAGGCACCATTG
The DNA here is from genome assembly GCF_030014385.1 of Trichomycterus rosablanca. Taxonomy (NCBI): domain Eukaryota; kingdom Metazoa; phylum Chordata; class Actinopteri; order Siluriformes; family Trichomycteridae; genus Trichomycterus; species Trichomycterus rosablanca. The sequence continues at coordinate 8,334,112 of NC_086006.1, read as the reverse complement.
ACCAGCCGGTAGAAGTCATAATTGCAGCAGTTATGAGGAATTGTCTCTGCGATCCCACGGACAAGCCAAACATTGTTTGTTTAGACAGCCGGCCTGTCTGTAGGAAAGCTGAGATTATAGCTCTGATGAGCTAGCATGTTATACCGCACATGTGCGGAATCTGAACAAATAAGGAGGGTGGGGGTACAAAAAAGTCCAAGGTGCATTTGTATTTTCCTCTCAGTGTTTCCAGGTAAGCTGAAATGATTATGCTGTTACTGAGCCACACTGCTGTGCCACACAAGCTCCCAAAATTGTGTGTGTGTGTGTAAATTGTTGTTTCATTCATCATTGAACTGACATATTATTTGTGTATTTTTTTCCACCAAGCTATTTGGCATTGACAGCAAGTCTGGAACGATTTTGTGGAAGCAGTACCTGGAGAATATTAAGCCCAATTCTGTTTTCAAGCTCATGGTTCAGCGCACGACTGCTCATTTTCCTCATCCACCTCAGTGCACTTTACTCATCAAGGATAAGGTAAGAGAAGAGAATAGTGCTCCAACTACAAATAGAAAGCCACCCCTGGGGATTCAAACCCTGGATCCCAGCAGTAGCGGGCTAGTAACATTTACTGCTCCTATACCTGAGCGTCCACACTATCATCGTTAATAGAATATTTTATTTAAAATGAATGTTGTTTTCTTGTTTGGCAAAAAGCTTAAGTGCCCCCCGCCCAAGCAGTGCAAAACAGTACAGAGCAGTGAACTGAATATCATGTCAGGAAATTCTGGTTGCCACAATGGAATTTCAATGTTAAAACAATGTTTAATTAAATTAATGTTGCAATTATGACTGCACCATGTTATATTTGGTAGAGTGGTGGGGCCCAATGTGATATATTTTAATGTTTGTTCGTGTAGGACACAGGGCTGGGAAGTCTTTATGTCTTCAATCCCATCTTTGGCAAGAAAAGCCATATCGGTGTCCCAGCTCTTCCCAGACCAGTCCTTCAGTCCCTGCTGCTCCCTCTAATGGATCAGGACTATTCTAAAGTTCTCCTCCTGATAGATGATCAATACAAGGTAAGCCACACTGTGTCTACACCTAGTGTTTTCCTTTTTGATAAGTAAAAAACAGAGTTCTTTAATATTATCCTTTATGTCTCTCCTTTAGGTAACGGCTTTCCCGTCCACTAAGAACGTCCTGCAGCAACTGCAGGAGATGGCATCCTCCATTTTCTTTTATCTGGTGGACTCTAATCAGGGCAGACTGTCTGGTTTCCGCCTCCGGAAGGATCTGTCCACTGAGCTCATCTGGGAGATTATTATTCCCACTGAGGTGCAGAAGATAGTGGGGGTGAAAGGCAAGCGCGCTAACGAGCACGTTCACTCCCAGGGTCGAGTCATGGGGGATCGCAGTGTGCTTTATAAGGTAAGACCTTCAGCAGCTGTTGGAATTATAGTCACAATTTCCACTTTTTAGAACTGGGAGGCAAATTTGGCCAATTTGTTTTAACTGATTATCAACAAGTTTATAGCATCCTGTCAAAATGTAAAACGCATCACAGAGTGTCATATCAACAATGCTTTATTGATTAGGTTAATGTAAAACAGAAATAGGAAAATGAACACTGCAAGCAGAACCAGTTCAGTTCAGAATGTCTGTATTAAACAGTTTATCACCAGGACTGACTAATCATTCTAATCACAGAGTTTTGCCTTTTATACTTTGACATGATGCAAAATATCCATATCATTTTAGTATAAAAAAAGCAGGATCTGCATATTCAGAGTTTAACAGTCAGACCCCATACTGATGCTCTTTAGTTCATTGACGCTCAGATAACACGGCACTAAAAAGACATTATTGGCTATGTCTGGGCATGGGGAGTTGGGCGGGAGGGGTGGCTAAACCGCCAAGCCATTGAGAGGTGCACTTGTCAGTTCACGTTCAGTGCTGGTCATAAGCCCAAATAAAAATAAGGAGGGTTATGTTAGGATGTAGGCATCCGATGTAAAAACTGTGCTAAATTAGGTATGCAGACCAGAATTATCTGCTGTGGCGACCCCTAATACAGGAGCAACTGAAAAAATAGACATTTACATTTTCATTTTCAGCATTTAGCAGACGCTTTTATCCAAAGCGACTTACACAGTGAGCAATTGAGGGTTAAGGGCCTTGCTCAGGGACCCAACAGTGGCAACTTGGTGGTGGCGGGGCTTGAACCGGCAACCTTCTGTTTACTAGTCCAGTACCTTAACCACTGAGCTATCACTGGCCGACTTTAATTCATTATTAATAAGTGAAACAGCTGTCACGTATGCAGCACTGAGCATCAACAACGACAACCTTGTTGATTATCAGTTAACTGATTAGTATTTATCAATTTCTAATGGCTTTGGGATTTGACTTTTTCTTTTCTTTGTAGTACCTGAACCCCAACCTGCTTGCTGTAATAACTGAAAGCACAGACAGTAATCAGGATCGCAGCTTCATGGGCATTTTCCTGATCGATGGTGTAACTGGCCGTATTGTCCATGAGGCTGTTCAGAGGAAGGCCAGAGGACCCGTTCACTTTGTGCACTCTGAGAACTGGGTTGTGGTAAGTTGACATGCTTTCTTCTTATATAATAACTAGTCTGTAAGATTAGTGACTTGGGCTACTAATCATGTAGCTTTGCTAAGTAAGTTCAGCTGACCATCATTAGTCAGTGTGTCTAAAAACATCAGTGATGCACTAAAAACCACTAGTTTTATGTGGGGTTTGGAACATACCCATATGGTTGTTCTTGTATATTTCAAGCCGTGTTTATTTTTAAAATAAGAGACAGTTTGGCTGTTATGTCTTGTTTACTTGTGTTTTTGGTAACATTATGATTATTGTATGTGAATATGTTGACAGCTGAACTGATTAGAAATCATTTCTGTCTAGTATGCGTACTGGAACACTAAGTCTCGGAGGAACGAGTTCTCTGTGCTGGAGTTTTTTGAGGGAATGGAGCTGTATAACAGCACTGTGTTCAGCTCTTTGGATAGACCTCACCCACCTCAGGTGCTGCAGCAGTCCTACATCTTCCCCTCTCCTATTAGCACCCTGGAGGCCACACTCACCGAGAAGGGAATCACCAGTCGGCATTTACTTGGTGAGTTTTGAGCCTGTAGTTGCATTTAAAGCTATACTGGGTCGATACTTCAATTTACAGTGTCAAGGTAAACTTTGGCCAGATTGCAGTGATTCCATCTATATTTTTGCCACCACAGTCCCCCATTTTTTTGCAATTTAGTCATTTCCAATTCCCATGACAGTTCCCCGGTCGCTTACACTAACCCATGATGGCTGAGGAGGGCAGCAGACTAACATCTGGTCTCTCCGACATCTATATGGTCACCGGCTGCTACTTTAGACCAGCTAGCCGTAGATTCACATACAGAGAGTCACGCTATGCCCTATGTGAATCCTCCTCCACTCATGCTGGTGTATCGATCTGACTACGGATGTCGCTTTCGCAGATAAAATAAGGAGAACCCATACTCGACCTGCTCTTCCTCAAACATGGCCAGTTGTGTTAGCATATTATACCTCTGTACCACCTGAGCGTCAGTAAAGCCAGTAAAAAATTCTCATGTTGGGCATTATGCAATCAATCATCTATCAACATTTTTTCATGGGACATGGCCCAATTATGTTTGTAGACCATCCAACCAGACTAGTGGCACAACAGTATTTTGCAGGGTTTTTTGTTATAGTGAGTTACTCTTGGGGCATGTCTATGACGTGACTGACAGAAGGGGTTTAAACCATTCTTGCTCCACTGGATTTCTTAGGTGTTCTGTCCTAGCCATAAGACACGCTTGAAACGTCTTGCTTTTTTATATTTGCATTTTAATTGTTCCCCAGCTGCTGCCACAATTCGTAATACTCCATGCTAAAAAAACATTTACCAAAAATGCTACCCAGTGCAGCTTTGAACTACAGGGAAGCTGTAAAATCCTTTTCTGACACTAATGATGTATTGAAATCTGGTTTTGTTTAGTTGGACTCCCATCAGGAAACATCCTGTCTTTGCCAAAGATGTTTCTGGACCCACGGAGACCTGAAGTGGCCTCAGAACACACCCGGTGAGAAATCAGAATGACGACCATTGATCTTTCAGTGACCATTTGTACAGTTGTATGCAGTTGTACTGAGGAACTATGATCTTTGCTAGGCAGTTTTTAATTATTATTAATGTCAGTTACATACAGTGTATCACAAAAGTGAGTACACCCCTCACATTTCTGCAGATATTTAAGTATATCTTTTCATGGGACAACACTGACAAAATGACACTTTGACACAATGAAAAGTAGTCTGTGTGCAGCTTATATAACAGTGTAAATTTATTCTTCCCTCAAAATAACTCAATATACAGCCATTAATGTCTAAACCACTGGCAACAAAAGTGAGTACACCCCTTAGTGAAAGTTCCTGAAGTGTCAATATTTTGTGTGGCCACCATTATTTCCCAGAACTGCCTTAACTCTCCTGGGCATGGAGTTTACCAGAGCTTCACAGGTTGCCACTGGAATGCTTTTCCACTCCTCCATGACGACATCACGGAGCTGGCGGATATTCGAGACTTTGCGCTCCTCCACCTTCCGCTTGAGGATGCCCCAAAGATGTTCTATTGGGTTTAGGTCTGGAGACATGCTTGGCCAGTCCATCACCTTTACCCTCAGCCTCTTCAATAAAGCAGTGGTCGTCTTAGAGGTGTGTTTGGGGTCATTATCGTGCTGGAACACTGCCCTGCGACCCAGTTTCCGGAGGGAGGGGATCATGCTCTGCTTCAGTATTTCACAGTACATATTGGAGTTCATGTGTCCCTCAATGAAATGTAACTCCCCAACACCTGCTGCACTCATGCAGCCCCAGACCATGGCATTCCCACCACCATGCTTGACTGTAGGCATGACACACTTATCTTTGTACTCCTCACCTGATTGCCGCCACACATGCTTGAGACCATCTGAACCAAACAAATTAATCTTGGTCTCATCAGACCATAGGACATGGTTCCAGTAATCCATGTCCTTTGTTGACATGTCTTCAGCAAACTGTTTGCGGGCTTTCTTGTGTAGAGACTTCAGAAGAGGCTTCCTTCTGGGGTGACAGCCATGCAGACCAATTTGATGTAGTGTGCGGCGTATGGTCTGAGCACTGACAGGCTGACCCCCCACCTTTTCAATCTCTGCAGCAATGCTGACAGCACTCCTGCGCCTATCTTTCAAAGACAGCAGTTGGAGGTGACGCTGAGCACGTGCACTCAGCTTCTTTGGACGACCAACGTGAGGTCTGTTCTGAGTGGACCCTGCTCTTTTAAAACGCTGGATGATCTTGGCCACTGTGCTGCAGCTCAGTTTCAGGGTGTTGGCAATCTTATTGTAGCCTTGGCCATCTTCATGTAGCGCAACAATTCGTCTTTTAAGATCCTCAGAGAGTTCTTTGCCATGAGGTGCCATGTTGGAACTTTCAGTGACCAGTATGAGAGAGTGTGAGAGCTGTACTACTAAATTGAACACACCTGCTCCCTATGCACACCCGAGACCTAGTAACACTAGCGAGTCACATGACATTTTGGAGGGAAAATGACAAGCAGTGCTCAATTTGGACATTTAGGGGTGTAGTCTCTTAGGGGTGTACTCACTTTTGTTGCCGGTGGTTTAGACATTAATGGCTGTATATTGAGTTATTTTGAGGGAAGAATAAATTTACACTGTTATATAAGCTGCACACAGACTACTTTTCATTGTGTCAAAGTGTCATTTTGTCAGTGTTGTCCCATGAAAAGATATACTTAAATATCTGCAGAAATGTGAGGGGTGTACTCACTTTTGTGATACACTGTATATAATAACTGGATGTTTCTTTTTTCAGGGAGGAAAATCTTATACCATATTCTCCTGAAATGCCAATTCGCACTGAGTGGTTTATAAACTACAATCAGACTGTGTCTAGAGTAAAGGGTGTCTACACTGCCCCTTCTGGCCTGGAGTCCACATGTCTGGTGAGTATCTTGAGAGTATGCTATAGTACAGTATATGACAGATGCATATGGACAGTGTATACTCTTAAACCTTTAGTCATTACTGCCTCTTTGTGTGTGTTTGTGTTTTCTTATACTAAGCTTTAAGCTGTTTTGCAAAGAAACTGAATAACATAAAATATTTAGTTTGTTATTATTTTAAACATTAGTTACAATGAACAGTAGTAGAGATGCATGAGTACCGATACTGGTATCGGGTATTTGCCCGATACCGCGCTCATTAACTTGTACTCGTACTCGCAAATGAGGCTCCGATACTAAACATCCGATACCGTGTGACTAGTGCACGTTGCCGCGTTATGCTTAGTTCACACTACACGATTTCTGCCCTGATTTTCACTCGGCGACTGGTCGCCGTTAGATTTGCCGGCTCGGGAGCAACTCGGCGTTCGCTCGGCGATCAAAACTCGGCTCTCGATCACTAAGTGTGAACTATCCAACAACTCGATCCGACCGGCTCACCGAGCGCTCGAGTTTTCTAGCACGTCAGATATCTGATCTGAGGTGTGCGACTGGGAATGAGTGACATGTCGAACAGCCAATGAGAACGCAGGATACGGTGTGAGGGGAAACGCAGGAGAGGAGTGTAAACAGGTGGGACAGGGGGATAATATAGTTTATATCAGAATACATCAGCACACACACGTTTTACAGTATTTCTGACCTGATCGTTCTCTACAAAACATAACAACAAAACACCAACATTGCAAAAATATTTATTAACCTCCAACTCACTACAGAACAATCCATGCTATTCGTGTTGCCAAATCCACTCAGATTCATTTATTTTTCCTCCTTGATTTCATCACATCAGCGCACAAACACTTTGATCACTCGCTACTTGTTGACGTGCATTTTTGGACGTGGTATCATTAAACTTCTCGTCACTTCTCACGTGTGTTTTTGTTTAAAAAAAACAAACGGTATTCTAAATAAGTATTGGTATCGGTATCGGCAAGTACAAAAATACATGTACTTGTACTCGTACTCGGTTGGGAAAAAATGGTATCGATGCATCCCTAAACAGTAGTGTAATGCAAATCTTTTAATCTCAAACATTTAAGGCTGTTTTGTTTCCATCTGTGCTTAAAGCGAGATTTACCTCTGACTAGAAATAAAACGATTAATTAATCACAGCCTATGCACAGTAAAATTGTATACAATTATTAAATCTACATAGCTACGCAGGTGGCACGGTGGCTCACTGGGTAGCACTGTCGCTTCACAGCAAAAAGGTCCTGGGTTCGATTCACAGGTGGAGTGGTCCGGGTCTTTACTGTGTGGACTTTGCATGTTCTCCCCGTGTCTACATGGTTTTCGTTGGAAGCTCCTGTTTCCTCCTGTAGTCCAGACATGCAAGTCAGGTGAATTGGAGATACAAAATGGAACTTGAACTGATGAATATTGTGTAACCAGTAACTGCCTGTGTGTAACCAGAGTGTGTAAAACATGGTTAATTAGGTTAAAATCCTAATAAAATTAATAAAAGCTACGCAGAGGATTCAATGTTTTATAAATTAAGGTAATTGAAAAATCCCCTTTCCATATCAGGTTCTGGGTTATTCATAATAACTAATGGCATTATCCAGGTGGCACTATCTAATGTGCACCTGGTATTGTTTAATGTATGTAATTTAGGAATGTAATACATAATACATAATGATTTGCCAATATTGGCTGATACACAGGGTAATATGTAAAATAATGTATCTATACACTTATAAGTCAAGCAGTAGATTTAAAGTTCCTCACACATCCATTTACACACTGATCACATAGAGTAGAGATCTTAAGGCACATTTAGTATGGAAAGTGTCCTAAAGTGCTTCAATTCAGGTGCAAAAGTGTGTTATGTTTCCCAGATGTAAATGTACATCATCTATTTCCCCTCTTTCAGGTGGTTGCTTATGGCCTGGATATCTATCAGACCAGAGTCTACCCTTCCAAACAGTTTGATGTTCTTAAGGATGATTATGATTACGTGCTGATCAGCAGTGTACTTCTCGGTCTGTTCTTCGCTACCATGATCAGCAAGCGACTGGCAGAAGTGAAACTACTCAATCGTGCTTGGCGATAAAGCACAACTCTCTGACCTGACAGCTGCACCCTTCCTTTCTGCCATGTGATCGATACAGTAATTAAAGGTGTGGCAGAAGACGAGCTAATGCCAGTGAAAGACTGTAAGATCACCTACTGAATGTCTTGGAAGGCCAGCTGTTCTGGTTTGTGGCAGCTTGTTTTGTCAAGTTGGTATTTTGTTGTTGTTTTTTTTGTTTTGTTTTTTTGTAACTGAAGGCTTACAAGAATTAAAGCCGTGAACGTGTCCTGACTGACTGGAGTCCAGCACAATGTGTTGATTGTCTTGCTTTATTACACTTATCACAGTTGTATCTGTGTCTTTGAGTAGCAGAGTATTTTGGTCTCCAGTCTGTCAGGAATGGAATTTAACACCATTGGATTAATGTTTCTCCACTCTGGTTAATTAGATCATTCTTAACTTATTTATTATGACTTAAAAATCACGATTAGTTTTAGAAATAAGACTGAGGAAATTAATTTATTTTTTGTATATGCTAACACTGGTCATTTAAATGAAATAAGCCTGTTGAAATTATATCTAGGTTGGCTCTGTGTTTGTAAATTTGATAGTAATATCATCGTCTTTAATGCAAAATAAGATGCACCAAGTCTTTTAGTTACATTTCATTAATGGCACCCAAGAGTCTACCTTATGAACATGATGTTTGGATATTGGAAATTGTCTGACCCTGCGTAACAGAATATGGAACAATTTGTTAAATATGGGATTTCGGGCCGCTCACGTGGCGCAGCGGTAGAAACACACGCTTGAACCAGAGCTGGATCTCGAATACATCGTATCGAATCTCAGCTCTGCCTGCCGGCTAATGAACAACGATTGGCCTGTTGTTTAGATGCGTGGGACTAAGCCGGATGGGGTCTCTCTCTCATGACTCTACTGGCTGATTGATGGTGCCTGCTCAGAGATGAGAAAAGAGTGCTCTCAGGGTGTGTCTCTCCGTACACAACGCTGAGCTGCTCTGCACTCGTCAAAGTGTAGGTGATAAGATGCATACGGTATGCTGCCCACGTGTCGGAGGGGGCGTGGGTTAGCTTTGTTCTCCTCAATCAGAGCAGGGATCAGCATTGGTGGAGAGGAAGCATGATGCAATCGGGCAAGTGGACGTGCTAAAAGGGAGAAAATGCATAAAGAAAATATAAAAAAAATATATATGGGATTTTGGTGGAATTAATAAAGTCAAACAATTTGTTTAGTGTATAAATGAAGTGTGCTTTGTTCTGCCTCTCAAATCTCGGCATTTTGCATTTTAAATTGATTCAGGCATTAAAATGTAATATTTGTTTTGGGGAAATGTTGTTTTTAATGAATGATCTGTCTTGGCATGTATTTTATTTTTGAAACTTAAGTAACAGTTGTGCATCCACTAAACCCCAATCACCGTTTAAAATTATAATCAGAAGGAAATGCAAAGAAATGTGTTTAATGTGTCATTCAAAATCTGTTTATAATTGACTAATAATAAAAATGTGATATCTAGAAGATTTTACTTTGTGATTGTTTCTTTCATGGTTTAACGTATAGAAATAGTATATACAGTGTATCACAAAAGTGAGTACACCCCTCACATTTCTGCAGATATTTAAGTATATCTTTTCATGGGACAACACTGACAAAATGACACTTTGACACAATGAAAAGTAGTCTGTGTGCAGCTTATATAACAGTGTAAATTTATTCTTCCCTCAAAATAACTCAATATACAGCCATTAATGTCTAAACCACCGGCAACAAAAGTGAGTACACCCCTTAGTGAAAGTTCCTAAAGTGTCAATATTTTGTGTGGCCACCATTATTTCCCAGAACTGCCTTAACTCTCCTGGGCATGGAGTTTACCAGAGCTTCACAGGTTGCCACTGGAATGCTTTTCCACTCCTCCATGACGACATCACGGAGCTGGCGGATATTCGAGACTTTGCGCTCCTCCACCTTCCACTTGAGGATGCCCCAAAGATGTTCTATTGGGTTTAGGTCTGGAGACATGCTTGGCCAGTCCATCACCTTTACCCTCAGCCTCTTCAATAAAGCAGTGGTCGTCTTAGAGGTGTGTTTGGGGTCATTATCATGCTGGAACACTGCCCTGCGACCCAGTTTCCGGAGGGAGGGGATCATGCTCTGCTTCAGTATTTCACAGTACATATTGGAGTTCATGTGTCCCTCAATGAAATGTAACTCCCCAACACCTGCTGCACTCATGCAGTCCCAGACCATGGCATTCCCACCACCATGCTTGACTGTAGGCATGACACACTTATCTTTGTACTCCTCACCTGATTGCCGCCACACATGCTTGAGACCATCTGAACCAAACAAATTAATCTTGGTCTCATCAGACCATAGGACATGGTTCCAGTAATCCATGTCCTTTGTTGACATGTCTTCAGCAAAGTGTTTGCGGGCTTTCTTGAGTAGAGACTTCAGAAGAGGCTTCCTTCTGGGGTGACAGCCATGCAGACCAATTTGATGTAGTGTGCGGCGTATGGTCTGAGCACTGACAGGCTGACCCCCCACCTTTTCAATCTCTGCAGCAATGCTGACAGCACTCCTGCGCCTATCTTTCAAAGACAGCAGTTGGATGTGACGCTGAGCACGTGCACTCAGCTTCTTTGGACGACCAACGCGAGGTCTTTTGTGAGTGGACCCTGCTCTTTTAAAACGCTGGATGATCTTGGCCACTGTGCTGCAGCTCAGTTTCAGGGTGTTGGCAATCTTCTTGTAGCCTTGGCCATCTTCATGTAGCGCAACAATTCGTCTTTTAAGATCCTCAGAGAGTTCTTTGCCATGAGGTGCCATGTTGGAACTTTCAGTGACCAGTATGAGAGAGTGTGAGAGCAGTACTACTAAATTGAACACACCTGCTCCCTATGCACACCTGAGACCTAGTAACACTAACAAATCACATGACATTTTGGAGGGAAAATGACAAGCAGTGCTCAATTTGGACATTTAGGGGTGTAGTCTCTTAGGGGTGTACTCACTTTTGTTGCCGGCTGTTTAGACATTAATGGCTGTATTTTGAGTTATTTTGAGGGAAGAATAAATTTACACTGTTATATAAGCTGCACACAGACTACTTTTCATTGTGTCAAAGTGTCATTTTGTCAGTGTTGTCCCATGAAAAGATATACTTAAATATCTGCAGAAATGTGAGGGGTGTACTCACTTTTGTGATACACTGTATATTTATCTTGAGTAAATTTTTAATTCCACTACAAGGTAAATCCATTACTGTGTTATTCTAACCTATAGTGTAGCAGACATATACAACCAGTAGATCCAGTCACAGAATCTAATAGTAAAATCTTTGTTAAAATGTATTTACCACACCTGTATTACTTCACTGACCCCTGGTTTTTAAACAGGAACAGTCCTCTCCATTTTGACCAAGGGTATAACCACAGCACTTGCATTCAACTAATGCTTGTGACTGAATCATGTGCAATATTGTTTTTGGTGATGCACTGATATCATTTATTTTTATATACAATGTATTGCCATTTCAGAACACCCCTCTTAATCATGTTAAAGTATTTTAGCCACATCCTTATCCAACAGTTGTAAAACTCCAGTATATTTAATAATAAAAAAGTTTATTGGGTATAAAAATGTAAAAAAAAAAAGACCTAATTTATAAATCCCAAATTTAATGTACACCATCCCAAATATGAATTATTATCCAGTTAACTAATAACCATTAGAGATAATTGGTGTTTTTTTTTCTTCAGTCAGTTAATAAGGTTATTTACATTCATTCATTTTCAACAGCTGATATTTGATTTGCACTGAGACCGGAGCAAGTGAGCTGCCAGACTGCTGATTTCAGACTCACCATCCCTAACCCAAAGTGAATGTGCATGTGGATCTGTGTGCAACATAATGTTTTGTATTATGCAGTTATCCAGGAATCATCTCATAAACTATACTAACATTGTCAGGAAGAGCTTTCAGGGGTGTGTTAGCGTCCAGTCCAGCTCTTTTTTTTTTAGCTCCAGTCCAGGGTGTGCTATTGGATTGCGCCCAGTGATTCCAGGACAGAGACTGCCACGACCCTGACCGGAAAAAAGATCTAAAACATAAAAATGAAATTTGCAAAAATGATATAAAGTCTTAACTTCATATCAGCATGACTTTTGGCAAGAATTTTGGCAACAGTCTGGCAATAGGAATGTAAACAAGCCAGCTTAGACCTGTTTTAAGTGTTAAAGGCGTATGCTACCCTGGTTTAAATACTTTGTTTTTACAATTGTGTTTCATTGTATTATGCAGTTAAAAAACTGCACAGCCAAAAGTATTCGGACACGTGACCATGAACTTTCATCTCAGACGAAAACCAAGTACACTGCCTGGCCAAAAAAAAGGTCACACACTAATATTTTGTTGGACCGCCTTTAGCTTTGATTACGGCACGCATTCGCTGTGGCATCGTTTCCACAAGCTTCTGCAATGTCACATCATTTATTTCTGTCCAGAGTTGCATTAATTTTTCCCCAGCACATCCCAAAGATTCTCAACAGGGTTCAGGTCTGGACTCTGTGGTGGCCAATCCATGTGTGAAAATTATGTCTCATGCTCCCTGAACCACTCTTTCACAATCTGAGCCCGATGAATCCTGGCATTGACATCTTGGAATATGCCCGTGCCATCAGGGAAGAAAAAATCCATTGCTGGAATAACCTGGTCGTTCAGTATGTTCAGGTAGTCAGCTGACCTCATTCTTTGGGCACATAACGTTGCTGAACCTAGACCTGACCAACTGCAGCAACCCCAGATCATAGCACTGCCCCCACAGGCTTGTATGGTAGGCACTAGGCATGATGGGTGCATCACTTCAGCCGCCTCTCTTCTTACCCTGATGCACCCATCACTCTGGAACAGGGTAAATCTGGACTCGTCAGACCACATGACATTCTTCCATTGCTCCAGAGTCCAATCTTTATGCTCTCTAGCAAATTGAAGCTGTTTTTGCCAGTTAGCCTCACTGACAAGTGGTTTTCTTAAGGCTACACAGCTGTTTAGTCCCAATCCCTTGAGTTCCCTTCGCACTGTGTGTGTGGAAATGCTCTTACTTTCACTATTAAACATCTCCCTGAGTTGTACTGTAGTTTTTCTACCACTTGATTTCACCAAACGTTTAAGTGATCGCCGATCACGATCATTCAAGATTTTTTTTCCGACCACGTTCCTTCCTTGAAGATGATGTTTCCCCACTGTACTTCCACTTTTTAATAATGCGTTGGACAGTTCTTAACCCGATTTTAGTAGTTTCAGCAATCTCCTTAGATGTTTTCTCTGCTTGATGCATGCCAATAATTTGACCCTTCTGAAACAGATTAACAGATTATCTTTTCCACGACCACAGGATGTGTCTTTCGACATGGTTGTTTAACAAATGAGAAGCTACTCACTGCATCAGTTAGGGTTAAATAACTTGTTGCCAGCTGAAACATAATCACCCATGCAGTAATTATCCAATGGGAGGCTCTTACCTATTTGCTTAGTTAAATCCAGGTGGTGACCTTTTTTTTTGGCCAGGCAGTGTATATTGTTTTTAGTATTGCCACAAACTTATTATTAATATTATTAATAATAACATAATATTAATAATAGCATTATTAATAACATGTTATTAATACTATATAATTAATCTTATAAAATATTTAGCAATTAGTGTGACTGAAACACTTGAACATAATAAAAAAAGGAGGCGTGTCAATACTGTAGTCCACATTGTGCATTTCCACATATTTAATAACACAAAATGACTTTATAATATTTTCAAGCGCATCTTTAATGTGTACAATACAAAGATACAGAGTTCTTATAGACAAATTGTTTCTTTAATGTAATTATACAGGTAAACTGTGCGGAACACCGATACTTTACAGAACACCGGGGCATTACGTGACCTAATACTGTAATTCACTTTACTTCACAGAATTTGTTGAATGACTTATATGAAGGAAATCTAAATGTAATTCACTTATTACTCTTAAATAAAGTAATCTTTAAAACGTTAGAGCGTTTATAGTAAAACATTTGTTATTTCTACGTTAATCCGTGACGACATGTCCTGTTGTCGTGCGCCCGGCTGATTTACCTCATTTCCTCCCATACAGTCTAATAGCGGATCGCAAGATGGCGTCGAGTGGAGGAGATGGAGAAGCGGAGTGGACCGCGGCGGTGCGGCCGCTTTTATCCGCCTCTTACACGGCTTTCGAAACGAAAGAGCTACCTCAGCTTATAGGATCCATCGTAAACAGGTCAGAGCTGGGAAGACTTTTGGGTTTTGTGCTTGCTCTTGCCCAGAATTGATGCCGAAACTCGGGCTTGTTCTGTGCGCTAGCTCTTTTTAGCAGTAGCAGCAACCGAGCTCGAGCTTTACAGTGCTTTACATCAAGGTTGCGTCCCAAATCGCGTGATGTACACTTAAGTAGTAGCTCTTGGTAGTATTTGTGCCGCACTTGGTTGCCATAGCGTTTAGTAGGCTGTTTAGTAGGCTAGGATGCTATTTGAGACACGACCTGCCAGATTCTGCTTTATCATCACCCGTGTAATAGATATGTGCTCGTGTTTTAGATTAGAAAACATGTCAGCCACCAATTTGACTGATTTTATTTACTTATTCGGATGCTTGTTGTGTATTAAAACTCACAAACTTATCGGTTGAAGCTAAAGTTTTGCAATTAATGCCGTCCATAATTGGCTAGCTAGCTAACGAGCTAAGCTAGCTATCGTTTTTCTGCTTGCTAACGGTTAGCTAGCTGGCTAATGTCAGACATCCGATAGCACCGGGAATGTAAACACTGATTAAACGACGCTAATTGTTTCAGTTTTAAAAATGCGTATTTTATATTTCTTCAGAATTATTTAAAATACTCAGTTACTTAATAAAGCTGGCAAAACATGTAAATGTCAAGCTAGGGGCAAGCGGCTAAACTGGATAGCCGAGCTAACCGCAATCTACTTAATTCTTAGCCAGCTGTTGTGGACAGATATTCAACATACATGTGATTGTCAGATGTGTATAATGTTCTGCCGGAGTGTACAGTTATATGTATTAAAACAGCTACATGCACTGCTGTCAACTCAAGTTTACACCCCATGTGTGTTTCGTATTTGTAGCACTTCGATTTGTTTTGGTCTGTATGTAATTGTCTTTACGATTAGATAGAAATGTCATTAAAACTTTTGCTAAAACAATCAGATCAGGGGGCATGGGGCTTAAACAGTATCGGAGTACACAATGCCTGGTTGGCATGTTTATATGTTTGATCACATTCTAGATCTGCCACACAGAGATCTTCACTTCTTTATAATCTGTACATCTCGGACATGTAAACAAACAAGAGCAAAAAACGTGTTTAACCACTTTTGTTTTTATCTAATAATTCCATCGCATGTGTTTACTTCACACATAACATACATGTCTTGCTATTAGACTTAAATGTTTTGTTCATAAGCACAAACAAATATATTTGGGGGAAAATGAACTTGATTATAGGCTGTCAATGTTACCCCCAAAACAGTTAAAAAAAATACATTCACTTAATTTCTTTACAAACCAGAAAAAGAACAATCTAGGATGATGCCAACAATGGAAGAACTAAGCAACCCCAAAAATCAGAGAATCAAATTTTTAAACACAACAGGACTAAGTAAACTGTACATAGAAACATTTATAACTAAACCTGACAGTGTTTTAATGAGAGGCTGGCAATGTGGCTAAGTGGGTAGCACTGTTGCCTCACAGCAAGAAGGTCCTGGGTTCGATCTCCAGGTGGGGCGGTCCGGGTCCTTTCTGTGTGGAGTTTGCATGTTCTCCCCGTGTTTGTGTGGGTTTCCTCCAGGTGCTCCTGTGTCCTCCCACAGTCCAAAGACATGCAGTCATGTGAACTGGAGATACTAGTAAATTGTCCATGACTGTGTTCGATATAACCTTGTGAAGTGATGAACCTTGTGTAATGAGTAACTACCGTTTCCTGTCATGAGTGTATCCAAAGTGTAAAACATGACGTTAAAATCCTAATAAACAAACATCATTTCAATTAATACATTGTAATACAAATGTCAATTCGGGACTTGTCCGTGCACGTGTGTGTGTGTGTGTGAGGGTGGACGGCTCATATGGTTTTGCTGGGAACTCAACGCTGGCAGGTGAAAAGAAGCATCCGCAGAGTGGACATATGTTGGGTGATTAGGGGGGGAAATCTAGAAGAAAAAACTACTGAATATGGATCTTTTACTTTTGATGTGTGTGGTACTGTTCTACGTTACTGCCACATTCACTACATCACAGTTTTTTGTTCAATAAATTGTAAATTTTTATTCCGCATTGTGTGTTCAATATTAGGGTAATAAGGTAATACTGCCTGTTTGTTTTTCTTTTATGAGGACTTGCGGACTGCATGTTAATATTGTCTACAGTTTGGTTTCATTTCTTATCCTTTTTTTGCTGCAAAACATGACTGAATTGAAACTGAAACTAAACTTTGTGATCCTGGCTGGTCTGTGTGTGAATATTTCCTGCCTGGTTGTCTGTTGTTAGTTGCAGTTGAGTTCATCTCGCTTGGCACAGATAAAGCAGGATGATAATTATTATGATTATTATTTATAACACAGTTAAAAAGACCTTAATGGGCTCGTCCGTAAACTTGTGTAGACTGATTCATAGCACCAGTTATTTATTTTTACAAGTTTCCCAAATCTTGGAATCAGTGTTACTGGTTACTGAACATGGCATGAGCAGAGTTTCACATGCAGTCAGATTCCATACGGACACAAACAGCTTTACTGTTTGGGATTTCATTGAGTAATAATTTCGTCATTTATTAATCAAACAACATAAATCCATTTTAATAAGCCAGCATTTTTCAAAATGATTGTGAACACACACACACACACACACACACACACACACACACACACACACACACTCTCTCTCTGAGGGTTTGGTAGTGGTGAGTCTCAAATCAGCAGTCTAAACTCTCCCACTAGCTCCGCTCTCCATTCAAATCAACCACCAGCTATTGGAAACTCAATAACCTGTTTAACTGACATCATTAAAAGTTTAAAAATTTAAATTAAACAATGACTTCTGTCAGTAACCAGATAATCATTAATATCTCTATTTGGCATGAAATTCCCATAAAATGCTAGCATCTTAGTTATTCTCTTAGCCTTGCTGACATGGCACAAGTGTGCTAGTGTGGGTAGCATAAAAAAAAACCCCAAAGGAGTAGTGCTAGGCTTCTGAAGACTGATGCATTCCCTGTTGTAATCGTTTTACTTGTCTTGTATTTTAGCTTTTAATCCTGGATTTAGCGAGCCCATTTTTGCGAAACATGTTGCCCAATTTTTAATCTACAAGCAAAACTATGACCACCTTAAATCAAACAAACAACAAAACTAGCTTAAACTGATGTACTGATTCATGAGGCACTTGGCTTTTCCCTCATTTTTCTCTCAATCTGGCAACTTCCAATTCCCGATTGTAAATCTGCTGCTTTCAGCAAAACCCTGAGGAGATGTGTCCAATATGCAGCCACTACTTATCACCTGCAAGTGTTGGGTTCACACAGTAAGCTTTACGTGTCCGGGTGATTGCATCTTGCAGCAGGTAGATGCCCTGTCCAGTCTTTTCTCCCTCGAACACAGCTAACTGTGTTTGTGTTGGCAGCCACCCAGTTTGGGTGCTCTGCTGAGATTCGAACCCACGATTACACTGCTGTACAACCTAAGTGCTGTTTTTTTATTTAATGATCATTGAAATTAAAAGCTTTTTTTATTTTTCAGTGAATCTGAGATTCTTCATCATGATAAACAGTACGAGCCGTTCTACTCCTCCTTTGTGGCACTTTCTGCACATTACATCACCACAGTCTGCGGACAAAGTAGGTGCTTTTATAGTAGTGGATTGCTGACTGAATAAATAAATTATTAATTAATCGTCTTACTGTTAAATAATATCTTTTTTTTGTGATCAGTCCCCAGAAATCAGTTGCTGTCAGTAGCTGCAGCATGTAAAGTATTGATTGAATTCTCATTGCTGCGGCTTGAAAACCCAGATGAAGCATGCGCCGTTTCACAGGTGAGAATTGATCATTTTTCCAGCTGTAATCAGTTGTTCAGGTGTGGTAATACAACAGTCCTGCTTCTTTACTTAAACTTCCTTAATGGTTCTTCCCTTTGTTTGCTGTTTATTTCCAGAAACACTTGATTTTGTTAATAAAAGGTCTTTGCACCGGATGCAGTCGACTAGATCGAACCGAGATCATTACCTTCACTGCAATGATGAAGTCTGCCAAACTTCCACAGACTGTCAAGACCCTTTCTGATGGTGAGGGACTTTTCATTATGAGTTATTACATTTACAAGAGCTAATACATTGGACTTAATACATTGAGCCATAAGTATGTTATGTTTTAGCAAAGCAGCTGTCTAGGCAATATCTAGTCATTATTCTTCTCAGAGAAAACCAGCCTTGTTTGCAGTCGGTCACTTGAAATTTGCAGTCTCTTGTTTCTAGCTCAGCCGTCACAAAGCTTGACTTGTCTGTTTTTCTGTCGGCTTGTCTTATTGTCCAGTGGAAGACCAGAAGGAGCTGCCCTCCCCAGTGAACCCCGAGCTACGACAAAAAGAAGTACAAATGAACTTCTTCAATCAGCTGACCTCAGTCTTTAACCCTGACATCACAGTCCTAACCTCGCCCACCGCACACTTGCAGGTCAGCACACTACACTGCCTTCATGCACACTAGCGGTCAAGGATAATTCAGGTTAATCCAAAATATACACCACATGGACAATAGTTTGTGGACACCCCTGCTAATGATTGGGTTTGGGTGTTTCAGCCAGACTCATTGCTAATAGGTGTGTAACATTAATTGTATCTGATAGATCTTGTAGTTTGGTGTGGATGCACTCCACTGGCCTGCACAGAGCCATGACCTCAACCCCACTGAACATATTTGTAATTATTAAAAATGTTAATTGTAAGTTGGACATTTTCGTCCATCATTGGTACATGTTCTTGTGTTCTTTTCGGACCATTTGGGAACAAAATGGGGAAACCATTCCTAGAATTGTTAACGCTGCAAGCATGTGTGGGGGCAACTCCATATTAATGTTTACGATTTTTGAATGTGATGCCCAACAAGCCCCTGGTCAGGTGTCTACATACTTTTGACCATATAGTACGTGTGTTTTTACACTGATGAGTCAAAACATCAGGACCACCCACCTAACATGTTATCAGAACAGCTCTGAGCTGTCAGACCAGACCCCAGTATTGGGGTATCTAGTACCAGGACCTTACCAGTAGGTCATTTAAAGTCAAGTGCAGCCTGGTGCCATCTTTTCCACAGGTAAATAGTGCCCATCTTGACCTTACATCAATCTGATGTCCGGTTCTGATGCATGCGTGTGTCCAACATAGGTACTTTTGGACACTTGGACTGGTCTGGACTTTGGGTTTGATGCTCTGTATGTTGGGGGACACAGTTAATTACCAGTATTAAAATAATCTGAAATTTGAGCCACAATAGCCCTTCTGTTGCTAAGTCCCAGACGCCAGAGCAATTGTCCTTTGGTGTCTTGGAGTCTTGGTAGCCCTTGGTAGTCTGTGTTTTGTGGCGAATACTGTTGGTAGGTACTGACCTTGGCTGCCTGTGAGTTTGGAGATACTCAAACTCAGTCATTTGGCCAAAAGGATGGTCCTATGTCATAGTCACTCGGCTCTTGATGCTGTCTATATCTGCTGCAGTCAACACATGTACTTCGAGTAACTACCGTCAGCCCCGAAATTGTTCTGCTCCTGATCGTGACATGCGCTGTCATGAAAAATTAATTGTTATGCTTGTTTTTGTGGTGTGGTCCTTACTGTTTTGACCGATCTGTGTATATGTTCACTTTCAGGCCGAAGGTGAATGTGATGACCAAACGACGACAGATCAGGCCATTCAGGCCAAAATGAAGAATGCCTTCATCTCACAAAATGTGTCAAGTTTACAAGAATTAGGTGTGTCATTTATTTCCACAACATAATCTCTGTCCATTACTTTTGACACTAGTTTTGAGTTGCAGTTTAAGTTCTAACCTCATCCTGTGTTTCCTTGTATCAGGCGGCTCGGAGAAATTGCTACGCGTGTGCCTAAACCTGCCCTACTTCTTACGCTATATCAACCGCTTCCAGGATGCTGTATCAGCCAACTCTTTCTTCATCATGCCAGCCACTGTGGCAGATGCCACCGCAGTGCGAAATGGGTGAGACAGACCTGCGTTGTAGTTTTAATCAACACCTGAGTGATTTGAATGCTTTTTGGGCACTGATTTTTTTTTTGTGCTTACATTTCAGGTTCCATTCTCTTGTGATTGACGTGACGATGGCCTTGGATACTCTGTCCCTGCCTGTGCTGGAGCCTTTAACTCCTGGGAGACTTCTTGATGTGACTGTGCTAGCTCTGAGCTGCCTCTATGCAGGTTGGTTGACTAATAGCAAAGAATGTATTGGTCATCAGACCAGTGATGCAAATTCTCCCAGTTTCTTTTACCTGATAATCGTCTGTTAATTGCTGGTAAACAGTTAGTATGATGTTAGGATGAAAAGCTTATTTTAAGTTACCAGTTAGTATCAGTAATGTCAAACAGCTGCATTAACTAAGGATAAAAGCTAGCCGCTCAGGTGGCGCAGCGGTAAAAAGAAACGCGCTGCAACCAGGGCTGGATTCTGAGAAGCGTGGTATCGAATCCAGCCTTGCTTTACCGGTTCGAAGCTGAGTGGCTATATGAGCAACGATTGGCCGGTTGCTCATGTGGGGGTTGGGACAAAGAACCGGATGTGGGTCTCTCTCTGTCAGAATGCGATTGCGTTCTCTGCCGGCTGATTGGAGGCGCTTACACAGAGATGGGAGAGGGTGCCCTTGGGGTGTGTCTCTCCGCATGCAACGCTAGGTGGCGCCAAACTCGTCAATGTGTGGGTGGCAAAGATGCATCTGGCTGCTGCTCGTGTTTCGGAGGGAATACGGGTTAGCTTCAATCACCTCCGTCAGGGCAGGGTTCGGCATAGACAGAGAGGAAGCACGATGCTAATTGAACAATTGGATGCGCTAGAAGGGGAGAAAAAGGGGTTAAAAAAAAAACAAAAAAAACTAAGGATAAAAGCTGAGAAAAACTATACATACAAGAGACATACACAGGTCCTCAATGACTTGGTATTTATGGCCTTTATTTTTACTGTTGCTTTAAAAATGTCCAGAATTCTTTCAAATTAAGGAAAGCTGTGTCTTCTTTATTTGCAGGTGTAAGCGTGGCTACATGCATGGCAATTCTGCAAGTGGGCAGCGGGTTGCAACTTCGCACTGCTTCCACTGGCTCTACAAAAGAGGAGGACTATGAAAACGATGCTGCTACCATCGTACAAAAATGTGTATGTGAAAAGTATTTGTACGCTTATGCATTGGGATTCTTTTTTTTTTCCCTTTGGCTTGGTCATTTTGATAAAGTGGGGTTTTGTGTGTTTTAACAGCTAGAGATATACGACATGATTGGACAGGCAATTAGTAACTCTCGTCGAGCCGGAGGAGAGGTAAATAACGACGGAATGCCTATATGTAAACTTAAAACATAATGTAGAACACTTGTTTTGAATTGGTGTGTCTTCTTTTTACAGCATTATCAGAACTTCCAGCTCCTGGGGGCCTGGTGCTTATTAAACAGCTTGTATCTGATTCTGAACTTGAGCCCCACGGCTCTGGCGGATAAAGGAAAGGAAAAAGACCCTCTGGCAGCACTGCGAGTCAGGGACATAGCTACTCGCTCCAAGGATGGGGCAGGATCCCCTAAACTGGGTCCTGGGAAAGGGTAAGGTCTTATGACTGGGTGATGGCTAGAATTATTGCACTATTAAATATATATAATGATTTTGTTAACACATTCCTGATTGTCTAACACATTCCTTTTGATGTAACAGGTTTCAAATGTTCCAAATTGCAAAAATGAATCTGGACTCGTGTTAGAAAGGGGGGCATGTTTTAGGTACGGCTGTTCTCGGGCAGTGTAGGGGTCTGCAGCAGTTGAGGAGATCCAACTGTGTTGGGTTTGTGACTTTCTAGTGTGAAAGCAGGATTAGAGGAACGTTTATGGTGCTTTGATTTAATTGGTGGTTACGGTCATCTAAATTAGCGATTCCCAACCTTTTTTTGCACCACGGACCAGTTTCATATAAGATATAATTTAATGGACCGGAGGGGGTGGGGGGAATTTAAAATAGAATAACAATACTACTCACAAATGATGGAAAATCAGAGGGAAGCCTAAGCTTTTTTTTGCTGCAATGTGACACCTCCATTTAGGGTTGATAGGAGACAATTACACCCAAAGTGTTTTGGAAATGTAAGCAGTGATTTAATTGCTTTTGCAGCAATTTTTTAATTATTTTTTGTGCGACCCGTTATTAAATGACACACAGACCGATACCGGTCCGTGGCCCAGTGGTTGCGGACAACTGATCTAAATAATACTTACTTGGGCCTTTGTTTAAGGACGGTGTAGAGTACATGTTCATTTAGATTCATGAAAATCTTGTAAGCCTAGCCATTGTTTAACAAATAACCTTTTTCCCCCCCTATAAAGGCACCAAGGATTTGGGGTGTTATCTGTCATTCTGGCTAACCACTCGATCAAGCTGCTCACCTCACTATTTCAGGACCTTCAAGTAGAAGCTCTGCACAGGGTAAACACCTACTCTAGAAAATACATTCATCTGATTTATTTCACTCAGGTTTTTAACATTGACGAAGGGGAAGCTCAGTTTACATATATATTTCTTTCTCTTTCAGGGCTGGGCGAGTGACGGACCACCAGCAGAGCTAAACATAATGGCCCAGAGTACATCAATCCAAAGAGTACAGAGGCTGATCGACTCCGTGCCTCTCACCAATCTTCTTTTCACACTGCTCTCCACTTCCTATAAGAAGGTACAAGGCTGCACGGTCCGGAAATCCTCCTCACAAGAAATGTGAGAATTCCAGACATCTCAGTGATAATGTCTCATCTGCTTCTGTTCTCTTTTTTTCCCCCTTTCTTTCAGGCCTGTGTATTACAGAGACAAAGAAAAGGCTCTGTAAGCAGCGATGCCAGCGCCTCCACCGACTCAAACACCTACTACGAAGATGACTTCAGCAGCACAGAGGAGGACAGTAGTCAAGGTAACACATGCATTTGAGTTCTTACTGAATCAGATTTTAAAGACAGGCATAAGAGAGTCAGTTGGCGTTAGTTTGAATAAACCAGAAGTTAGAAGCACACATGCTGGAATGTTTTTAGGCAGATTTTTTGTTAGTCTTTTAATCTAAATTCATCTTGCAGTAGTAAATAGTGATCATAGTCATGTTCAGACAGCAAGTCATGTCTGATTTGGAATGCTTTTCCATTCCTCCAGTACAGCCTTTCTCGACCAGGGTGCCGGGGTCAAAAATGACTTAGTCACGTCCCATTCCATAAATCTGTCACCTTTACATATATTATGTACAAATTGACTACTGGTTAGGATTCCATCTTATCCAGTGGAAAACATTTCTTTATTTGTTATACTCCAGAAAGCCCTCTCACCCAGTCTAACCGTTAGGACACTGTTTAAAGACACAGTCCCATATATTTTCCCATATTTCCAAGCCTTGCATTTTCACATACAGACTTACTGCTCTACTGGTGTACGTTTTGGTCTCTGAGTACAGAGATTTATTATTTTGTATGCATTTTACCCCCTTTTCCTCCCATTTCAGCAGAGCCAATCTGCTTCTGGGGACCCCAACAGCATCCAAGGAGGGTGTATATTCGCCTGACGTGTGCGCGGTCCTACCAATCCCTTCTTATTCACCCATACTTTGGGTGGATTTGCGCGTGAGGTTGGCTTCGTGTACGAAGAGCCACGCCCCAATCTATACGCTTCCACTTTTTGTACAGGTGCTTTGGGCAACCAAGTTCCTTACACAGCAGTATTGACAACCACGCCCCTTAGTCCGGTCTTTCCCACCCGGCAGACTGGAAACCAATTTTGTCGCACAAGCCATACATGATGTATCTATAATAAGTTTAAAGCAATCCATTTCAGATTGTAAAATGTTTAATGTTGACAAGTGACTGTACTGAATGATGTTTAAATCCACTTAAAATCCAATGTGTATACTTGGCATAACTGAAATTTAACACTACATACAAATGTGTCTTCAGATTTCAGCTTCCTGTCTGAATCAGATTTCAGCTTCCTGTCTGAACATAATCTCTAGAGTAGGTTTTCCTAGCAATTTGATTTGCAATGTATTTTATTGGCTGCATTGTGTCAGGGCTGAGACTAGCAAGGAATTGATGCACTTCCTAAAAGCTGCACGCTATAGTAGGTGAACGAGTCAGTCGAGAGCTTAGACTTAGACAGTTTAGGAATGCTGCAGAGTGCTGTTGCACACCAAGCATGCTCGGCTTAACCTGCACGGCTAGTGACAGTGTTCGTTATTTCAGCAGAGAGAAGACAGGAGAGGACAAGAGCAACTTGTGTCTCAGGTCAGCAGATCTCTATATTAGGTCAGCCTTGTAGTGTCTCTATGAACTCTGTTGGCTTTTAAACAATAAAGACATCATATCGTTTTGTACACGGTTTGTAGAGACATCAGTTCTGTCTGTCAATACAACACTAAGAGAATTCACAAATAAACTCTGCTGTCTCTATGTTCACAGATGATGACAGTGAGCCCATTCTGGGCCTTTGGTTCGAGGAGACCATCTCTCCTAGTAAAGAGAAGGTGGCGCCACCACCTCCCCCTCCACCCCCTCCTCTAGAGGCGTCACCGAGGCTCAAGAGCCCCAGCAAACAGTCAGCAGGGGAAAATGGCAACATCCTAGCCAGTCGCAAGGACCCTGAGCTGGTAAGAACAAACTGCTGTGATGTTATAAAATGAAGTGATTGTAACGTTGATGAATGTTTTCTTTTTTTATGGACACTGATGGCCTAGACATTTAGTTCTTTAATTAAGACTTATTGACAAGGATGTATTGTAGAAAAAAATGCCCATCTTATCACTTTTCTTTTTTTTCCAGTTTTTAAGTCTGGCCTCTAGCATTCTGAACTTCATCACCACATCTATGCTGAAGTCCAGAAACAACTTCATCCGCAACTACTTGAGTGTATCCCTCACTGAACAGCACATGGCCACCCTGGCCAGTATCATCAAGGATGTGGACAAAGATGTGAAGGGTGAGTGGGTTTTTTTTGGGCGGTGTTGTACTTAATAAGACCTGTTTAATCAGTCAATCTTTAGATACGTTATTAGTTATATTAGGCAAAGTCTGGTTGGCATGAAAACCTGCAGCCCCTCTGGTTGCTTTGTGGATAGGATTGTACACAACTGGTTGAGATCTCTTTCTGAAGCTCTCTGGTGTGCTAACAATTTGTTAACAAAAAGTCAGTGGATTGTCACAATGCATGAAACCTTAGGTTGAAATAAATCTTGGGCAGATTTTTGTAAGGGTGGGGTGCTTGTCAATCATGTCCTTGTGGACATTTGGCCGTCCGATTGCACTGCTGAGATTTGGATCCAGATCGTACTGGTGCTGCCAGCCACCCAGGCATCTACATAGACATGATGATTGGCTATGTCTGCAGGAAAAAGGGCCGAAGCCCTGAGTCGATATGGCACTCTGTCGAGGGTATCCCTGTCCTGTGCCCACTGTTTCCCAGTAAAAAAGGACCTGACGCAACCCTGACCAGAATAAAGTAAAAGGTGAAAAGTAAAAACTAAATGAAATGATTACGGCGCCCAGGTGACACAACTCTCCGAGTACGAATCTCAGCTCTGCTCTCTTTCGGCTGGGTGCCCTCTAGCGGGCACAATTGGCAGTGCCTGCAGCAGACAAAATTGGTCACCAGCCTGCAGTATATAAAACTGGACTAATAAGTGAGGCACTGAAGAGTACAGTGGCTCTGTCAAATGCATAAACAAAAATGCCAATAATATTTGGTTACCCTGACTACAAACATTCAAACCGATGGTCCTAGAACTACATAGAGTTATGACTACATTCTGGCATTGCTTGGAAATTTTAAACCTTACATGACGTTATGGTTTTCTTCAGGTTCCTCTGATGAAGAGTTTGCATCAGCGTTATACCACTTTAACCATTCTCTGGTAACGTCAGACCTGCCGTCTCCAGCTCTTCAGGTGTGTAGAGCATTGTTTACAGACTTAAGTGATGAATGTTTTTGCCTTGATTTTTGAGTTACACTCTCCTGTTTGCATTTTATAGAACACGTTGTTGCAGCAGCTGGGTGTGGCGCCTTTCTCCGAAGGCCCCTGGCCTATGTATATCCACCCACAGTCTCTGTCAGTCTTCTCCCGACTGCTGCTGATATGGCAACATAAAGCCAGCCAGCAGGGCGATCCTGACGTTCCTGAGTGCATGAAGGTCTGGGAGAGGTGAGACTTCATATTACACTACTCATCACGTGTCCAATCTGTGACCGCTTCTTATCACCTGTTAACATTGGGTTCCCACACAGAGCCGTATTGTGTATTGAGATTAGCTAACTATTCTACCGGCTTCTTCTAGGTTTATCGGGACTCTGAAGCAGAACACACTCCAAGGAGCAATGCCCACTGATGAAGACCTAAACGTGGAGCACCTCCAGCTGCTTCTGCTCATCTTCCACAACCTATCGGAAAAAGGTCGGCGCACCGTCCTTACGCTCTGCACACAGGCCATTGCCGAGGTGGCCGCCCACGTGGACTCTCAGCTTCAGTCCGTGCCCCTTAATCTGGCTCGCATTCTTCTGGTTTTTGATTACCTGCTCCACCAATACTCTAAAGCCCCTGTTTACCTGTTTGAGCAGGTAAGATAGATCTCAAGGCCTTGTTTTTGTATTCCTTGTTTATTAAAGAACGTTTGTCTATGGGTCTGATTCCCGAATGTCTCTTGTGAACAGGTACAGTATAATCTTCTGACTCCACCTGTGTCTGGGGCTAGCTCCAACCAGGAGGCGGGTAAGAAAGGCACTCTGCCACTATACTATGGCTTTAAGGAAGTGGAGGAAAACTGGGCTAAGCACTGCTCATCAGATAGAAGTAAGTCCTACCCATATTTTTCAACTTTGTTGCCCTCTAAGATCCATTTTATTTAATTCATTGTGGGTACAAATGAACTAAATATTGTAAAGATTTGTACATATGTAGAAAATGTCTGGGTTGTTAATGTCATGGTTTCTTTTGGATAGATTCTTCAGCACAACCCAAGTTCTACTGTGTTCTTTCTCCTGAAGCTTCAGAAGATGAAAGGAGCCGACTTGACAGCAAGGTAAAGCCAAGTCCAAATAAATAAATCCAGGTCTGATTTATGATCAGAATTTGTTTTAACAATGGGCAGCCTGGTGGTGCACTAGATAGTTTTAAATACTCAACATCATCTGCTCTTGCCTGCATGGTGCTGCCACAAAAAAAGCCAGAACATGGATTGTCTGCAGGTATTCGCTCCTTGGTATGACTGAGTAAAATTGTGCCTAGAGACTATAAGCACTCTTCCGAATGTATAACTGGCTTGCTACCAGTTTCAGGCAGGTCCCAGACACCAGCTCATAGTGATGCAGCTGATATAGATGCCAGAATCTATGATGAATGTAAATGAATGTTACACATGAGTTCAGTCAGTAATAAGAAACTAAATCCGGTGTAGAGTCTTTAGACATCACAGCCAATGGGGATGTGGTCACTGGTGATTTTCAATTAAATCCAGCCATCCAGCTGGCTTTAAAATGCAGGTCTGAGCCATGTAATGTTATAGGGCAGTGTTCCCCAACCACTGGGTCATTTACTACCGGGCTGCACTGAAGTACAGATCACTACATCAGCAATGGAATCACTGCTTCCATTTTCAACACACTTCGGCTGTTATTTTCTCCTTTTACCCCTAGGTGGGAGCAGCGTCTCGTTGCACCGGAAAAAAAAAAGCTAATTTGTGAGCAGTATTGTTATTCTGTTATAAATCCTCTCGTACCTGCTGGTCTGTGAAATTATATCTTGTATGAAACCGGTACGTGGTGCAAAAAAGGTTTGGGACCGCTGTTATAGGGCATCTAACTTCAAAGGTAGAGAAATTTGTACCAAAAAGCTGTGTCCTAAAAAAAAGTTTGTAAAAGATATCAGCCAAAATTGAACCACAGTGGTGCAGGAAAACAACTTGTAGCTATCACTGCCAACAGCTTAAGTACTTAAGTTTTCAATTTGTGCTCTGTTTTGGAACAGATATATAAATCTGTTTGTTTATATATACATATACACATTGTGCTTTTCTTAATCAATTGTGCTGTTTGCATTATAGGTCTTCCAAGTGCTGTTCAGTGGAGCTGTCAAGTATGACAACTTGTATTCCTCTCTGATCTCCTTGCTGGCTGCAGGGTCTCGAGTTGACACATCTAGAAGGCAGGAGAGCAAACCTATCACCCCAGTTGTGAGTCACCTGGACCCTTTTATTGCTGCTTAATATTTAATATCTTTACAAATGTAGGGATGAACATTTTGGTCACTTTGACCAACAGAAATACCATCAGAATAAACAAGCATAGGAAACATCTCCTGATCTATCGTTAATGTAGCTTTTTTTTTTGCCCCAGGAGGCATGCTCTCTTCAGTACTATTTTCTGATACTTTGGAGGATTCTGGGATTGCTCCCCCCATCTAAAGCCTATGTTGAGCAACTAAAGACTGGTAACAGCGACCCCAGCGAGAGTGACATCTTGCACACCCTGAGGTGGTCGTCGCGGCTGGGAGTCAGCACGTATGTTACCTGGATCAAGGTGAGTTCCTAAACTGAAGTATGTTAGAAATAAAAGGTATGGTTAAATTTGTTTTGTTTTCAAACTAATCAGCTGATTTCTTTAACTTTTTTTTAAGGAAAACCTGGTGAAACAGGGCATGAAACCTGATGTTGCCACAGCTCTGATTGAAGTGGTCTCTTCTAAATGCAGTGCAGTGAAATATGATATAGAGCTAGCAGAGGAGTACATGGCAAGACAGGTATATCTCTTCCATTTGAATGCAATCAGTGTGTTTAGTACCCAGCATGTGCTTTACTGTGAAATCAGCTGCTAAATGACTTCTTCTTGATGGATCCTAGATCTCGTCATTCTGCTACGTGGACGCAAACAGCATCCTGCATCTCCATCAGATTCCCTCCCTGCAGACCATTTACACGCTGGATGCTGTCATTTCCAAAGTGCAGGTCTCTCGAAACGAGCATCTCTCCAAGGTTGTTGCAGAGACGGACGCACACACATCCCTGGAGATCACCAAGAATCTGCTGCCTGCTACTTTGCAGCTTATTGACGTCTACACAGCCTTTACCAGGTACGTATTTCTGTGTGTCTGGCTCTTTTTCTGACTTGGAGGGTGTTACAGTGACTCGGGGGGTAGCACTGTCGCCTCACAGCAAGACGGTCCTGGGTTTGATTCCCAGGTGGAGCGGTCCGGGTCCTTTCTGTGTTGAGTTTGCATGTTCTCCCCGTGTCTGCGTGGGCTTCCTTTCCAGTCCAAAGACATGCAAGTCCAAAATTGTCCATGACTGTGTTTGACATTTAAAGACTTAAAATGATGAATCTTGTGTAACCAGTTATCAACTGTTCTGTCATTAATGTAACCGAAGTGTATAAAGCATGATGTTAAAATCCTAATAAATAAATACATTTCTGACCTTGTGTTTTTTGCTGTTGGTCTTGTTTTTGTAATAGATCCTACCTGTTAATGAGCCTTCCTGAGGATGGAGAGAACAAACACACAGAAGCAAAACTGCAGGGCTATTCAGCCGTATTGTCTATTGGCTCCACACGCTGCAAAGCTAACCAGCTTGGTAAGGATGCTGAAAACATTTAGCTTGAATATTTTTTGTACATCTTTTTGACTCTTTACTTGTAATGGGATCAAGTACCTTTACTGTATAGGATCAATTCTTTAACTAATAATCAGTTTAGCTAAATCGGCTGTCAGCTTTTCCTGTTGCGTTCACATTGGCAATGTATAGGAGGGTCTTTACAACCGACCCATACATTCCAGCCGCTTCTTGGGGGATCCCCAGCTGTTTCCAAGCCATCTGTGAGGTATAACTTCTCCAGTGGGTCCTGGGTCTGTCCAGAAGGGCTTGTCTGCAACAGCTCTAACAAATTGGTATTAAAATTTGCATCATTACATGCAACAGGGGGGCTTGGTGGGTAGCACTGTCGCCTCACAGCAAGAAGGTCCTGGGTTTAATTCCCTTGTGTAGTGGTCGGGGTCCTTTCTGTGTTGAGTTTGCATGTTCTCCCTGTGGTAGGCTTCTTCCCACAGTCCAATAACATGCAAGTCAGTTGAGTTGGAGGTACAAAATTGTCTATGACTGTGTCTGACAGTAAATACTTGCAGTGATGAATCTTGTGTAACCAGTAATTACCTGCCCTGTCATGAATGTAACCAAAGTGTGAAAAACATGACATTTATCTTGTATGTTTCTGGCAGAGTTTAAGCGGTGAGGTTTTATTTATAGGGGTGCAGAGACATTTCTAAGAAACTAATCAGATTGGTTGTTTTCTATTTATCATTTCAGGCCAAGCCGTGATGCAGAATCTGCCATCTGCTGTTCAGACCCTATGTGAGACATGGAACAACATTCACACTAATGAGTTCCCCAACATTGGTTCATGGGTATGTGTGCTCCTGCTAGTTCCTTTTCTAACCAGCCTGCTCTGTCATCTTCTGTGGTCTGACCATTTGTATTTTTCCCCCACAGCGAAATGCCTTTGCTAATGACACCATTCCCTCAGAGAGCTACATCAGTGCTATCCAGGCAGCCCATTTGGGCACGCTCAGCAGCCTGTCTTTACCCTTGGCTTCCTCTTTGAAGCACATCCTGCTCACACTGGTGCGCCTCACTGGGGACCTTCTTGTGTAAGTGTAGGAATCTCAACCACTTGTTATTTAAATACAATATTCATTCAAGACCCAAGAATGTATATGACAATGATACTAACTTACAGGTTAAGCTGTTGACGCTTAATGCTGTGGTCATTGAATGTTCTTGCTTGCTTCTTCAGCACCGAGGAGCCGAATCATTCCCTGGTCATCCGCACTCTGCTGCCACTGTTGTTGGAAAGTAGCACAGAGAGCGTGGCTGAGATCTGCAGCACCTCTCTGGAAAGGATCCTGGGACCTGCCGAGTCGGACGCCTTTTTGGCCCGTGTGTACGAGCGCCTTGTTACCGGATGCTACAACATCATCGCCAACCACTCTGATCCCAGCAGGTAAAACGAGATACAGAATGTTTTACAATACTGAACACACAACATGGATTGGTCATTGATTTATTTGATTGATTGATTGATTAATTGATTAATTATTTTATTAATTCCCAAAGGGAAATTGCATTGTTTGATAATAGATTGGATGATGATGATAATCTTATGGAGGCTAACATCGAGCCTTGTACCTGAGAGACAAAAACAAATATATATTTTTTTTAACTTTGTGCTGTAGAAGCGCTCAGGTAGCGCAGCGGTAATACATGCTAGCACACCAGAGCTGACATCTCGAACTCGTCGGTTCAGAACTCAGCTCTGCCATCCGGCAGGCTGGGCGCCTACACAAACAACGACTGATGTTGTGACTGTTGTTCAAGGGGGGTGCCGAAGGGGAATTACAAGCTCTGATGGCTGATTGATGGCACCTGCACAGAGTCGAGGGATAATGAGGATCAGGGTGTGTCTCTCCATACACAAAGCTGATCCACATATGAACTCGCCTCGTGCAGGAAGCGTAATGCAATAGGGTGATTGGATATGACTAAATTGCAAGGAAAAATGCAAAACAAGAAAAACTTTATGGTAGTAACACTTGTTTTCAAACTCAGGTATGCACGACACACTTGCCATGTTCACTGAAGCCTAGCTAGCATTGTTTTACTTCATATTTCCTCTTTGCGATACAGAGAACATTAAAATATTGACCCATTTATTGTCCAAATGATACAAAAATGATCTGCACTGTTTGGTGAATTGTTTATTTGCTAGTACTTATGTTTAAACACTAAGTATTTTTTTAGTTTGTGTATTTCCATCACTTTAGATGCTCTGAAATAAAACTAATACAGACTCTGTAAGCTTCCAGCTTCAAGTTGCACATCTGTATTGAATTGTTTCTTTTTCTCAGCGGTCTGGATGAGTCTGTGTTGGAGGAATGTCTGCAGTACCTGGAGAAGCAGTTAGAAAGCAGTCAGGTTCGCAAAGCGATGGAGGAATTCTTTTCCTTCAGGTACGCACATACCTGTAGTAGTCATATACCCCCCCCCCTCAAAGTAATGCTATTTCATTTCCTGACATTGTTGTTTCTGGTTTAGTGGCGAATTGGTGCAAATCATGATGGCTACTGCAAATGAAAATCTGTCTGCCAAGTTCTGCAACAGGGTTCTGAAGTTCTTCACTAAGCTCTTCCAGCTTAGTAAGTAGCCCAAAACTACAAACACTTAAAGCTTTAGATTGTATATTATGTATCACACTAACGAAATGTGTGCACTGCTTATAGCCGAAAAGAGCCCCAACCCCAGCCTGCTCAGTCTCTGCGGCTCTATGGCACAGCTGGCCTGTGTGGAGCCTATGAGGCTTCAGGCCTGGCTCACCCGCATGACCGCCTCACCACCCAAAGACTCCGACCAGCTGGACACGGTGCAGGAGAATCGCCAGCTGCTGCAGCTCCTCACTACGTACATCGTGCGGGACAACAGCCAGGTGGGCGAGGGCGTTTGCACAGTACTGCTCAGCACTCTCGTCCCCATGGCGACAGAGATGCTAGCAAGCGGAGATGGAGCCGGGTTTCCAGAGCTCGTGGTCATCATGGCTACGCTGGCCAGTGCCGGCCAAGGAGCGGGGCACCTGCAGCTGCACAGGGCTGCTATTGAATGGCTGGGTAGATGGTAAGTCGTAGAGATTGGCAAGTAGTAAACAGCTAATTGGCATTTTTGTGGTGGAGACAGATCATTTAATTGCTTTTTTGGTTGGTTTCAGTAAAAAGTACTTGTATCAGAAGAACGTTGTGGAGAAAGTGACTGCTAATGTATCTCAAGGAAAGGTAAGCAGTATAGTTCTAGTTTAATTAGAGACTTTGACATGTATTAAGTACATATTTATTGACACGCTGTATTGTTTTGCAGCATGCCAGCATGCTGGAGTGTGCATGCCACATCATCTCATACCTGGCGGACGCGATGAACGCTCTGAGGCAGACCAGTGGACAAGGCTCATCCCAGTTACTTATGGAAGGAGAGGAAAAAGGCATTGAGGTGGACTCGGACTGGGTGGAGGAACTGGCTGTGGAGGACGAAGACTCACAGGCTGAAGACTCGGTCAGGAAATGCTCTGCTGTCAGGGGCTGCAAATTGAATCTTTTAATTATTGAGAGCTTTAAAAATTTAGCCTACGTCTAGAGTACAAACAATTAAACTTTAGCTATCAAACGGGGTGTTGTAGCCTAGTGGTTAAGGTACTGGACTAGGTTGCTGTCACACCCCCCATGTTCTTGTAGTGATCCAGGCTTAACCTGACATAGGGCTGTCAGATTGAAAAGTGAACACCTGGCAACCCAGTGCTACGTAACAACCTGCTTTTTTAAAGGCAGATTTTCTTTTTGATTAATGTTGATGTTTTCTGAAATGTAAATTTTTTTTAATACGATTATGTTGTAGTGAGAGTAAAATTAGCAGGAATAATAATCAGAATTAGATATAAATCCAATTCAGATCATCAATGCAAATCTGTCTTTGAGCACATTTGTTACTGGAAGCCTAACCGTCTTGCTTCTGTTGCCATCTTTGTTTTGTCTTGTAGGATGAAGATTCCCTCTGCAATAAGCTCTGTACCTTTACCATTACACAGAAGGAGTTCATGAACCAGCACTGGTAATAGAAAGAAGAATCTCCTTTATGTGCCAACTCCTGCCAATGAAACACTACACTGATTAAAAAGTCTCACCCTTCTCCTTTCCTTATCCAGGTATCATTGTCACACCTGTAAGATGGTGGATGGGGTAGGTGTGTGTACAGTGTGTGCCAAGGTCTGTCACAAAGACCATGAGATCTCCTATGCCAAATACGGCTCTTTCTTCTGTGACTGCGGGGCCAAGGAGGATGGCAGCTGCCAGGTGAGACCGAATACTTCAGGTCATCATGGGAAAAGAACAACAGCGGTAACTTTGGCTTGCAAATCAGTTATCATTGATCGTCATGAACTCATTTCATACCTCCCTCAACCCATCAGATTGCAGTCTACCAATCATGCTAGCTATTATCATGCTTATAGGTTAAACAGCTTGAGTAAAAAGTTATGAAAAGTTGAATTAGAGTTTGTGTCCATGTTAACATTAAGCCATAACATCTCATGCATGTCTCCCTAACCCCCCCCCCAGCCCACAAAAAAGAAAAGAAAAAAAACAATGCATGTATTAACACTGAGTCTATTCAGGTTAAGGAATCCAATGCAGTTTTTAAAGCTCAGAAGCATGTGTTTAGTTTTCAACAGACTTGGTGTGGAGGCAGGATTTCACGCTTTCCCCCTGCAACAGTGACGTGCACGGTCTTGTTAATGCACTGACAGAGAGAAAAGCTTGTGGCCTCACCTATTTATATAGACATCCTGACATCCTGGTCAGGCTAGTGGTCGGTCTGACTTCACCAGAATGACTTCTGCGGTAATGCAGTAACTCACCCCAGATTTGGACGCCAGTCAATCGCAGGGCCTTAGCCATCTTTTACCTCCTCTGTAGACATAGCCAATCCTGAATAGCCTAGCCATCGGCAGGTGCCATACCAGATACAAATAGAGAGTTGTGTCAACAAGGGCATCCGTTGTAAAAACGTTGCTAAATCAGGTCTGCAGACTAGAATGATCCACTGTGGTGACCCCTAATATTACAGGAAATATTAATTTGGAATAAGGATAAAAAAGATGTAGTAGGGCATGCGGGCAGCACAGCCATCAAATGCGCTAACACATAACTGTGGGAGTGTTTACATTTCTGGATAAAGGGGGAATATCTAGAAATAAAAATCTAGCTATTTATTATTATTATTGTTTACTCTCAGAGTGTGTGTTAGCTCAGCAGTTAAGGTACTGAACTATTAATCAGAAGGTTGCTGCTTCAAGCCCCACAGCTGCCAGGTTGGCTCTGTTGGGCCCTTGAGCACGACTTCTAACCCTCAGTCGTTTGGACTGTATGTCGTCACAGTTGGGAGTTGCTTTGAATAAAGGCGTCTGCAAAATGCAAATGTAAAAATTACATTGGAGACCCTTAACTGACTAATTTAAACTAATTAAAACACTTAGTCCATTATCATCCCTTGTTCTCCATGGTACCTCATTTGAAAAACATTTTCAAAGATCAGACCTGGTCAGTATTTATTGTGCTTAGTTATATATTTGTATGTACATATGTTTTAAACAGGCTCTTGTCAAGAGAAGCCCTAGCAGTGGAATGACCTCCACCGTGAAAGAGTCCTCGGCTTTTCAGAGCGAGTTACGGCTGCCCGAGAGTGCCATCCGCCACCAGAGTGCCTCACCCGCCGACAAGGGCAAAGTCACCATCTGTGATGGCAAGGCCAGTGACGAGGAAAAACCCAAGAAGAGCAGTGTGTGCAAAAACATTGAAGGCTGCAGAGAGGACCTGCTCTGCCAAGTTGTAAGTGTGGTGTCCTAATAAATAGAGGCTATTATTGTTGTGTGTTCAGTGGTGGTAGACATTAGTAAAGGGCAAATGTATATGCACGTACATTAAACAATAGGCCATGTTTGAGGGAAGGAAGGTCAAATGGGGTTTTTTCCTGCTGCTGCTGTGATATGCAATCTCCGGGACTGATCCTGGTGCCTGCGTAAGTGGACATTAGTAAAGCTCTCCGTATGCGATACAGCTCTGTGTGAGAACACAAGACTACATTGTAAAACAACGTGTTAGATAAGAAGCGTCCACAAGTTGGATATGTGTTGGAAGCAGCATGCGGAGATTCTGCTCTCCTTGATCAGAGCCAAGATTGTGAAACTGGGACTTGAAAATGACCAGATTGGGAGATGAAGAAGGCGAAATCCAGGTTTAAAAGAGTCTAAACAATCCAGACACAAATAATGTGACAAAGTGCCTGATGTCAAGAGCTCACAGCTTCAGTTTTTATGCATTTAGCTCCGTCAGTCTCTGTCACATGTAAAAATAATAATAAAACATTGAAATACATTGGAAATGTATGTTGTGTGTATATATTATTTAATACACTGTATACTTTTGGTCATTGCTCACTAGTCACTGGTATAAACATCTTTTTTCTTTCTCTTAGGCCAGCTCATCTACAGCAGTCCTAGTATTGGAGCTGCTGACCTTCCTCATGGATGCCATCCAGACTAATTTCCAGCAGGCCTCAGCTGTAGGCAGCAGCAGCCGTGCCCAGAACGCCCTCAATGAACTGCACACCCAGGACAAGACTGTAGAGATGACTGACCAGCTCATGGTATTAACATCTCTATGAACACCAGCATTAACAGTGTAGATCTTGCCAACATTATACTTTAGTTTATGTTATTCAGACAAACAAGCACTTGACAATATGGTATGGGATGGTATCACAATAAAGGCTCTGGAGTACACCCTGTCTAGGGTATTCCTGTCTACCGCCCAGTGTTTATCAGAGGAACTGGCCAAGGGAAACTGATTGCTGTATCCCAATCCCAACTGAAGGACACAACCATTATTGTTGTGAATGCATTTTGAGACTTCTAACAAACACACCAGCAGAGCACATCACTTATATATCACTTCACTTATATATTACATCACTTTAATATCTCCAGCATTCCAGCATACACTTCAGTTAATAGTTATATCCTTCCTATAGGTACAGGGTACTGTGGTGGTCTAAAATTCCAATAAATGAAAGTCCTTGGTGTTGTGTCCAGGTTCCAACTTTGGGCTCTCAGGAAGGAGCGTTTGAAAACGTAAGGATGAACTACAGCGGCGATCAGGGCCAGACCATCCGCCAGCTCATCAGTGCTCATGTGCTGCGCCGTGTGGCTATGTGTGTGCTTTCTTCTCCCCACGGTCGCCGGCAGCACCTTGCTGTCAGCCATGAAAAGGGCAAAGTAAGTGCACTGATAAATCTTACAGGTAACAGTTAGAGATACAGAGTCAAAGACTTGAACCTGATATAAATTGATGTGTTGAACGTACAGTGACGTATGCAGAGGTCAAAAGTTTACATACACTCACAGTGAACCTGTATGTTGAGACAGTCTTGTGATGTCACTTTATTTTATAGCTCAGTTAGGTGACTGTTACTTTTTTTTTTGTAAGATTACAGTCCTGCAGCTATCAGCACTCCTGAAGCAAGCTGATTCAAGCAAGAGGAAACTCACCCTCACTCGTCTGGCCTCAGCACCAGTTCCATTCACCGTGCTCAGCCTGACCGGAAACCCCTGTAACGAGGACTACCTGGCAGTGTGCGGCCTCAAGGTAAAATGATCCACAGATCTGTCTCTTGTGAATAAATTGTCCATTTGCAGTACTAGGACGTTCTGACTTATGTTTTTGTCGTTTTCAGGATTGTCACGTGCTGACGTTCAGCAGTACAGGCTCTGTGTCCGATCACCTTGTGCTGCACCCCCAACTGGCCACCGGAAACTTTATCATCAAGGCCATATGGCTTCCTGGATCTCAGACTGAACTAGCTATCATTACTGCAGACTTTGTAAAGGTGGGACTTGTACTCAGACCCATGCATTGAGTTGGTCGAAGCTTTGAACCTTTTTTTAGAACCAGTATGCTGTTTTTGTTTTCAGATCTATGATTTATCTGTGGACGCCCTGAGCCCCATGTATTACTTCCTGCTTCCGAGCTCAAAGATCAGAGACGCCACATTCCTGTTCAATGAGGAGGGCAAAAACATCATTGTCATCATGTCCTCAGCTGGTCACATGTACACTCAGGTGATGGATGAGACCAGCAGTGCACAGCATGGCCCTTTCTATGTCACCAACGTGCTGGAGATCAACCATGAAGACTTGAAGGTACTTCAACCTTGCTTGGTATCTCTCTGCAATACAAAAATCATGTATAAATTGGGTGGGATTTATTTACTGGAGTTGGATTGGAGCTGAACTGGTTTTTCTTGGCCTTACAGGACAGCAATGGGCAGGTGGCTGGAGGTGGAGTGTCTGTGTACTACTCGCATGTTCTGCAGATGCTCTTCTTCAGTTACAGCCAGGGCAAATCCTTTGCTGCCACAATCAACCGCAGCAGCTTGGAGATGCAGGGGCTGTTTCCCATAAATGTTAAAGGGTATTTCTTCTTTGTATTTTTCACATGACCTCTAATGTTAACCCTAGCAGGTTGTTTTAAATCATTTCATATATGCAGAATTATACATTCTACATGACAGGACCTCTCTACATCATTATTAATCCTAGAAACTAAGAAGTGCTCATATGACTTATGACTGGCTAGCTAACCGCTAAGGTTGTCAAGCGTTTTGCACTTCGTTGACCACAAGGCTGGGCACATATTACAGCTTACTAGAGCATTTATGCCTTTCTCTTAATGGATAACAAAACCGCTTTCTACTGACTGCGCCACTAGGTGAGCTTGAATTGATGAACACTATTGTTATCCATAGTGCTCATGTGTTGACAAGGGCTATAGACTGATATAAAAATTAATTACCATTTCCTGCCATGAATATAACCATTGTGTAAATACGGCGTAAAACATCAAAATAAATAAATAAAAGTATTGGGACCACCACAGTAGGTCATTCTGGTCTGCATACCAGACTTGGAACAGTGTTTATGCCAGATGCACTTCCAATGGCTAGGCTGTGTTTTGGTCATCCCACTTCCCTTGTACATTAGCCAATCATGTTCATGCAAGTGTCCAACCAGCCAATTGGACGCTGATATATGAACCCTGGATCTCAGTGGTAGTGGCCATGAGTGCTGTGCCATCTGAGCACCTGTTGCATGTTTGTGGGAGTGTGTATATATGTATGTGTGTGTGTATAGAAAATTGCCCATAGTCATAAGTATATACTTACTTCTGTAGCATTTCATTAATGTCCCCGTCTTATCTCACTATACCGTCAACATTGTTGTGTTGAGGATTCACTTGAACAACATGCTTAATCAATGCTTGGAGCTGTCTTTCACACATGCTCATCTATATAACAGCCAGTGCAATCTAAGCCTACCTGCTGCTAATAAACCAGTCTTCATATTTTTCAAACAATTATTCTTTTCCTGCAGCTCAAATGGGGGCAGCAAGACCTCTCCAGCTTTGTGTCAGTGGTCTGAGGTCATGAACCACCCAGGCCTGGTGTGCTGTGTGCAGCAGACCACAGGAATCCCTCTGGTCATCATGGTGAAGCCAGACACATTCATGATCCAGGAGATTAAAACTTTGCCTGCCAAAGCCAAGGTAAGTGATCGCTTAGAGCCCAGGAGCAGATTCGGTGTTTTGGGTGATATTTCTCAATGCGATCTTTCTGTTGCTCAGATCCAGGACATGGTGGCGATCCGTCACACAGCCAGCAATGAGCAGCAGCGTACCACTATGATCCTGCTGTGTGAGGATGGCAGCCTCCGCATCTACATGGCTAACGTGGAGAACACGTCCTATTGGCTACAGCCATCTCTGCAGCCCAGCGGTGTGATCAGTATCATGAAGCCTGTCCGCAAGCGCAAAGCTGCTGCAGCCAGTAAGTGCCTTGCTTAAACCACAGAAGGTTTAATATCTTCACAATGGCTTTTTCATGTACTGTGTGGTGGTAAGAAATGCACACTGTCTCATCTGCTCTTCTGCAGCTACACGTACATCCAGCCAGGTGACTTTCCCTGTAGATTTCTTTGAGCATAACCAGCAGCTCACTGAAGTGGAATTCGGAGGCAATGACTTGCTTCAGGTCTACAACGGACAGCAGATCAAACACCGCCTTAATTCCTCTGGGATGTATGTGGCCAACACCAAGGTAAACCCAGGTTATGTAAACCAGTGTAATACAGTGTTAGCCAGCGTAATATAGTGTTAAAACATATGTGATGTTTTTGTCAGCCTGGCGGCTTCACAGTGGAGGTGGTGAACAATAACAGCTCTATGGTGATGACCGGAATGAGGGTGCAGGTTGGCACTCAGGCCATCGAACGAGCTCCGTCGTACATCGAGATCTTCGGACGTACCATGCAGATGAACTTGACTCGCTCTCGTTGGTTCGATCTCCCGTTTACCCGGGAGGAGGCCCTGCAGGCTGACAAGAAACTCTCTATTTTCAGTGAGTTGATGCAATACTTAACAGTTTTGGATTACCTGTAGCTGTTCAAAGAAATCCTGACCTTATGACACTTGAGTAATGGAATTAGAGTGAATCCTGGACCTTTTAAACAATGCAAGCCCAGTACCACTGGAATCTAGATTGGCTATGGGTCTGTCTGAAAACCTAGTGAGCTGCCTTGTTGCTTCTTGCCTACCTAGACAGCTGC
The DNA here is from genome assembly GCF_030014385.1 of Trichomycterus rosablanca. NCBI lineage: Eukaryota > Metazoa > Chordata > Actinopteri > Siluriformes > Trichomycteridae > Trichomycterus > Trichomycterus rosablanca. Next base: position 8,293,396 of record NC_086006.1, on the reverse strand, counting down.
CTCACTAGAGAGGATTCTAATAAGACATCAAACCTGTAAGAAAGATTATTTAGATGTTCTACTTAGACAGCGATGGCCGCTCAGGTGGCGCAGCAATAAAACACACGCTAGCGCACCAGAGCTGGGATTTCGAATACATCGTATCGATGTATCGTATCAGCTGGGCTGAGCGGCCACATGAACAACGATTGGCCTGTTGTTCATATAGGGTTGGGGTATTAAGCCGGATAGGGACTCCTCATATGATGCTCTACGACCTCTGCTGGCTGATTGATGGCGCCTGCACAGAGGTGGGGAAAGAGTGCGGATCAGGTTGTGTCTCTCCGTACACAGTGCTGATTCACATATATGCACTCGCTTAGTGTGGGTGACAAAATGCATTCGGCTGCTGCCCACGTGTCGGAGGGGGTTAGCTTAGCTTCGGCATTAGTGGAGAGGAAGTGTGACGCAATCGGGCAGTTGGACGTGCTAACACGGTTAGCTTCAGGCCATTCAAACCAATGGGTTGAGGTGGCACAACCTGCTAGCATGCCAGCTATCAGCTTTATACATATTAAAAAACAAGAAAAATTTATTTACATTTGAGAAGAACTCTGTTTGCATTTGTCAACCATATTTGTAGTTTTTTTTGTGAGAGAAATTGTGCCGCACTGAATGCTGGGATTGCCTTCACTGCTAAGGAAGCATTGGATGGTCCCTCATTATTCAGTCAGATTATTGCTTCAAAATAAGGCACATCAGTAGGCAGCATTTTAAGCTATCTATGAATTTAGACAGGCTTCTTCACGAGAGCATGCGTTGGATGACCTAATATTCTGTCTATGCCGAGAGCTCACTAGGTTTTCAGACAGACGTCATCATGATGTAAAGATGTCATCATTTGCATTTCATTGCATTGTTGTTAATGTGTGTGTGTGATGTTTGCAGTCGGAGCATCAGTAGACCCGGCAGGAGTCACCATGCTAGACTCCATTAAGATCTATGGCAAAACCAAAGAGCAGTTCGGTTGGCCTGACGAACCACCCGAGGACTTCCCTTCTGCTTCGGTCAACAACGTCTGCAGCCCCAACTTGAACGCTGGCAACGGTACCGGAGACAGCGATATCGTCACGCCCACCACCACCAGTGGCACAGTACTGGAGAGGTGAGTCTGATATGTGCTCGGTTTCCTTCCCGTTTCTCAATACTCACCGTCAGTGCTCACATGATTAATAAAGTTCACCCTAATGGTTTCAATACATCTCATAACGAAGAGTTCTTGTAATGCGGTGTTAGAAGGAAGAAAGTAAGGTGCCGATTGGAGGAGAGTGTGATGTGTCCAGTGCATGGCTACATTCATAATGACCTGTTCTTGCATGCTTACATATCCTCTGTTACATAAAAATCATTGTTTACTTCTTTTTCTGTGATCCTCACACACATTTCTTTTTCTTTGCTCCCAAAAATGATTAAAAAAAGTTGCGAAACTGAGTCCTTATCAACATTGGACCGGTTAGTAACCACCCTTTTTCTGCTTGTTTGCATGGTGTGTGTGTGTGTGTGTGTGACACTTCTGGCATAGAGTAAGCAGTTCTGCTACACTTAATGCTATGGGTTTCTCTTTTTTTTGACATCTCATGCTTTTGCTTTATTTTACTTTTGATATATATATATATATATAAACTCAGTTGCTAGTTGTAGACGCTTCTCCATTTTAGCTACAATTGGGATATACCATTTACATTTGTGCACTTTGTAGGCATACAGTGACTGACCTTAGTCCATGTCTTACCATACATAACTTGTAGACCATTTTCAAAGCGAGCACTGTAGCGCTTTGGGTGTTGGGCCATTCTAAGCACAGCACTGTACACTTGCTTTATTGGTAGACATTCTGTACTCGTGATTTTTGAAACACTCATGATCAGTTCTGGTTGATAGAACTTCCACGACCCAACATTGACAGTATGGTGTTTAACACTGTCACTACTTGTTGTGCTGAATGTTTCACCACTCAGATCTGTTGTGTAGTTGTCCAAAATAAGGCCAGTTGTATCAGATTTTGGCCAAAATCACGTGAAATATTATGCATCCAATCTGCATCTATAAATGTTACACCAGTATTTTTTTAAATAAGCAGCGTGGCTCGGTGGGTAGCACAGTTGCCTTACAGCAAGAAGGTCCTGGGTTTGATCCCCAGGTAGAGCGGTCTGGGTCATTTCTATGTGGAGTTTTCCCCATGTCTGCGGTGGGTTTCCTCCGTGAGAACCGGTTTCCTCCCCGAGTCCAAAGACATGCAGCTATTTTTTAATGCACTGGCATGCAATCATTTTTATTCATTTAAAATAAAAAGGAATAATCTATGGCAGTGGTAGCTCAGTGGTTAGGGTACTGCACCAAATATAAATATGTTTTGAGATAGATATAGTTTATTTAGGCTCCTGCTGCCATTTATTAAAAACATTATTGGAAACACTGCATTCTTGTATCAGTGCAGTAGCCAATAGAGCACAGGATTTGTGTAATCCTGGTCTTGCAATCAGTATAAGTAACAATTCCCAAATTTAATCTGAGGTCCAACAAATGGCTATCAGTAATTGTGGCAAATGGGCTATCAGTAATTGTACAAACAACCGATTGCACCTGTTGGGTGGTAGAGTAGGTCTGATGAAGATTGATGTACTGAATAAACTAGCACCTGAGTGTATATGATGCACTGATGCAGTGCTTTGGTGCAAATATTTGCTCTTTATTTGCAGTGCTTTGAATTGTGTGGGTTTGAGTCACTTTTAATTACTTGATCTACTTGGGCATGGCATTTACTCTTGCGTTCTGCTCCCTGTCTAGGTTGGTGGTTAGCTCCTTGGAAGCCCTAGAGAGCTGCTACGCCATTGGTTCAGCTAGTGAAAAGGTATGTATGGCCTCGGATTCCTGCTGCTGTGTTGTAAACCATTGATAAATGTTTACATAATTGTTTACAACTTTGTTTTTTGTTTTTAGGAGAAAAGCAAAGGCCCAGCTCTAGAGTTGGCCACACTTTTGCTGTCCATGCCAACTCCTTCTGGAGTCCAGCAGCAGACCAAAGGCCTTCTGGCCAGTCTGCACACCAGCCGCACAGCCTACCACAACCACAAGGTAATAAATGACTTGTGGACCTATTTTTATCCCATTGGGGTAGATTGTTGCCAGCTTTTATACTAAGGCTTCCCTTGTCTTTAGGATCAGTCCCTACTGAGCAACGCGGTACAGTGTTTGAATAACTGTAGCAAGGAAAGCAAGGATCTGGACCCTGAAGTGTTCCAGCGACTGGTGATCACCGCCCGTTCTATCGCTGTGATGAGACCCAACAACCTTGTGCACTTTACAGAATCCAAGATGCCTCTTCCTGAAATTGGTACACCACCAAGTTCTGATGATAAGCTGACTTAGTGTGCATTACTGTAAAATAGTATTGATTTCCTACTCTTTTCTGCTCAGATCTGGGTGAGGACGGATTAAAGCAAGCAGACACTGAAGGATGTAATTTTATTATGCAACTCGTCAACAACTTTTGGAAGCTGCACGCTCTCAAACCCAAGAATGCTTTTCTAGCTCCAGCTTGCTTGCCTGGTAAATATACAAATAAATAGTGGTATTTAACACACTCATGTTCACAGATCAGCACATTTTTACTCATTTTTTCCCCCTTTTTTTCAGGTCTGACTCATATTGAAGCCACAGTAAATGCACTGGTGGACATAATTCATGGGTACTGCACTTGTGAGCTGGACTACATCAACGTGGCTTCCAAAATCTACATGCAGATGCTTCTTTGCCCTGTAAGATCTGCCATTCGGTTAATGTATAATAAAGGCCAAATGTCTGATGAGAATAGAACCTGGGGCAAATGTTTCAGATAGGTTACTGAGAATAAGTTCAGGGCGCTCAGGCGGTGCAGCGATCTCGTCGCTTCGAATCTCAGCTCTGCCACCTGGTCGACGGGGCACCTAAGCTAACAATAGTTGACTTGTTCGCAGGGAGGGTGCCGGAGTAGATTCCCTTTAACTAATGCAATTACGATTTCTGGTTGATTGATGGTGCCTGCACAGAGATGGGGGATAATGGGATCAGGGTGTGACTCTCTGTACACAATGCTGATCCACATATGAACTCACCTCGTGCGGGTGAAAAGATGCAGTTGGTACTGCACATATGTCGGAGGGGGCATGTCTCAGTTGCGGCTCTCCTCAGTCAGGAATGGAGGTTAGCATCGGTAGAGGGGAGGCATAATGCAATCAGAGTAATTGGACACGACTAGTTTAGGGAGAAAATTGTGGAAAAAAGGGGGCACGTGATAGTCTGTGACTCTTCTCGGTCAGGACAGGGGTGGTATAAGGGGTAGAGGTGTAACAATTAGGGAATTGGAAACTACTAGATTGGGAGAACATGTAAAGATACTGTTGGTATTTTACTGATATGGCTTGTAGCTCTAGTTCTGTGAGACTAGTATTCGATTTTAAATTCAGACTTTTTGCTGATGCACTTGTAATGTTTTGTTTAAATGTTCCGTTATTACAGGACACCTCTGTGAGCTTTGCTTGCAAGCAGGCCCTAATAAGAGTACTTCGACCTAGGAACAAGCGCAGACATGTGACCCTACCCTCTCCACCACGCTCCAACACTCCAATGGGTATGTGCTGAAAGAAAAAAATACATTTTTTGGTAAAAATATACATCAATGCCTTAAAGTGCTACATTCTTACATTGAGCATTTTCTGCCAACCTCTTAGGTGATAAAGACGATGACGACGACGATGATGCCGATGACAAAATGCAGCCCTCCGGTATGACCGGGGGAGAAGGTGGCAGGCAGGAAAGTCAAGAACAAAACGAGGTGGACCATGGAGATTTTGAGATGGTGGTGAGTCTCGTCCAATCATCTTGCTTTCTCAGTCATGTGAGTCCGGTGATCGCTATTGACTCAAGGCCGTTGTTATGTATAAAGCTTTACATTGTACCGTGCCTGTGTTGTGCAGTCCGAGTCCATGGTTCTGGAGACGGCAGAGAATGTGAACAATGGAAACCCTTCTCCACTGGAGGCTCTGTTGGCCGGAGCTGAGGGCTTCCCTCCCATGCTGGACATTCCTCCGGATGCTGATGATGAGACCATGGTGGAACTGGCCATTGCGCTCAGTCTTCAACAGGATCAGCAAGGTTTGATTCTCAGTATCCTAATATTTTAGATCAAACACTAGGCTACAACTGGACAGTACTGGACCAGTAATCAGAAAGTTGCCAGTTCAAACCTCACCACTGCCAGGTTGCCACTGTTGGGCCCTTGAGCAAGACCCTCAATTGCGTAGATTGTATACTGTCTCAACTGTAAGTTGCTTTGGATAAAAAGCATCTGCTAAATGCCGAAAATGTATATCGTAGGTTCAGCCGAGGTGCTGCCAAATGGGGGTAAAAAAATAACACCACCACCCTCGCCCATTTTAGGGGGTGCATCACTGCAGAATGTTCTAGCTTGCAAGTTTGAATGTCAGGGATGGGAGGCATGGTTTGACGCGGTGTCCTCCCAGTGACACTGTGATGTCCGATCTCTGGTGGTGGTGGGAGTCACATGAAGCTTAGCGTTACCTAACCCAGAGAGAGTACTCAGTCATCAGCAGAATAGAATAGAGTCGAATATTCCTTTATTATTAACTCATATATACAGATACCTGTGTACGGTACGACGCATATCCCAGCTTGTTTGGAAGCTGGGGTCAGAGAGCAGGGTCAGCCAATGTGCGGCGCCCCTCGAGCCGAGAGGGTTAAGGCCCTTACTCGAGGACCCAACAGTGGCTGCATGGAAAAGCTAGGATCCATACTCTCAACCTTTCAAATGATAGCCCAAAGCTCTACCCACTAGGCTACCACTGTCCCTAAAATTAGTAATACATAGTGGGAATGCTGTGTGTGCCACATTTGTGTCTCTGCAGCAGAATTTCTTTTTCTGAAGAATTGTTTGTTACTATGGTGCAGGTAGCAGCAGCAGTGCTCTGGGCTTACAGAGTCTGGGTCTTTCTGGTCAGGCCCCCAGCTCCTCTTCTCTGGATGCAGGCACCTTATCAGACACTACAGCATCAGGTAACTTCAGCCACATCTACACAGCTATGCTTCTAACAGGTAGTATTCTATCACTGCTGTACCTTCATATTCCTGTCTACATTATTTCATGTTTTGATTTAATAATAAATTTTTGCACATTATAAACACCAATTTATTGTCCAAAACGAATATTTTTGTCATTTAACTTAGGACTTAAACACTTTTTGTTACTGTAAGTTACAGTGCTAATAAGAACATTATCATTTAATAACGTAAAGCTGTCATTTTTCCCCCCATTTGCATGTACATTTTCATCTTTGTGTGTTTTAAATATTGCTGTGTACCTTTAGAAAGACCCTTTGCAAAGTCTGCTGTTTTTTTCCTGTAACAGCTCTGGTTATACTTTCAGCCCCAGCCTCGGATGACGAGGGGAGCACAGCGGCCACCGACGGCTCCACGCTGCGCACCTCTCCCGCCGAGCATGGTGGCAGTGTAGGCTCAGAGAGCGGAGGCAGTGCCATCGACTCGGTGGCTGGAGAACACAACGGTGAGGGCTCGCTCTCAAGTGCGTATACGACATGGATGCATAGTGTGTCTAGTAGTAGCTGAACCTCGTGTTGACTTGGTGTTTTTGTGCTGCAGTGTCTGGGCGCAGCAGTGCCTATGGGGACACGGTGGTGGAGGGCCACCATGCCGGACCGGGCAGCGTGAGTTCCAGCACTGGAGCCATCAGCACCACCACTGCCCAGCAGGAGGGAGACGGCTCTGAGGGAGAGGCAGAGAATGAGGGAGACATTCACACCAGCAATAGGTCAGTTTTTTAACTCCCACAGCATTAATAGTCATGGTGTTCGAGCTGGATCGTTACATACTCACTTACGCTCTCACTCTAGGCTCCACATGGTACGTTTGATGCTGCTGGAGCGGCTCCTGCAGCACCTGCCCCAGCTGCACAGTGTGGGCGGAGTTCGTGCCATCCCATACATGCAGGTGATCCTCATGCTGACGGCTGACCTAGATGGAGAAGATGAAAAGGACAAAGGGGCCCTGGATGACTTGCTGGCTCAGCTCATCGGCGAGCTCGGCATGCACAAGAAGGTCAGAGTGGTATCCATGGTAACACATCCAGTATTTTCAACGTAGACATGCTCTTATGTGGGAACTTTCTTTTTTCTCTTCAGGATGTCTCAAAGAAGAATGAGCGCAGCCCAGTAAATGAAGTGCACCTGGTCATCATGAGGCTCCTCAGTGTCTTTATGTCACGCACAAAGTCTGGCTCCAAGTCATCTTCTGAGGTAATATAGGATCATAGAACTTCCACAACCATGTCTTCCACATTGGGCAGTTTACAACACTTAAACAGTCTGGTTAAATCAGACCATACTGAGACCATTGAGTGGCAGTGGTCATGGTCTGATCTCAGATAAACTCTGGAGCTCTGGCATTGGTATTGATGCCCAGGTCTGAGATCTGTATTGGCCAGGTGTTTAGCAGACAGAATTGTCCATGTCTGTGGAAGGGAGGTTGGATAGGGTTTTTTCCTTATCTGCCACTGTGTACTGCCGTCCCAGTCACTGACTGGTGCACCAGCTGAGCAGTTGGGAGAAGCTTTGTGTAAGCCCTGACTACAGAGTATTGTAGTATGCATGGGGACTTTGAAATGACAAGAATTAAAACAACCTGCCATCTTCAAGATAGAGAAGGCCAATCCTAGCAGGTCTGAGCAGAGCAGAGCAAAGCAACCTGCCATTGTAACTGATTACAGTGCAAGAAATTGAGGGTTCAGAGCCTTGCTCAGGTGCCCAGCAGTTGCAACTTTGTGGTGGTGGTACTTGAACAAGCAACTTCCTGATCACTAGTCCAGTACCACTGAGCTACCACTGCCACCTGAATATGAGGAGCCTGGCATGTTTTTTTCTGTTTAAAGCTTCCACTGTTGGATGAAAACCAATGGTTAGTTGTTGGAGACCAAGAGCGGCACCCAGTGGCGAGGATTGTAAATATGGCATTGGGGCCACTAGAGTAATTAACATAATTGCACCTTGATGTTTTGTGTATTTCCTGTGCAGTCCTCCTCGCTCATCTCCAACGCAACAGCTACTGCCCTGCTCAGTCTGGGTGCCATAGACTACTGTCTCCATGTGCTCAAGTCTCTGCTAGACTTCTGGAAGACGCAGCAAGGGGAGGAAGAGCCAACAGCTGCCAGTCAGCTCCTCAAACCCCACACCTCGTCCTCTCCTCCCGACATGAGCCCCTTCTTTCTGCGCCAGTATGTCAAGGTAACAGAAATGACACCCATGCCAGTGTAAAACTGTAATATTTGCTTGATAATTCACTGACCTTCGAGCGATTTGTACGGCTTTTTCAGGGTCACGCCGCTGACGTGTTCGAAGCGTACTCTCAACTCCTGACCGAAATGGTCCTACGGCTGCCCTATCAGATCAAGAAGATCGCCGACACCAACCCTCGCATTCCACCCCCCATCTTTGATCACTCCTGGTTTTACTTCCTCTCTGAGGTGACTTTTTTTTTTTTTTTTTTTTTTTTTTATCCCCAGCCTGTACAAATACAGGAATTTATACTTGGTTTTGTACAGGGATTTATTTTTTTTGTGTTTGTCCCATGCACCACCTATAGTACCTGATGATCCAACAGACGCCGTTTGTAAGAAGGCAGGTGAGAAAGCTGCTGCTCTTTATTTGCGGTTCAAAGGAAAAGTATCGCCAGCTCAGAGACCTCCATACGCTAGACTCCCACGTACGCAGCATAAAGAAGCTTCTGGAGGAGCAGGGCATCTTCCTCAGGGGAGGCATCGTCACGGCAACGTCAGGCTCTGCGCTGCAGTATGACACACTTATCAGTCTGGTGAGTCATTACGGTCCTGAGGAGAACTTGTTCACATGTTTGTGGTTGCCATTTGGGAAAGGGTGCTGGAGTTGACTCTTGTTTTTGTTTTTTTTGTTTTTAGATGGAGCACCTGAAAGCATGTGCTGAAATAGCAACCCAGAGAACTATCAACTGGCAGAAGTTTTGTGTCAAAGATGATTGTAAGTTTGTTTGTGTCTATTGAAGACGTATTTACCTTAATTTTTAGTATTTAGTCTGTCGACGGCTTATGTTGCATACAGGCAAACATTTAGAGTGTGTTCGAAAAGCTAGTGTGCTGTCTACATAGGCAGCATTTTACGTCATCCTGTGCGCGCTCCCGAGAAGGAGGCTGTTCGAAATCCTAGATGCCTTAAAATCCACACTTTTGAGGTATCTTAATATTTCAGTTATTTTGACTCAAGAACGAGTGAGCATCGGAAGCGTCCTTAGTGATCAAGGCAATCCCAGCATTCATTGCGGGTCGGGTGCTCTTCTCTCACAGAAAAATAAACATGGCTGACGGTGCGGACAAACAAATGGAGTTATTTTCAAACGTAAATAAAATATTAGTGATTTTTAACTTGTATAAACTTGTACCGAGTGTTTTTATTTGCAAGTTCGGGCTTGTCAGGAAATGTGACCTTTATCGGTACATGAAGGAAGACGTTATATTGTCATGTTAGCGTGCTGTGCTACCTCAATCCATTGGTTTTAATGGCAAGATGCTAAATGCTAAACGCGAAACCCGATGGAATCTCTGTCTAAGTAGCGCGTTTGAATAACATCCCTTACAAGTCATTGACTTATTAGAATCCTCTCTGCTAAGGCATCTGCCTATGTAGACAGCAAGGCAGCTCTCTAGGTTTTCGAACACACCCTTAGTCTCAAACCTTTTTAACCTGTTGACTTGGAATGTACTCAGATAAGCTAAAATGCATCTGATTTTAGGGGGCACCCAGGTGGCGCAGTGGGATATACCCCTAGCGCACCAGAGCTGGGATTCACAACTCTCCAGTTCGGAGAGGCAATGCCTGCATCAGACAAAATTTGCCATCAGTCTGTTGAGTGGGAAAAGACCAGACTAATAAGTAGGTGGGGTCTTCAAAAGCTGTGCAAGGACCCTGGTTAGCAGCTCGTGTCTCTCAATGCACGATATCTAGCCTCGTGAGAATCCCCTGAAAAACAGGCAAATAAAAAGGGGTTGAGGGGCTTTGCACGTGTCAAAGGGGGTGTGGGGCAGGCAAATATACCTTACTCTAATACAATCGGGATCCCCAGCAGCGGGATCTCATTAATTACGATGTCTTTAATACACTTTGAACCTGTACATTTTGGTGTGCCGTTTCGGTAACGCTCCAGTCCTAACGTCCAGTGTCTCTTGCCAGCGGTGTTGTACTTCCTACTGCAAGTGAGTTTCCTGGTGGATGAAGGCGTATCTCCAGTGCTCCTGCAACTGCTCTCCTGTGCGCTGTGTGGTAGCAAAGTCATGGCTGCCTTCAATTCCGGAGGCTCTTCTACAGGCGCCGGGGCCTCCCAGTCCTCCCAGAGCAAGTCGTCCAGCAAGAAGAGCAAAAAGGAGGACAAGGAGAAAGAGAAAGAAGGTGACACTATTTCCCCAAATCCAGTTCTGTATGCTTTTGAAGGACTGTTTATCAATGATTGGGTGATGTTCAACTGTTGTATGTGTTTATCCTTTGTTTTGGGACAGGGGATGGAGCAGGCAGTCAGGAGGACCAGCTGTGCACTGCTCTGGTCAGTCAGCTCAACAAATTTGCAGACAAAGAGACTTTGATTCAGTTCCTGCGCTGCTTTTTGTTGGAGTCCAACTCTTCCTCTGTGCGCTGGCAAGCCCACTGTTTGGCATTGCACATCTACAGGTACAGGACAATCCCACATTATTTAGCATTTCACCTGATGTTTTCCTCGTTAAGCACATGTTCAAGTCAGGGCAACTGTTTTCTGTCCAGGAACTCCACCAAATCCCACCAGGAAATGCTGTTGGACCTGACCTGGGCCATTTGGCCTGAGCTTCCTGCGTATGGTCGGAAAGCTGCCCAGTTTGTCGACCTGCTGGGTTATTTCTCCCTCAAGACCCCTCAAACAGAAAGAAAGGTGTGGAAGCTTTATAATAAGGTTTATAATTATTCTATAAGCTACATAGTAATCATACAGGTGAACTTACTGACTTCAGCCCATCTCTTGCTCTGTACTCTTTGTCACCACCATAAGACCCCAACTAACTGGCTGTTATTTGAGTGGTGGATCGTTGGGATTTTTAAACACCTCAGTGTTTCTCTTACTGTTTAGCCATGTGATCAGAAAGTGTCCATTGATCGCCGCTCAGGTGGCACAGTGGTAAAAACACACATCGTATCAAGTCTCAGCTCTGCCTGCCAACTGGGCTGAGCGGCCACATGAACTACGATTGGCCTGTTATTCGGATAGGGGTGGGATATTAAAGCCGAATAGGGACTCTCTTATAACTCATGCAACTATGACCTCTGCTGGCTGATTGATGGCGCCTGCACGGAGACGGGAAAAGAGTCCTGTCAGAGTGTCTGTACACAGTGCTGATCTGCACTTCACTCGTCAATGTGTAGGTGACAGAATGCATTAGGCTGCTGCCCACGTGTCGGAGGGAGAAAAAGGGGAAAAATGCATAAAGAAAATATAAACAAAGAAAGTGTCCACTGATCAAAAGAGAAATAGCTCAAGTCTTTAACTCTACAGGCACCATTACGTCCAATCAATGGACTCATATGCTCATATTGGAACTCACCCTACCATGTGATTACCATGCTAGTATAATTGCAGTGCAGTTAATAATCCACCACCCAAACAACTTCTGATCAAAAGTGGTCTTGGGAATGCGGTGGTATTGCCAAAGTGTACAAAGCAACACATGCTAGAGTCAGTTATTGCATACCCATACATATAAGTTTATGTCTGTGGTAATTGTAGCTTATACTAGAGTGATGTAACTAATAAGATGCTTTCTGGGTGCATAATGGTCATTATTTGCTCTGCTTACAGCTGAAGGAATACTCACAGAAAGCTGTTGAGATTTTGAGGACACAAAACCACATACTCACCAATCATCCCAACTCAAACATTTACAAGTAAGTACTAAGAGCATATTGCCCCATCATTACCAATTACTGTTAATGTCCTCAAATGACTACAATAAATGCTTGTTCCACTTACAGTACCCTGTCTGGACTGGTGGAATTTGATGGCTTTTACCTTGAAAGCGATCCCTGCTTAGTGTGCAACAATCCCGAAGTGCCGTTCTCTGTAAGTCAGCAGCGTCTTACTTGATTCCATTCTAAAGTGCAGCATGATATCCGTCTGTGTTTATTCATTATTGACTGTGCTTTATTCGGTCAGAACATCAAACTGTCTTCGATCAAAGTGGACACTCGATATACTACCACGCAGCAAGTTGTTAAACTGATTGGCAGCCACACCATCAGCAAAGTCACTGTCAAGATAAGCGACCTCAAGAGGACCAAGATGGTGCGTACCATCAATCTGTACTACAACAACAGGACCGTTCAGGCGATTGTGGAGCTGAAAAATAAGTAAGCTTGCTTGTCTCAGATTTTTTCTTGCTGTTAATCAATTTGTATAAATAACTGTTTTAATCACACTGTTTATTCGAATTTAATTTAGACCTGCTCGCTGGCACAAAGCCAAGAGAGTGCAGTTAACACCCGGTCAGACAGAAGTCAAGATTGACCTGCCCCTTCCCATCGTGGCCTCCAATTTAATGATTGAATTCTCCGACTTCTATGAGAACTACCAAGCGTCAACGGAGACCCTGCAGTGCCCACGCTGCAGTGCCTCTGTCCCCGCCAACCCGGGAGTGTGTGGCAACTGTGGAGAGAACGTCTATCAGTGTCACAAGTGCCGGTATGGAAGCATACTACTATGCACAGGGGTAGAAATTAAAATGTACACTCTTTTTGTTCTTTTCATCATTCCGTTCATGTTATTTCTTACTAGGTCTATTAATTACGATGAGAAAGACCCCTTCCTGTGTAACGCCTGTGGTTTCTGTAAATATGCTCGTTTTGACTTCATGCTCTATGCAAAACCTTGCTGTGCTGTGGATCCTATTGAGAATGAGGAAGACAGGAAAAAGGTAAGTGGTGCATTATTTAGGAAGACCATCTTTTGCTGGTGTCCGATATAAAATATATATTTTAAAATCTATTGTCTAAAGTTTAAGGTCACCAACATTTTTTGTGTTCATTTAAATGTAGTTTAAATATATTTCACACCAGGTTATAGGGACAGTAGTGGCCTAGTGGGTAGGGCTTTGGGCTATCAAAGGAAGGTTGTGGATTTGAATCTTGGCTGTGTTGTGCAGCCACAGTTGGGTCCTTGAGCAAGGCCCTTCACCACTCGGCTCCAGAGGCACCGTTTAATGGCTAATGCTGGGTTCATGAAACTTTCCTGCTTCATTCAAATGGTGCATTACACCTTAATAAAGTGCTGCAATGCCACGGCAAATGATTTCAGGATTAGTAAAAGTAAGAGTTCTCGGTTAGAATCTCTGCTCTGCCACCGGTTGGCTGGACGCCATCTAGCGGGCACAATTGGCAGTGCATGCAGCAGACACAAATTGGCCACTGTGTGGGATGACTGGACTAAGTGGGTGTGGTCTTTAAAGTTGCGCAAGGACCCTGGTTAGCAAATAGAGGCGCCTGTGCTAAAAGCATGGCTGAAAAAAAGGGGTCCAGTAGGACTACTCAAGGGTCAGAGGAGATGTGAGCAGCAATATACATAAATAAATAGAGGAAAGTGGGACTGTTATCTAAAATGCAAACCCAGTATCTACTTTTTTAAATATGTGTAGTCAGAGTGAGAGTTTGGACTGCTGAATTGTATCACACCCACCCTCAGTGTGCATGCGTCAGTTCTGTTTGCAAACTCATTTAAAGAGTCCTTACAATTGTACTTAAACAGAAAAGCATTTGTATTTAAATATTAAACAAAACTGTACAGCAATCCCTCCTCGATCGCGGGGGTTGCGTTCCAGAACCCCCCCGCGAAAGTTGAAAATCCGCGAAGTAAAAACCATGTGTTTATATGGTTATTTTTATATATTTTAAGCCCTTATAAACCCTCCCAAACTCTTATAAACATTTCCCGCACAGTTATAGAGCATAAAGCGGAATCTAATGCTTCTCTCCTTCGCTGAACCAATCAGCACCCAGGATACTTAACCGCGTGCTCTGATTGGGTAGCTTCTCAGCCATCCGCCAATAGCGTTCCGTGTATGAAATTAACTGGGCAAACCAACTGAGGAAGCATGTATCAGAAATAAAAAGACTGCTTGTCTACAGAAATCTGCGAACCAGCGAAAAATCTGCGATTTATATTTAGACATGCTTGCATATAAAATCCGCGATAGAGTGAAGCTGCGAAAGTCGAAGCTCGATATAGCGAGGGATTACTGTAGTACCACTATACTAATCTGTCTTGCATCTTTTGTGCAGGCTGTAACCAACATCAACACTCTTCTGGATAAAGCTGACCGTGTTTATCATCAGCTCATGGGCCATCGGCCTCAGCTGGAGAGTCTGCTGTCAAAGGTGAATGAGGCAGCACCAGAAAAGCCACAGGTTAGTAATATGTTCCCCTTGCACATTAAAAGTGTAATTATTTATTTATTTAATTTACGTTGCTCCAATTTGTTATAGCCACATCTTTAGTAACCCTGGGGCTGCCACCCACATGTGTGGCAGGGCTGGAGTTGAGATGTGACGTTTAATAAAGTGCTTCAGAAGCGCAGTCACACTTTTTTTTTATATGTATTCTGCGTACTGTGTACTCATTATCAGGACGACACTGGTGCAGGAGCAGGCCTGGGAACATCTACTGCTAGTGTGAACAGGTACATTCAGCAGCTGGCACAGGAATACAGTGGAGACTGCAAAACCTCATTTGATGAGCTCTCTAAGATCATACAGGTAAAACAAAGTCATCGTACTTTATTGTAATTATCGCTTTTTTTAGCATAACCGAAAAGCTTCCCACCTTTCTAAATTCAAAATATCAACTATGCTAACAACATGAAAACGAGTGGTCTCTAATGCTTTATGTTCCACCCCGTGCAGAAAGTGCTTGCGTCTCGTAAAGAGCTGCTGGAGTACGACCTGCAGCAACGAGAGGCAGCTACCAAGTCCTCACGCACCACCACCCAACCCACCTTCACAGCCAGTCAGTACAGAGCCCTGTCTGTGCTCGGCTGCGGACACACATCCTCCACCAAGTGCTACGGCTGCGCGTCTGCGGTCACGGGTCACTGCATCACTCTGCTGCGTGCGCTGGCCACCAACACCGCCATCAGGCAGATCCTGGTACACCAAAACCTCATTCGAGAGCTGTTCGAACACAACCTCCGCCGTGGAACTGGTGCTATGAGGGAAGAGGTGCGGCAGCTCATCTGCCTGCTAACGAGGTATAATAAAGATGTTTGCACATGTTTTTTTATGGATATATACTGTATATAAAGTAGTGCCCTTTTAATGTCAGTTTGTATTGATTACTTAATTTACAGAGATCACCCAGAGGCCACTCAGCAGATGAACGACCTGATCATAGTCAAGGTGTCGGCCGCTTTGAAGGGGCACTGGGCAAACCCCGACCTGGTAGGAATTTTATTAATTCTGTGGAGTAATTCTGCAATGTTTAAATTATATAATTTCATGGTTCTATGATAGAAATCTGTTAATTTCATATTTGATTAACCTTATATTAGTGCTTCATTCACTCTGCAATTCTCCTATGCCCTAGATCTTGTCTTTTCATGAGTAAAAGCGACGTAAACAAGGGCTTAAATTGGCCACATTTGTCGTTTGCGCCCAGCTTATTCCAAGGGTTTGTGTTCTTGCTTCGTAGGTCAGCAGCCTGCAGTATGAAATGCTTCTTCTCACTGACTCCATAGCAAAAGAAGGAGGTTGCTGGGAGCTCAGACTACGTTGTGGTGAGTGCTTTCTTTCCTATTATAAAATTACTCTCAACATAGCCGTGTTTTAAAGTGTCTCAATGCTTCTATTTCATTGATTAACCAGTAACAATCTCTTATTGTGCTGTGTTCAGCCCTGAGTCTCTTCCTGATGGCTGTCAATATAAAGACCCCAGTAGTGGTGGAGAACATTACACTGATGTGCCTAAGAATCTTACAGAAACTTATCAAACCCCCTGCACCCACTAGCAAGAAAAACAAGGTACAGTGCCACACCTGTAACAATAGTAAGGAACTGTTTTAGTCCAGTGTTGTATCGTCTAATGCTTTTTCTATATTGCAGGACGCTGCTGTTGAATCCTTAACCACAGTTAAGCCATATTGCAATGAGATTCACGCTCAGGCCCAGCTCTGGCTCAAAAAGGATCCCAAGGCATCATATGAAGCCTGGAAAAAGTGCCTTCCTGCTAGATGTGAGTGTTCTTTATTTAGCCTAAAAGTTCTCAGTGCCGCTTTGACGTGTCTATGACGTGGTGTATGACGATCATTTATTGTGTGCTTGTGTCTCATCCAGGCCAAGATTCTGTCTCTAAGCCTTCAAATAAGGCTGAGCTCAGGAGACAGTACCTGATGGAGAAGTATGTGTGGAAGTGGAAGCAGTTCATGAGGGCGAAATCAGAGGGCTTGTTCCCTCGCCTGCTCAAACTGGGTCACAACAACTGGCTGAGACAGGTAAAGGATCTCTGTACTTCTGTATCCAATCTCTAGATCAATAGACCCACATTTTGTCCATGATTTCTGGCAACCCAGGCAACAAATCGAAACATATCAAATTCATCAACACATCAAAATCAAAGCAAAATATATATTTAATTAATGAAAATGGTGGCAATCTGATCTCACTGTGGTTTACAATATGTAGTGCAAAGCCTCCACAAGGGGGCGTTTGTGTACAAGTTCAATTTTCATGTGCCTGTTATAATTTGTTTATTTAATTATTATTAGTTTATACTGTGACCCACCCAAGGATCCTGACTCAGGGTTTGAAAAACCATGCTCTAGAAAATCTATTGTTGTTCAGGCGCAGGGGTTTATCAAAACCCTTATTTTAAGCAATATATTTTTTTTCCCCAGGTGCTTTTTACGCCGGCTACTCAGGCAGCAAGGCAAGCTGCCTGCACCATCGTTGAAGCCCTGACTACCATTCCCAGTCGCAAACAGCAGGTCCTGGACCTTCTCACCAGGTAGAGAAAGCATATTGCATACAGTCTGTAAACACATTTTCTATAACAAACCATCTTATAAATAGTTTAACGTTTAGCAGCATTTAATGGTTGTAAACCTTCTTGTTGCTTAGTTACCTGGACGAGCTGAGTGTTGCTGGAGAATGTGCTGCCGAGTACCTGGCTCTCTACCAGAAGCTTATTAAACCTGCTCACTGGAAGGTGTACCTGGCTGCTCGTGGAGTTCTGCCCTATATTGGCAACCTTATCACAAAGGTAACTGTATTAAAAGCTTCAGGTTTCAGTCCAGATCTGTCTCCTATTTAGAACATACGCTGCATCATGAAAAGCAATACAAAACAACAACACTTAGTATCCTCAGTTCCCAAACTATTAAATTAATTAGGAAATAATAGGTGATGACATGGTGGTGAACATGCCTCTGTCTTGATTTTTTTGGGTATGTTGCAGGAATCAAATTCAAACTTTAACCCAAACATGTCATGCTAATAAAGCTTAAAGGGAATGAACAAATCATAGATTCTTGTGTTTTATTAGCATTTTACAAAAGGCCCCACTTCATTTGGAAATGTGTTTTTGCACTTTTTATATAGTTATTAGTTATTTCCATTTCCATAACCCTTTTTTTAATTTCTCGATTCAGGAAATTGCCCATCTCCTAGCATTAGAAGAAGCAACACTGAGCACAGACCTGCAGCAAGGATATGCCCTCAAGAGTCTCACTGGTAAGAAAAAGAAAACACCCAGCATACACTGTCAATTATCATCGCATTATTATGACCACCAGCTATTACTTACCGCGGTGGGCGTGGGCAGCACGGACAGCAGCTAGACGTAGGTCCTGGTAGGTTCTCACGGGTACCTGGAGCCATGCTAACTGCAGTGCATCCCACAATCGCTGGAGGGTGTGTGGGGGAGGATCCATAGAGCGAACACAACGATCAAGGTGGTCCCACAGATGCTCATTTGGGTTCAAGTCTTGGGAATTAGGGGGTCAGGGTAGTACTTGGAAGTCTTGGTCATACTCTGGCAGTTCTAGACGTGTGATATGTCGCATTGTCTTGCTGGAAGATCCCATTCGCCCCAGGAAAGATGATCGGCATGTATGGGTGTATGTGATCTGCAAGGATGGATTCCTACCCAAATCAGTTGAGAGTGCCTTCCACATGGATGCACGGGCCCAGAGAATGCCACAAAACATTCCCCAGACCATAACACTGCCACAGCCGTCGAAAGTAAGAAGTGGTCATAATAATGTGACTTGACAGTGGATTAATACTGGAACTAAAATTCTCCTTTCTGTAGGCCTTCTGTCCTCCTTTGTGGAAGTGGAGTCAATTAAAAGGCATTTTAAGAGCCGGCTGGTAGGCACTGTACTGAACGGATACCTGTGTCTGAGGAAACTGGTGGTTCAAAGAACCAAATTAATCGACGAGACTCAGGATATGCTTCTGGAGATGCTGGAAGACATGACAACAGGTACATCACCTCACTCTCTTTGCTTCACTGAATAAGGTTGTTTTGTTCGCAGAGGCTTAATTAATATTGTGTATTTTCAGGAACGGAGACTGAAACGAAGGCGTTCATGGCAGTGTGCATCGAGACGGCGAAACGCTACAACCTGGATGATTACCGCACCCCTGTCTTCATCTTTGAGAGACTTTGCAGCATAATCTACCCTGTAAGGAAATCTTGTGCTTCTTTTTAGGAGAAAACACCCAGCTCCTGCTTACATGCTTATATGTCTTTTTTTCTGTGATATTTTGCTATTTTGTAGGAGGAGAACGAGGTAACCGAGTTCTTTGTGACATTGGAGAAGGATCCTCAGCAGGAGGACTTTCTGCAGGGCCGCATGCCAGGCAACCCGTACAGCAGTAATGAACCTGGCATCGGTCCTCTCATGAGGGACATCAAGAACAAGATCTGCCAAGATTGTGATCTGGTTGCACTGTTGGAGGATGACAGTGGGATGGAGGTATGTCATGCACACAGGAAGCTTGTCATGATTATGAATCATTTTTAGGATTAAACAAATATTGTTCTGATTATTATGCTTCTAATTAAGCATTGATACAGTTTACATAGAAACATACCGATAAGGATAGTGACTAGCCTGTTAATTTGATTAGACCAGTCCAGTCTTTCAGACACTTTCCTAATTTTGGAATGTAACAAGTGATTACAGTATCGATTTAGTATCGTAACCCATCCTGCACTGCTTTATGCTTAGGTCAAGGCTAGTTAGTACACTTTGGTTATTGATTGGTTGTCCTTATTTCTGCTCCTGAACATGCAAATGTTATTAGTGTGATTGCGGTAGGCAATTTTTGAGATATCGACCTTGTTCCAACTCTAAATCCTCTGTCCTGTTGATGACACCACGGCTTGTATATAGCTTTTGGATACACGCACCCGTTCATCTGCCACGCCTGTTTTTATACCCATTTTTTGGACCGTTCACTTTTCGAATTTTTAATATATCGATGCCATTCCAGCTTCAAATCGTCCGTCTTGCCGTCTTGCTTTTTATTGCGTCCAATTGCCCGATTGAGTCAGGCTTCCTCTCCACCAATGCCACCACGCCCCCTCCGACACGTGGGCAGCATGCCGTATGTATCTTATCACCTGCACTTTGACGAGTGCAGTGCAGCTCAGCGTGGTGTACGGCGAGGACACACCCTGAGAGCCTCTGTTCTCGTCTCTGTGCAGGCGTCATCAATCAGCCTCCAGGGGTCGTAATTGCCCCACTCATGGGAGAGAGACCCCATCCGGCTTAGTCCTGCCCATATCTGAACAAGAGGCCAATCGTTGTTTATGTGGCCACTCAGCCTTAGACGGTAGGCAGAGTCGGGATTCGATACGATGTATTCGAGATCCCAGCTCTGGTTCCAGCATGTGTTTTTACCGCTGCGCCACCTGAGCGGCGTATACAGCTGTTTGGTACTAGCACCTGTTCAACCACCAAGCCTTTTTGTATACCCAATTTTGCACCATTCACTTCCATTCATTTTTAGAAAGGCAGGTTGATCTACTAAACTTCTGCATGCATGACCAAAAAAGTATTTGAACACCACCACCTGCATAACCAAAAGTATTCGGAAGCCTACCACTGCTAAGCTGCAATCACACTCGCATTTTTTTCAGGAAATGCACCTCTCTAGTTTAACATCCCTAATGTAATGCTTTAAATGGGGTTCTGATTGGCTGCTACTTCTAGTAACAAATAGACATCAAACCACTATTAGCACGATTTATAGTCTTGGCTAAGCAATTAGCAGCTTTTTTTGTTGCTGGCACCTGTTGTATAATGCATTTATATGGTTTTGTTCCTTTAGCTGCTTGTGAACAACAAGATCATTAGTCTGGACCTGTCTGTGGCTGAGGTTTACAAGAAAGTCTGGTGCCCAACCAACGAGGTAGGATATACTGTATAACACATTTTACCATGTTCTTTGTGCATTGTAGTATTATTTAATAATATTACTCTGTTATTAAATGTTTCTTCCCATAAGGGTGAACCAATGCGAATCATCTATCGTATGAGAGGGCTTCTAGGTGATGCTACAGAGGAATTTATTGAGTCTTTGGACTCTACTACAGGTATGTAAACTTTAGAAACTGATCTATATGGCCATTATACAGTATATTATATTTTATATTATACAAAGGTGTGCTGAAGAGCTCATTCAGCTTGAACATCCTATTCCAAAACCTGGCCACTGAGAGAGTTTCAGTCTTCATGGACCTCTGTCATTTGGGGCACTGTCATGCTGAAACAGGAAAGGACCCCGAAGTGTGCCCTGAGAATTCTAAACATCTAATTTATTAGCAATGGATGTGGCTTTTGACCTGGTATATTTTGTTTTCATTCGCACAGATGAAGAGGAGGATGACGAAGAGGTGTATAAAATGGCTGGAGTCATGGCTCAGTGTGGAGGGCTGGACTGCATGCTCAACAGACTGTCTGGAATCAAGGACTTTAAACAGGGCAGACATCTACTTACAGTAAGTAATTTACCTGTTAAAATGTGCATTTTTCTGATATTAATATGCCTGATAATTCATGCTGACAAAATGGCCGGTAGTAACGCTGGAAACCTGTGCACTTTCTTTAGGTCCTGCTGAAGCTGTTTAGCTACTGTGTCAAAGTAAAGATCAATAGACAGCAGCTGGTCAAACCGGAAATGAACACGCTGAATGTTATGCTCGGCACTTTGAACCTGGTAGGTGACACTCAATCGGTGCACTTGCGTATTTCAAGAGGTGTTCGCAGGTTTCAGGCAAATGTTTAATCATGCATTGTTTGTATTCATCAGGCACTGGTCGCAGAGCAGGAGAGCAAGGATAGCGGTGGGGCATCTATAGCAGAGCAGGTCCTCAGCATCATGGAGATCATTCTAGATGAGGCCAATGCTGAAACTCTGTCTGAGGATAAGGTAATCAGTCAGATGTAGATTGATTGGTCATTTAGAAGCCAATGTGACGTATCCCAGAAATGGCACACAATTGATTTGGGTAATTTAGTGTTTAATAGTGTTGGCTGAAGACCTCAGGCTATTAGGGCACATTCACATGAGAAGCGTTTTGGGCTTGGCTTGAGCGGTGCGGTAAAATGTCATCAAAGTGCGAATATGAGATGAATGTGCATTTGTGAGGAATAACCGTCAAACACACTATGAAAGCACCCACATACATCTATTTTAGCTGTATTTTTTTACTGTTTTACTTTTAAAGCTTAGTGTGCTGAGAAATTGTGGCAGTCAGCTTTTCCGAGAGCTTAACGTGGTTTAATGTATTAAAAGAACGACATAGGAACACTTAACCTCTAATAATTATTACCGCTCATAAATTCCTCGCTCTTTTTAATACAGTGTATCACAAAAGTGAGTACACCCCTCACATTTCTGCAAATATTTTATTATATCTTTTCATGGGACAACACTATAGAAATAAAACTTGGATATAACTTAGAGTAGTCAGTGTACAGCTTGTATAGCAGTGTAGATTTACTGTCTTCTGAAAATAACTCAACACACAGCCATTAATGTCTAAATGGCTGGCAACATAAGTGAGTACACCCCACAGTGAACATGTCCAAATTGTGCCCAAAGTGTCAATATTTTGTGTGACCACCATTATTATCCAGCACTGCCTTAACCCTCCTGGGCATGGAATTCACCAGAGCTGCACAGGTTGCTACTGGAATCCTCTTCCACTCCTCCATGATGACATCACAGAGCTGGTGGATGTTAGACACCTTGAACTCCTCCACCTTCCACTTGAGGATGCGCCACAGGTGCTCAATTGGGTTTAGTCCATCACCTTTACCTTCAGCTTCCTCAGCAAGGCAGTTGTCATCTTGGAGGTTGTGTTTGGGGTCGTTATCCTGTTGGAAAACTGCCATGAGGCCCAGTTTTCGAAGGGAGGGGATCATGCTCTGTTTCAGAATGTCACAGTACATGTTGGAATTCATGTTTCCCTCAATGAACTGCAGCTCCCCAGTGCCAGCAACACTCATGCAGCCCAAGACCATGATGCTACCACCACCATGCTTGACTGTAGGCAAGATACAGTTGTCTTGGTACTTCTCACCAGGGCGCCGCCACACATGCTGGACACCATCTGAGCCAAACAAGTTTATCTTGGTCTCGTCAGACCACAGGGCATTCCAGTAAGCCATGTTCTTGGACTGCTTGTCTTCAGCAAACTGTTTGCTGGCTTTCTTGTGCGTCAGCTTCCTTCTGGGATGACGACCATGCAGACCGAGTTGATGCAGTGTGCGGCGTATGGTCTGAGCACTGACAGGCTGACCTCCCACGTCTTCAACCTCTGCAGCAATGCTGGCAGCACTCATGTGTCTTATCTTTTAAAGCCAACCTCTGGATATGACGCCGAACACGTGGACTCAACTTCTTTGGTCGACCCTGGCGAAGCCTGTTCCGAGTGGAACCTGTCCTGGAAAACCGCTGTATGACCTTGGCCACCATGCTGTAGCTCAGTTTCAGGGTGTTAGCAATCTTCTTATAGCCCAGGCCATCTTTGTGGAGAGCAACAATTCTATTTCTCACATCCTCAGAGAGTTCTTTGCCATGAGGTGCCATGTTGAATATCCAGTGGCCAGTATGAGAGAATTGTACCCAAAACACCAAATGTAACAGCCCTGCTCCCCATTTACACCTGGGACCTTGACACATGACACCGGGGAGGGACAACGACACATTTGGGCACAATTTGGACATGTTCACTGTGGGGTGTACTCACTTATGTTGCCAGCTATTTAGACATTAATGGCTGTGTGTTGAGTTATTTTCAGAAGACAGTAAATCTACACTGCTATACAAGCTGTACGCTGACTACTCTAAGTTATATTCAAGTTTCATGTCTATAGTGTTGTCCCATAAAAATATATAATGAAATATTTGCAGAAATGTGAGGGGTGTACTCACTTTTGTGATACACTGTACATTTACATTTTCGTCATTTAGCAGACGCTTTTATCCAAAGCAACTTAAAGCACTGTGCAGTATATTGTCCATTGAATTGAGGGTTAAGGGCCTTGCCTCAAGGGCCCAACAGTGGCATCCTGGCAGTAGTGTGGTTCGAACCAGTGACCTTTGATTACTAGTCCAGTACATTAAACACTAGGCTACAACTGGTACAATAAATCACGTTAAGCGTTGTTCATGTTTAGCGTTGTTTGTACTGCTTGGGTTGCTTTTACCACATCATATCAAACAGTTCATCTCATTGGATGTGCTTTGAGGTGCTTTGCGCCACCAAGGAGACAAATTAAGTCACAAAACTTAAATCCGTTAAAGTCAACCTTGAATCTAGCAAAACATTGTGAGAACATGTGACATGGCGACTTGTATGCTGGGAAATGTGGAGACTGGGACTGCAGTTAATAGCAATCCAACCTTTTCTTAAACCACCAATACTCAAGTCTCTCTGTGACTTAAATACCATGTGATAGTCGGATCACTTCATTTGCACACTACCCTGTATTATGCAATCTTCTACTTACTATAAACTGACCAGTAAACATCAAAAGTTTGCAAGGTCTCGACCTGTCTTGTCCATCTTTATGCTGACGTGTATGTACAATTGCACTCTGCTGAACTGATTGTTGATTTAATAATCACTCCCTATCGTGCAGAGTAACCTGCTGCTGACGGGAGATAAGGATCAGCTGGTGATGCTGCTGGATCAGATCAACACTACTTTTGTGCGCTCCAACCCCAGTGTCCTGCAGGGTCTTCTACGCATCATTCCCTACCTGTCCTTCGGAGAGCTGGAGAAAATGCACATCTTGGTGGAGCGCTTCAAACCTTGTTGCAGCTTTGATAAGTATGAACTTAAATTTTCTGTACAAACGGAAATGCTACAGTGAAGTGAACTTTGACTGATTGTGTTTCCTTGTTTGTTTTAGGTATGATGAGGAGCACAATGCAGATGATAAAGTTTTCCTAGACTGTTTCTGTAAAATTGCAGCAGGGATCAAGAATAACAGTAATGGTCATCAGCTCAAGGATCTAATCCTTCAGAAGGGCATCACTCAGAGTGCTCTGGACTACATGAAAAAACATATCCCAAGCGCCAAAAAGTATGACCTGGTTTTCTGTACTGCTGCTGAACGTACTGCTTTGTTTGTGTTGCTCTTTCTAACCATGCTGGGTTTCGTTCTGTAGTTTGGATGCAGATGTGTGGAAGAAGTTCCTTGCCCGGC
Source organism: Trichomycterus rosablanca (assembly GCF_030014385.1). Taxonomy (NCBI): domain Eukaryota; kingdom Metazoa; phylum Chordata; class Actinopteri; order Siluriformes; family Trichomycteridae; genus Trichomycterus; species Trichomycterus rosablanca. The sequence goes on along the minus strand of NC_086006.1, from coordinate 8,268,531 downwards.
CAGCCCTTCCCTTTATCCTCAGACTTCTGCGTGGTCTGGCAACCCAGCATCCTCCTACACAGGTACTGCACATGTCCATTTTCAATTAGAGATGATTAATAGTAATTAAAAACATGTGGAAGGGGGCATGGTGCTCACTCGATTTTGTACTACCCCACCTCTGGAATTAGAATCTGAGCAGTGCTATTGCCCTGTCTGGGTGTCTATCAGGCACAATTGGCTGTGCCTTATTGAAGGAGGTGAATGTGGTTTTTCAATGCTGCAGCAAATGTGACTTCTGCTGGCTGCACAACTGCACTAGTGGTAAATGATTAGCAGAGGGCATTGAGAGGATCTAGGGGGTGCAGTTGTATAGGGTGGGATACGTCAGGAAAGGCATCCGGCCTAAAAACTGGACCAAATCAGGTATGTGGGCCAGAATAGAACCGCCTTAATATGGTAGCAGCCAACAGAAAGAAAAATTAAATAATCTTTTGGCTCTTTCAGTGTTTACAGACTAATAATGTACTGTAGTTGTTGCTTTGTATGACATCTTACTGGTTCTTTTCTCCTGTCCTGTTTAGATGCTCATAGGAACAGACTCTATTAGCAATTTGCACAAGTTGGAGCAGGTGTCCAGTGATGAAGGCATAGGCACTTTGGCTGAGAACCTTCTGGAAGCTTTGAGGGAGCATGCAGACGTGAACCTGAAGATTGATGCAGCTAGAAGGGAGACACGAGCAGAGAAAAAGCGGATGGCCATGGCAATGAGGCAGAAAGCTCTGGGCACATTGGGCATGACTGTAAGTCTGAAAACATACAGCAATACAGTAAACATTCAGTACACATCTATACAGAGATCAATGAACCATAACATTAGGTACACCTTGCAGTACATGGGTTGACTGCATGAGATATGGGATGACATAAAGACTTAAGTGAATTTGGTATGGGCCAGATCACTTTGGCATAATGACTGGGTAGAAGACCAAGGGTGCTTGAAGGCAGCCATGGTGAATACCCACTGACAGTGATCCAAGGAGGGTGTTAGCCAGCCATGATTCATTAATGCCTAAGGACTTTGAAGGCCATGTCGTCTGGTACAGACCAACAGAAGGACTATTGTGGCTCAAATAGCAGATTATGCACATCCAACCCTTTGGTATATGGGCTGTATAGTCACAGGCCAACTAAAGTGCTCACCCAACTCATATATACCTTTGAAAGCACCTACAATGAACACACACGCATCAGAACTGGGCATCAGAGCAATGGAAGGAGGTTGACTGACCCCAAGAATGCTGTTTTCCACATAATGATGTGGACGGCAAAGTAGAGAAGTTAAAGGACATAATGGTAATATCCTGGTACCAGATACCACAGAACTACTTGAGACGACTTGTGGAGTTAATGCCTGAGCAGGGTCAGAGCTGACTCTACAGCAGATTTAGACCAGTGGTCCTAATGTTTTGGCTTATTTGTATATAATCCACATGAAAGCAGATTTACTGTTATGTCGCCTTTTATTAAACGTTTCATTCCAGACCAATGAGAAGGGACAGGTGGTGACAAAGACGTCACTGTTGAAGCAGATGGAGGAGCTTATAGAGGAGCCTGGGCTGACATGCTGCATCTGCCGAGAAGGTTACAAGTTCCAGGTATCGCTGCTTACATTTTTCTACTGCGTAGATTCAAGGTGTTTTATTCGTTCATCATGACTCAAACCTAAGGTTTCTCCACACAGCCCACAAAGGTCCTGGGGATCTACACGTTTACAAAGCGCGTGGCTCTGGAAGAGTTTGAGAACAAACCTCGCAAGCAGCAGGGCTACAGCACTGTTTCGCACTTTAACATAGTTCATTACGACTGTCACCTCGCTGCTGTCCGGTAGGTGTACTTTTCAATGTGGTTCTGAATATCACTGCTTAGTGGAATAATTGAAGCTTGATTATTCATCTGTGCTTTTTCAATCAGGCTTGCTCGAGGGCGTGAGGAGTGGGAAAGTGCCGCTCTGCAGAACGCCAACACCAAGTGCAATGGGCTCTTGCCTGTGTGGGGGCCACACGTACCTGAATCAGCCTTTGCTACTTGTCTGGCAAGGTGGGTTGACAATTTTATGAATATTTTTTTAGCTCTGGACTTTCGATCAAAGGTTGTGGAAATGAGTTTATAATAAGCTTTTATAAGCCTGTTGATCATTGTGTTTACCAGTTGAATTCAGTTCTGTGGGTCTTTCTGCTGTATAGTCCATTTATACCCTTATTGTCATATTTTGTATTCCATTTAGGGTTTAATATAGCACTAAAATAAGCACCACCTGAGGGCCTACTTTGATTAGGAACATTTAACTGTGTGTGTGTGTGTGTGTGCGTGCGTGTGCAGGTTAACCAATAACCAACAAATAAGTCATTGTTCAATTAATGCTGTCAGTTATAAAGCTCATTCACATTCATTTTAAACAGTTGATGCTTGATTTGAACTTGTTGGAAAATGGAGTGTGTGGGAGGGCAAAGTATGCAAAGCAGCTGTTAGGCTACAGTCAGTGATTGTATACCCTCAAAGTGCATCAGTAGGCACCCAGGTGGCATAGTGGGATATTCTGCTAGCACACCAATGCCGAGATTCTTAACTCCTCGGTTTGAAACTCGAAGTTGCCATCGGTGACTGCAGCAGATACGGTTCTGCTAGGGCGGGATGACCGGACTATGTGGGTGGGGTCTTCAAACGCTGTGTAAGGACCCTGATTGGCAGATAGAGAGGTGCCTGTGCAGAGTGCATGGGTGAAAAAAGGTTCAGCTTAGGGCTGCGCGTGGGTAGGAGGGGGCGTGAGCAGCAATATACCCACCTCTACTGCTGTCAGGGATCCCCCAGCAGCGGAAGATTAATTGACTACGCTAAAATGGGAGAAAATGCATAAATAAAATAGAAAAAATAACAGATTATTTTTCTTAGTCTATTCGAATGGCTAATGCAATTGTTCTCGTTCACAGACACAACACATATCTGCAAGAATGCACAGGGCAGAGGGAGCCAACGTACCAGCTCAACATCCACGACACCAAGCTGCTGTTCCTGCGCTTCGCCATGGAGCAATCCTTCAGCGTGGACACAGGAGGAGGAGGCCGTGAGAGCAACATCCACCTCATCCCCTACATCATCCACACGGTCCTCTACGTCCTCAACACGTACGTAACCCTTTGATCCCGGTTCTTCAGCCGCATCGCTTGCTTTTTAAATAACCGTCTGGCTTTGTTGGGTTCCAGCACAAGGGCCACATCACGGGAGGAGAAGAACCTGCAGGGCTTCCTGGAACAGCCGTGCGACAAGTGGGTGGAGAGCTCGTATGAGGTCGATGGGCCGCACTACTTCACCGTACTGGCTATGCACATCCTCCCTCCTGAGCGCTGGAGGACCACACGCGTCGACATCTTGCGCAGGCTGCTCGTCACCGCACACGCACGGAAGGTCTCGCCAGGGGGCGCCAACAAGTAAGAGGAAAAACAAGACTAAGCGTAAAATAGGGCTCGTTAGTCATCTTGCATTAAATCTGAACAATTAATAACAGCCCTGCTGTAAATTCAGACATGTTGGTAGGCTTTAATAGGGCTTTGATTAAATTAGGCTAGGCTTAGTAGTCAGACCGCATTAGCATTTTGATAAAGGAGAGGCTTCGGTGGCATAGCTGTCTATTATGCTAGCCCACTACCGCTAAGATCTGGGTTTAAATCTCAGCAATGCTACCAAAATGGGGTGGCCACATTCATAGTCACAAAAAGGAGGACATTACACCCAAAAGGAGGACGTCATATTAGGAACAGGGGGACATGATACTGCAACACAGAATGAAACCATAACTCAGTTAAAAAGTTTTTGATCAATTTAAGCAAGAATTCTTAATTACTAATAAAAATAATAACTAATAATAGCTAATAACTAATAACAAATTACTGTTTTACTCACTAAATGTTGTCTACTTTTCATATTTAAGTCTGTTCCTCGCTGCCTCCAAAAGTTTTTGGCATTTTCACAGCGTTCCTGAGCATGAGAGCTGATTACTTGACTCAGGTAGCGGTGTTCACAGAACAGAGCGGGCGGGCGAAATTCAACCACCCAATCACAGACTATCATTTAGAGGCCGGACCTTCTGCGATTGGCCAGTGGTAGCACTATAAGCAGTCAAATGAGGCTGTTAAACCAATGAAATACAAAGCATTTGTTTTGACATGTACCTGAGCCAATGACAGATAATATTGATCAAAAATGAAACCAGTTCACTCCAAAAGGAGGATTTTTAAGTGTCCGTCCTAGCGTTGCGTGGGCGGAGGACTGGTAGCTGAAAAACCGGACTGTCCGACCTAAAACCGGACGTCTGGCCCACCCTAGCTATCAACCAGCCAGTGTCTACACAGACAGGATTGGTGCCCTGTCCAGGGTATTCCTGCTGTGAACCCAGTGTTTCTAGGTGAAACCAGACCTGCTGTGACTCTGACCAGGATAAAGTAGTTGGTGAAAATGAAGTGAAGGGAATTTTGGGCAATTGTTGTATGATATTATCAATGCTTTATTTGACTGAAAAATGTTTTTTTATGTTTATTTTATTATTAATTCAACTTAGTTCTTATTTATTAGTTTATTTTTGTTGTAACATGATTGAAATAACCTTTTTTTTTTATGTTTTAGGCTCACAGACAAAACCGTGAAGGAGTATGCAGTTTATCGCTCCCCGCTTCTCTTCTGGGGCCTGGTGGACCTCATCTATGACATGTTTAGGGTATGAGTATATTTTTTTATCACTTTCAGTCTTAACTCCATGCTCAGCACTCTAACTGGCCAAGGAGGGCTGTCAGGTACCTCATGCTTTCCCTAGATATAACCATTTACCCAGTTTGATCCTCTCTACTGCTGCAGACCTCTACCTGACTGAGGAGGACTGTTCCTAACACACACCCTCTTTGACACATGCAGTAGCCAACAGCTTCTTTTTACCTGGCCAGAGTGGGTTCACACAGGGATAAGTGTTGCATACAGAGAGTCACACATTGATTCCTGATTCTGTGTGGGCTGCACTGACCAGCCAGCAGAGACCAATCATCTGTTTAAGCACCCGTCTGGCTGATGGCAGAACCGAGATTCGAAGTCCAGAGTCGACATCTTAGCAGTGATAGGCTAGTGGGTTAGACCGCTGTGCCACCTAACTGACCCTTAAACTGGATTAATAATCTTACAACCCAGTATGTTGGGAGTCACAAACACATACACACATACACATCCAAGTTGTGTTTATATCATGTGCCTTATTCATATGATCTATTAATCGTGAAACTCCTCACTGGTTTCTAAACAATTTTTAATTTGCAACCACTACAGAAAGTACCCACCAGTAACACAGAGGGAGGCTGGTCCTACTCACTGGCAGAGTATGTACGGCACAATGACATGCCCATGTACGAGGCTTCAGAAAGGATACTGAGGGCTTTCCAGGATGAGCTCATGCCTGCTGATTCCTTCTCAGAGTTCCTAGATGTTGTAGGTAAGTAAAAATGATGCATTTTGCATCCAGAGTTTGTTCCTGTCCACCTTGCTAGGCAACATTGCTAGACTCTCCCCTTACATGCTGAAGCCTGCCCTGCACCTGCCCAAGTCTGGTGTTAATGTTGTATTTATGTGTCGTGAATTGTTTCCATGCTTTAAAAACATGTAATTAGCCGCTCAGGTGGCGCAGCGGTAAAAAGACGCCCTGCAACCAGGACTGGATTCTGAGTACGTGGTATTGAATCCAGCTTTGCTTCACCGGTTCGAAGCTGAGTGGCTGTATGAGCAACGATTGGCCGGTTGCTCATATGGGGGGGGTGGGACAAAGAACCGGATGTGGGTCTCTCTCTGTCAGAATGCGATTACGTTCTCTGCCGGGTGATTAGAGGCGCCTGCACAAGAGATGGGAGAGGGTGCCCTTAGGGTGTGTCTCTCCGCATGCAACGCTAGGTGGCGCCAAACTCATCAATGTGTGGGTGGCAAAGATGCATCTGGCTGCTGCTCGTGTTTCGGAGGGGATACGGGTTAGCTTCGATCTCTTCGATCAGGGCAGGGTTCAACATAGGATTATTAATATTGTGTTGGCCCCCCGTTTGCTGCCTCATACACAAACTGTGATGCACTGTGTATTCTGACACCTTTCTATCAGAACCAGCATTAACCTCTTCAGCAATCTGAGCTACAGTAGCTCGTCTGTTGGATCAGACCACATGGGCCAGCCTTCACTCCCCACGTGCCTCAATGAGCCTTGGCTGCCCATGACCCTGTCGCTGGTTTACCACTGTTTCTTCCTTGGACCACTTTTGATATATACTGAGCACTGCAGACCGGGAACATCCCACAAGACATGTTTTGGAGATGCTCTGACCCAGTCGTCTAGCCATCACAATTTGGTGATAAAATCGCTTAAATTCTTACGCTTGCTCATTTTTCCTGCTTCTAACATCAACTTTGAGGATAAAATGTTCACTTGTTGCGTAATATATCCCACCCACTAACAGGTGCCTTGATACAGAGAGAATCAGAGTTATTCACTTCACCTGTCAGAGGTCGTAATGTTATGCGTAGTCCATATGTTGTGTTAATGCTGAGGCAGCTATTCTCACTTTCTAACTAGTTTGTTTTGGTTTTTTTGACAGGGCTTCTCTCAGACATCCCAGACCCTGATGGTTTTCTGCAGGACCTGTTGAACTCAGTGCCCTGATGAGATCCAGCCAACACCCCCCCTCCCCATCCAGCTCGCTCAGTCCAGGTGTTTCTCAATCAAGGGGTCTGTCCTCCACTCGGACGATGCAATTACAACTCGAAGGGACGCCTTTCAATCTGGGTCTGGGTTCCCAAATCTCTCATTCACCACCACCTTCACTCCTGATGTTCATTCTTCATTTATTTTTTTTTCTACGACAGCATCTTCAAATATAACTCACCTAAATCTGAAATTGTATTTGTATTCCAGCAAGTTAAATTCATTCATCACGATTATTTCTGTAACATCTAATTCACTGAGACGTGCCGTGCAAATCCGATTCGCTGTTGATCTCTTTAAGTAACTTTAAACGTGTGGGAATTGAATAACTGAGTAAAAAACGCATACAGTTTTGATGGTTTTTAGTTTGTTTCTGTTGTTTATTTTTGTTTGTTTGTTTTGGGGTTCTGTTCGAGTTAACTTCCAGAGTGGTGACAAGCAGCAGCTTCACAAAAAAAGTTTGGATTGATCTCTTGGTGTCATGCACTTTGTTTCTGGACATTTTGCAGTGGTGTTCAGTTGTCTGTCATTTGTAAGAAGGACAAATCCTTCTTGTTTGATTAAACATGATTGTTTGGGGTTTATCTGTTCCATTAAGTGATACAGAATGCAGGATATTTTAAGGCGTACATTAATGTAATTTGATATGCATTTGGAACGGGGTTTTATCTTCCATTGTAAAACTCAGAAACTCGAGATAATAAAAGGGCCTACATCCTTATCTTTATTTTTGGACGTTTTTTTTTTTCTTTGCCGTGGTTGGGTTCGCAACACTAGATTCTTTGTGGGCTTTTCATTTGTGATTGTTTTTCCCCCTAAACATGAACCAAAATGTCTCACAGAAAGATTTTTTCTTTTGTTTTGTTATTTTCCTTTTTTTCTGATGAGCAAGGTGCCACCGAGAAACAGTCTTGGTCTTGGTGAAAACTGAATTCATAATATATCTATATAAACAATATATACACCTCTAAAGGGTAATCTTGTACTCTGAGCTGAATGCATGGTGTGGTTAAAAAAAATTAAAGAATCCAGTTAGTGTTTAATCGCCTCTTCCCGCTGCTACAATGTTCAACTGTTGCTGAATGTCTGCTTTTTGAATTATCTCAAATGAATAAAGCTGTAAGAATCCCACACGACTCTTTGTTGAGTATTTGAGTATATAAACAAAATGAACTTATTTATTTAAATAAATAAAAAAAAGGATATTTTTATATTTTGTGCCAGTCCAGATTAATCAGGTTAACCTGCATAACTTCTTCATTTATGAAACAATTATTCACTTATCAGAAGTTTATATATGCTTTTAAGGACATCTGTCATTAATTGGGATTTCAATGATTTCTGTGACTGAATGATCAGAGCATTCGCCTCCTGTGCTGCATCAGTCTGCTGCATATACATACATAAAATCTGCATATACATACAGTGGTGTTCAAAAAAACAGCAGTCCAACACCATTAACCTGATAAATCACTGTTTTTAGTAGAAGTGATATTTCTACATAGCAAATAATTTACTTGAAAGTGAGTAGAGTAATGAAAACAAAACAAACCCAACAATTAGGACATGCATGCCGCTCATTCTGAGTAATCGAAGCATTGATTGAAAGGGGGTTGTTCAAAATAATTGCAGTGAGGAGTTCAATTGGTGAAGTCATTCATTCTGCAGAAGAATTGGTGTCAATTTTGGCCCTTATTTAAGGTAGGAGGGTGGCAAATGTTCCACAGGTTGGTCATAGCACATTTCCTTCTGAAATACTGGGTAAAATGGGTTGTTCCAGACATTGTTCTGATGAACAGTGTACTTTGATTAAAAAGTTGATTGTAGATGGAAAAAACATACAGAGAAGTGCAGCAAATTATAGCCTGCTCAGCTAAAATGATCTCAAATGCCTTGAAGTGAAAACCAAAACCTGAAAGACGCAGAAGGAAGCGTGGAACTACTGTTCGAAAGGATTGAAGAATAGCCAAAATGGCAAATACTCAGCCAATGATCACCTCCAGAAAGATCAAGGAACATCTGGAGTTACCAGTGAGTACAGAAGATGATTAAGTGAAGCCAATTTACCAGCTAAAACTCCTTGCAAAGTCCCGTTGTTAAGAAAAAGACGTGTCCTGAATGGGTTCAAGTTTGCCAAGGAACACATTGACTGGTCCAAAGAGAAATGGCTCAACATTTTGTGCACTGGTGAAAGCAAAATTGTTCTTCTTGGGTCCAATAGACGTAGACAGTATGTCAGATGACCCCCGAGCACTGAATTCAAGCCAAAGTACACTGTGAAGACAGTAAAGCATGGTGGTACAAAATGATGATATGGGGATGTTTTTCATACCATGGTGTTACGCCTATTTATGGCATACGAGGGATCATGGATCAGTTTAAATATATCAGAATACTTGAGGAGATCATGTTGCCCTATATGTCGAAGAAGAAATGTCCTTAAAATGGGTGTTTCAACATGACAGTGACCCAAAACATCTTGATTACAGACAAACAAGATTGAGGTAATAGAGTGGCCAGCCCAATCCCCTGACTTCAGTCCCATAGAGAACTTGTGGGCTGATATCTGAAATGCGTTCTTTTGAGGCAAAACCCAAAATTGCAGAAGAACTGTGGAATGTCGTCTAATCATCCTGGACTGGAATACCTGTTCAGAGGTGCCAGAAGTTGGTCGACTCCATGCAACACAGATCTTGGAAACAATTGTTATGCCACTAAATATTAGTTCAGTAATTTAAAGTAAAGTGAAACCTCAAACATTTTTTTCAGTTTATAGATACATTTTTTGAGTTTTTAAAGAAAAATGCTGGCACTGCTATTATTTTGAACAGCCTAATATTCATTTTTTCTTAACTTTCTGTAAAGGATTAACACAAACTGGCTAAATGTTGATAATGTTTTGATTTAGAATTGAAAGTGTAGTATTTTCAGTGCATTTGCATTTATGGAAATAAAAGTTATTATAATGATTTTGTGCTTTATTCTCTTTTTTAAAATCACTGCTATTTAACACTACTTTACATACTGCATACAAGCAATGGTTATTGGTCCCTTAGCTATTTTCACCTTAAACAGTAGCTGCCAGTTTACTGCTGCCATTAAGCTTTTAGCAAAACTCAGGTTAAAATGTTTGACCAATCCAAATGTGTTGATTCTTTCTGGCATGGATTTGATTTTTCAGTACAGTCATGAAGTCAGGTCTTTGCATACAGCATAAGAAGAAAAGTTATATTGTCAGTAAAGGCAGACCAACTTTATTGGCGATGGTTTTAAAATTAAACATCTGTTTCTGTATACAGGGGAATGAATGACATAGTATTATTAATATTAACCGTCACCTGACAGCAAGAAGGTCCTGGGTTCGAATTCCCAGGTGGAGTGGGTCCTGGTCCGGGTTTCTTCCCACAGTCCAAAGACATGCAAGTAAGGTGAATTGAAGATACTAAATTGTCCATGACTGTGTTTGACATTAAACTTCTGAACTGATGAACCTTGTGTGATGAGTAACTACTGTTCCTGTCATGAATGTAACCAAAGTGTAAAACATGACGTTACAATCCTAATAAACAAACAAACCCCAGGAAAAATGTACTGTAAAGTTTTACAAGTTTACAGTTGAACCATAATAGTTCATAGTTCTACTGTCAACTTTACAGTTAAACCATGAGTACAACTGTGAACTCTCATGTTACTATGAAGTTCATGATCACCTCTTCCAGTGTTGAATAGTAGTGACTGTGAAGTTTACAGTTCAACTGTAATCATGATGTTGTTGAACTGTGAAATTCAGTTTTGACAGTTCATAGTCACCTTTTCTAATGTTTGATGTTTACAGTAGTTTACAGTTCAAAGGTTTGTGTGTCCTATCATAAATAATGCATTTTACAAACTTGGTAGGCTACTTCAAAGACATGCAAGCAAAAATAATTTGTCCTTTATAATAATGTATAATTGCTGATCTGTACATTTTAAGATATGAATTTGTACGTCATGATGTTTTAACTGGTTTATTATTTGTGAAATGCTAAACATCATCTGCTTATCCTGTGTTTTGGGCGTTTTATCATGCATTTTGGCTGTCGAAATCTGGCAACCCTGCCCAGAGTAGCTCAGTGTTGTCTTTAAAAAACAAAAACAAACCAAGAATCAACAGAAGAATGTTCATTTGTACTTCTTAACATATTTAGGGTGTTTTTTTACCCACTTTTTGTCTCTCCCACAATGTTATTCCTTTTACAGCGTAAATTACACAAAGGTGGAAAGTAACGAATTACATTTACTCGTGTTACTGTAATTAAGTAGTTTTTGTGTGTACTTGTACTTTTTAATAAAGCAATAAGCCACGAGAGGCCGTGCATTACTGTGATTTTAGCACGGGGATGATGTTTTTGGCACGACGCGAAGCGGAGTGCCTAAAACTTCTTTCCCCGTGCTAAAATCATAACAGTAATGCACGTTCTCGAGTGGCTTATTGCTTTTATAAAACGGCGGTCAACATAAAATATAATAAATACAACAATGTTTAATTCATATATGTATTTATTGTGTATAAACTTACAATAAAGCATTCTTCCGCGACGCAAAACAGTTCGATTAACAGTGTTGCTAGGCAACATGAGGGCGAAAATAACATTAATTTTTTCTATTCAGTGGCGTATTAATATGGAATGATGTGAGGTGGTCATAGGTGTGCGTTTATCGGGGATTTTACAACGGCTTCGAACGCATCTCAGCCAATCAGATTTTAGGACCGGAACTATCTGTTTTATAAAGTAGATTTTACAGCCTGTAATTTTACTTTTACTTAAGTATGTTTTGTACTAAGAATTGTAATTCGCTACATTTTAAATAACATCCGTTACTGAGTAAGAAAATCGCGTCTGGGAAACTGCTGCAGTGAAGTCTGCAATAGGGAGTCGGATCTTTTGTCTCGGTTCCTTTTAAAGAGCCGTATATGTATAACGAATCCCAAAAACGCGAATCGGTTCCTTTATTTCAGTTTAAAGTGCCGTTCAATAGAATCGAATCATTCTACGACACATCACTAGTGGTTATATAGTTTAAAAAAGTTTTATGGGACTACATTTACATTTTCAGCATTTAGCAGATGCTTTTATCCAAAGCGACTTACACAATGAGCAACTGAGGGTTAAGGGCCTTGCTCAGGGACCCAACAGTGGCAACTTGGTGGTGGCGGGGCTTGAACCGGCAATCTTCTGTTTACTAGTCCAGTACCTTAACCACTGAGCTATCACTGACTAAAATTACACACTACACATCCCTAAATGTTTTAAATGTTGTATCAACATGTTTTTTTCTATTATATTTTAATTAAAAACAACTATTGTGAGATTTATATCCACTTGTCGTATTTGCATTACACGGAAGAGACACGCCCTCCTGTTAAAAAAGTAACTAAGTAACGTTTACTCTGAGTACATTTTAACTAAGTTCATTTTTACTTGAGTAGATTTTTAGACTAGTAAAAAATTCATTAAAGTAATAGTTCTTTTAACTGAGTACAATATTTTAGTACGCTTTCCACCTCTGAGAGTGCATTTCCGGAGAAAATGCGAGTGTGATTGCCGTGTGCCGGTCAAGCGGGCGCGCGTCTCCCAATGCTTTATCCAACTCAGGGAGTCATCAGTGGGCTTTACGATTTAGAATTGGAACGGCGTCGATATCTCGAACTTTCAAAAATTGAATGGAAGTGAATGGGGACAAAAACCGGGCGTGGCAGTTGGGCGTGGGTTTGAATTCCCATGCTGAATCTGAGTCTGGGTTACATCAGTGAGCTTTATGATATAGAGTTGGAACGGCGTCGATATCTCGAACTTTCAAAAAATGAATGGAAGTGAATGGGGACAAAAACCGGGCGTGGCAGGTGGGTGTGGGTTCGAATCCCCATGCTTTATCTGAGTCGGGGTTACATCAGTGAGCTTTACGATATAGAGTTGGAACGGCGACGATATCTCAAACTTTCAAAAAATGAATGGAAGTGAATGGGGACAAAAACCGGGTGTGGCAGGTGGGTGTGGGTTCGAATCCCCATGCTGTACCTGAGTCGGGGTTACATCAGTGAGCTTTACGATATAGAGTTGGAACGGCGTCGATATCTCGAACTTTCAAAAAATGAATGGAAGTGAATGGGGACAAAAACGGGCGTGGCAGTTGGGTGTGGGTTCGAATCCCCATGCTGTATCTGAGTCGGGGTTACATCAGTGAGCTTTACGATATAGAGTTGGAACGGCGTCGATATCTCGAACTTTCAAAAAATGAATGGAAGTGAATGGGGACAAAAACGGGCGTGGCAGTTGGGTGTGGGTTCGAATCCCCATGCTGTATCTGAGTCGGGGTTACATCAGTGAGCTTTACGATATAGAGTTGGAACGGCGTCATGCAAATTAACCTTATGCAAATTAGGCGATGACGTCATTTAGCGACTTCTAGGACAGCCAATAGCTACTTTCCTTACTGAGGCGTTGGCAACACTGTTGGCAGCACTGATTGCAACCAGCTGTATCTGCCTCCACACACACGCACACACACACACACTCACACACACACACACACACACACACACACACACACACACACACACACACACACACAGAGCTTGGCATCAGGTGAACCGCACCAAATACAAATTTAGTGTTTGCAGTTCTTTAATTCTCAGAAATTAGTCTGTTAAAGTACAAGCAGTGTATCTGCTTTAAGATAAACTGGCTAAACTGTTATTTATGGAACAAAAAGATAACAGAGAAGAGTGAAGAGGCGCCCTGCTGAGCTCCTGAAGTTTGATGGTAAGTCATAAACTTAAACAGTTTATAATAATAAACAGGAATCTCTATACTACAGACATCACAAGTTGCAAAAACTCATTTCAGGGAGGTACCCCCGGACCTCGACCCTGACCCCCCAGGCCCCCACCCCCCCCTTAAAAAAAAAAAAAAACCTTAAAAACCTCTCGCACACACCAAAGGATTTGATATGGGTGACTTTTAGGTGCTGCTAACTGTTAACGTCACAAACACATTAATGTGTACTACATAGTGCACTATATAATGGGAAAGATAATAGATTGATGTTCCCTACATAGTGCACTAGATTGTATATTAGAAAATAATTTGTTTCTAGGGTTAGTGTACTAGATCAGTGTTTCATTTCACCTGATTGGTACTGCGGTGTGTAGTGACAGGCAGAACAATTACATTCTCTTCCACTAGAGGGCAGTACAACCTCTTGAGATTTTTCTAACGTGAAATATGTTCCATGGCTCAAAAAGGTTGGGAAACACTACTAGATAATAGACTTATGTTTCTTACATAATGCTTTAGGTAGCGTATTAGTTAACGGATTTAGGTTCCCTACATAGTGCCGTAGATAGTGAATTAGACAATTGGTTTATGTTCCCTACACAGTGCACTAGATTGTATATCAGATCATGGATTTATGTTCCCTACCTAGTGCACTAGATAGTGTATTAGATAACACATTCATGTTCCCAACCACTGTGCCGCGGCACATAAGTGTGCCGTGAGAAATCATCAGGTGTGCCGTGGAAGATTATCCAATTTGGTACGTGCCTTGTGATTTTTCCAATGTAAAATATGTGCCACAGGTCAAAAAGGTTGGGAAACACTGTACTAGACAGTATTTTAGACAATTGATTTATGTTCCCTACATAGTGCACTAAATTATGTATTAGATAACGCATTCATGTTCACTACATAGTGCACTAGAAACGGTGCTATAGGCTTAACAATAGCAAATTGTCGTTTTTGACATTCAAGAAAAACAGCTACAAATTACTTCTCTTCACAAATGTTTGTCTTGTGAAAACCACAGAGCTTGTTATATTGTACAGGCAGCTGTGAGCACAGCAAGTGCTAAGGGACCGTCTACAAATTACAGTACACAGTATAAACACAAGTGAAGATCAGCGAGGGAAAAATCACTTCACACCTTATTTTATACATATATGACCTACTAAACCTCTTAGACGCTATTACCGTAATGTTTAGTATACGCACATCTTCACAATCAATGTGGCGGCTGAGTTGACTGAGCATTTCGAAGTGGATGCTGGCTTGACCGCAGTTATCCTTTGGTGTGTGCGAGAGTTTTTTTTAGGTTTTTTTATTTATTTATTTTGGCTTGGGGGATACCTCCCTGAAATGAGTTTTTGCAACTTGGGATGTCTGTGAATTTGTGTATGCTCTGTGATGGACTGGTGACCTTTCACCCAGTGAATCGGACCCACCGCGACCCTGAATTGGATAAAGCTGTGGTAAAACAGACTGTTAATGAATGAACTTTAATATACATCATTGTAGGGGTACGTTGAGAAGAAATTAAATGAATATTTTGGGCTTTTGTGTTTGACTGTAGTTCTCTGGATTGGTGACCTGTTCTGGGTGTTTCCAGCTTTTCACCCAGTGAATCGGACCCACCGCGACCCTGAATTGGATAAAGCTGTGGTAAAACAGACTGTTAATGAATGAACTTTAATATACATCATTGTAGGGGCACGTTGAGAAGAAATTAAATGAATATTTTGGGCTTTTGTGTTTGACTGTAGTTCTCTGGATTGGTGACCTGTTCTGGGTGTTTCCAGCTTTTCACCCAGTGAATCGGACCCACAGCGACCCTGAATTGGATAAAGCTGTGGTAAAACAGACTGTTAATGAATGAACTTTAATATACATCATTGTAGGGGCACGTTGAGAAGAAATTAAATGATTATTTTGGGCTTTTGTGTTTGACTGTAGTTCTCTGGATTGGTGACCTGTTCTGGGTGTTTCCAGCTTTTCACCCAGTGAATCGGACCCACAGCGACCCTGAATTGGATAAAGCTGTGGTAAAACAGACTGTTAATGAATGAACTTTAATATACATCATTGTAGGGGCACGTTGAGAAGAAATTAAATGAATATTTTGGGCTTTTGTGTTTGACTGTAGTTCTCTGGATTGGTGACCTGTTCTGGGTGTTTCCAGCCTTTCACCCAGTGAATCGGACCCACAGCGACCCTGAATTGGATAAAGCTGTGGTAAAACAGACTGTTAATGAATGAACTTTAATATACATCATTGTAGGGGCACGTTGAGAAGAAATTAAATGAATATTTTGGGCTTTTGTGTTTGACTGTAGTTCTCTGGATTGGTGACCTGTTCTGGGTGTTTCCAGCCTTTCACCCAGTGAATCGGACCCACAGAGACCCTGAATTGGATAAAGCTGTGGTAAAACAGACTGTTAATGAATGAACTTTAATATACATCATTGTAGGGGCACGTTGAGAAGAAATTAAATGAATATTTTGGGCTTTTGTGTTTGACTGTAGTTCTCTGGATTGGTGACCTGTTCTGGGTGTTTCCAGCTTTTCACCCAGTGAATCGGACCCACAGCGACCCTGAATTGGATAAAGCTGTGGTAAAACAGACTGTTAATGAATGAACTTTAATATACATCATTGTAGGGGCACGTTGAGAAGAAATTAAATGAATATTTTGGGCTTTTGTGTTTGACTGTAGTTCTCTGGATTGGTGACCTGTTCTGGGTGTTTCCAGCCTTTCACCCAGTGAATCGGACCCACAGAGACCCTGAATTGGATAAAGCTGTGGTAAAACAGACTGTTAATGAATGAACTTTAATATACATCATTGTAGGGGCACGTTGAGAAGAAATTAAATGAATATTTTGGGCTTTTGTGTTTGACTGTAGTTCTCTGGATTGGTGACCTGTTCTGGGTGTTTCCAGCCTTTCACCCAGTGAATCGGACCCACAGCGACCCTGAATTGGATAAAACTGTGGTAAAACAGACTGTTAATGAATGAACTTTAATATACATCATTGTAGGGGCACGTTGAGAAGAAATTAAATGAATATTTTGGACTTTTGTGTTTGACTGTAGTTCTCTGGATTGGTGACCTGTTCTGGGTGTTTCCAGCCTTTCACCCAGTGAATCGGACCCACAGCGACCCTGAATTGGATAAAACTGTGGTAAAACAGACTGTTAATGAATGAACTTTAATATACATCATTGTAGGGGCACGTTGAGAAGAAATTAAATGAATATTTTGGGCTTTTGTGTTTGACTGTAGTTCTCTCTGTACACATGCTATTGTGTGAGGAGGAGGGCGGTGTATCCAGCTTTCTCCTCCTACCATTTCCCGTTTGGAGGAGCTATTTTAGCCGAGCTGAGCTGAATGGGAGTTATAGCGGTTTCTCAGCAGCACACAAAAGAAAGAGAAACACACTAATGATACAGTTAGTCTTTAAGCCATATTGTTAGTCTATTAGTCTACATGCAGACCTCGGCTATGTTTATATCTTCTCCTGACGTTAGATAAACAAGGTGCACCCTGCGGACCTGCTGTTGTTTTGAATGAAACAGCCCAGGATGGAGGATTTTCCACGCCGTTTTCCAGACCCTCCTCTTCACTTGGAGACTCCGTTTTCTCGTCCTCTCGGTATTTCTCCAGTACCGGTACCAGGTTCTGGAGTAAGCAGCGCATTACGGAACGATTTAGGCTCCAACATCCACGTTTTAAAAACCCTAAACCTGCGCTTTCGCTCATTCCTGGCTAAAGTGCATGATCTGGAGCGCAGGAACCAAGTGCTGGAGACTCAGCTCCAGCGTGCGTTAGAGGAGTGCCGATATAGAGCCTTTTTATCCAGGGAACAAGGCGTCCAAACCGACTCCGACTGTCCGCTTTCGGGCCCGTCACGCGAGCCCAGGACACCCGGGAATATCTGGACTATCTCGCCCAGCAGGAGGGCTGGAGGCCGGCTGGAGCTGCATCGTGGACCCGGAGTTTCATGGACTCATCCGGATGGAGTAGGAGTGCAGATCGACACCATCACCCCTGAACTCAGGGCCATCTATAACGTCCTGGCTAAAGTCAGGAGAGAAAGGGATGAGTACAGGAGAAGGCAAGTTCATTCAAGTCTATAGCTGAGCTCATAAACCACCACACACTTGTACACTTTCTCTAAGCAGCTCTTTGAACATGGGGTCAGGTTTCCATCTCTGGCTGGCACAGTTACACAGGAACATGTGCGCTTAAAGGGGAACAGGTCAGGTTGGTGATTTTCTCACTGTCCATTTTACCCACTGTGCACTTACCATATAAAAGCACTTTGTAGTATTACAATTACTGACTGTAGTCCATCCGCTCCTCTACATACTTTGTTAGCCCCCTTTCATGCTGTTCTTCAATGGTCAGGACTCTCTCAGGACCACCACAAAGCAGGTATTACTTGGGTGGTGGATCATTCTCAGCACTGCAGTGACACTGACATGGTGGTGGTGTGTTAGTGTGTGTTGTTCTGGTATGATTGGATAAGACACAGCAATGTAGATGTAAAGTCAGAGACGATCGCTCATCTATTGCTGCTGTTTGAGTTGGTCATCTTCTAGACCTTCATCAGCGGTCACAGGACGCTGCCCACGGGGCACTGTTGGCTGGATATTTTTGGTTGGTGAACTATTCTGAGTCCAGCAGTGACAGTAAGGTGTTTGAAAACTCTATAAGCCTTGCTGTGTCTTATCCATTCATACCAGCACAACACACACTACCACACCACGACCATGTCAGTGGCACTGCAGTGCTGAGAATATCTGCACTGTGGGGGTCCTGATCATTGAAGAACAGAGTAAAAGCAGGTTAAAAAGTATGTAAAGAAACAGATGGGCTACAGTCAGTAATTGTAGAAAAACAAAGTGCTTCTATATGGTAAGTGGAGCTGATAAAATGGACAGTGAGTGTAGAAACAAGGACATTTTAATGGTTTTAATGTTATGCCTGACTGGTGTATATGCCACCACTGTAATAAACAGACCTGGTGACATCATTGGTCCTATTTTCTTCATCTCTTTTATTCACATTTTCAGCATTTAGCAGACGCTTTTATCCACAGTATACAGTCTAAGCAATTGAGGATTAAGGGTCTTGCTCAAGGGCACCACAGTGGCAACCTGGCAGTGGTTGGGTTTGAACCAGTGACCTTCTACTTGCTAGTCCAGTACCACTGCCTTTTTCCACACACACATAGATCTGAAATGACACCGCCTGTGAAAATAGCACTGATGGTTCCCTTTTCCAGCACATCTATTGTGGGCACCGAACTGCTCCAAGTTCCAAATTGTTTGACAAGTCTTCTATGTCCAAATGGGATTTCTTCCAGATAATCCAGTTTACTGCCTAAAGTACTGTATGTCAGTAAGTGGATTGGCTAAATTATAAGTGATCGTGTGATGCCCTGTGATAAACTGGCAAACTGTCCAGTTGTATTTCTGCCTTGTAACCAGTGTTTCCAGATTTATAAATGAATTATGCATTAATGAATGTGAGTCAATAAAGAAAATTAACACATTTCTCAGTACTGTAAAAAATAGTGATTAGGTTAAAGTTCCAGCTCCCAAAGACATGCAGCAGGTATATTAGCTTGTCATTAGGTTTGAGTAAGTCAGTTGTTGAGTCTGTTGTGGCCTGCATTGGGTTGGTGCCTGGTTTAATAGTATTCTTGCCTTGTGCCCAGTATTTCCATCATGATCCTGAGCATGATTAAATGGGTATATTGACATGATTAAATGAATAAATGATAATTAACACAATTGTCTGATTCAATTTAAGGATAGTAACAGTGTAGCACAGTTTCTCAGCTTTTTTTAGACAGTGACCTCATTTTAAAAACACACCTACTTACGTAAACCTCTTGCTTCAGTGTGTTCATTTAGAAGTGCTTATTTCACAGCATTTTAGTTAGTAATTTACTTATTGATAATGGGTATGATGCAAGCAAGGGAAGGAGTGTACCTTAAATAGGATGGCAGTCATCTGACGGGTGGTGTTCACTTATGTTAGGGGTAATTATAAAACACCACTTCACTTTTGTATTTTTTTGGGAGGTAAGAGAGTGTTTCATGATTTTGCCCACTTCAAGGCGCTTCTCCTGTTCACTGTAATTTTATCTGTGAACGTAGGGTAACATGCATTTAGGATGCTGACTCTTTACTCATAAAACAGCACTTTTTCCATTGGTCAGTCTTTTGTTTTGAAGGGTTACTGTAGGTTCAGTACTAATTGACTGACTAAGCATTGTGTCTGACTAATAACTTTGATAAAGTCTGTTATTTTTTCAGTTTTATACTTTACCAATAAGTATTTGTACATCATTTAAGCATACATACTCAAGAGAGTACTTAAGTCTGTTTTATGTTAGGAAATTATAATCAGTGACTGAGTCAGTCGCTGCTTTGTAATACGGTAGTAATGGTCTGGGTATGTGAACTATTGATAGAGCTATCAAGAGCACAATGATCCATTTCCAGGAATAGAATGTTTCCTGTTTTGTAATTAAAGTTGGCAAATAAGGGTAAATACCAAACTACCACCTCCCTCTCTGGAAAAAATTGGTACATTATGTAAAATCAAAGAAAACCAAGAATTAACTGACAGAATTACAAAGAAATTACTTTTATTGTTTTGGCTGACCCACTTGAATGTAATGCCTGTAACACACTCAGAAAAGTTGGGACAGGTGTAAAATAAGAGTGAAAAGTCTCTAGAATATTGAAGTTACAGAGATTTGAAACATTCCACAATTAGGTGAATTGGTCATTTTGGAACATGGTCATCAAGCCAACATCTATTCAGGCATGTGGATGCATGAGTGCCCACAGCATGGGTGACTTGCATGTGTGTGAAGGTACCATTGACGTGGAGGTGTATTTTTGGATTTTAGAATGACGAGGCATCATCTGTAAAGTCCACGGTTATTTCTGCAGGACCATGTCATTCAGAATAGCTTTAACAGAGTGTGTGTGCTTGACTGGCCTGCAGTCCAGATTGACCTGTTGAAAATGTATTAAAAACAGTTACGTGTTGTATTTTGTATATGCCCCATAGACTGATAACCGCTATTCCATGATATTTGGCACTTGCTAACTGCTAAAATACTGTATTAGCTTGCATTTGTCACAGCTACAAACAAACAACACAATAACTGTCTAATTGTGGACTTAATAATACTTTATATTAAATGCATTTTTATTTGGCTAATGTTAGCACATAGCTAAGAGGCCTGCTAGCCAAATGCAGCTGGTAATCTGGGATTCAGGATGCTGGCAAGATAAATTGCAATGAAACATGTTATTATTAGGTAAGGCTAGCACACAGCTAACAAACTGGTGCCACCTCATGATCTTCTTGTGATTTAAATATCAGATTAGGTTGTGGAGCTTAGATTCTGATGGAAAAGATAGAAAGAAAACTTTTATAAAGGCTGTAGAGGTGATGTTGGCAATTTTTCTGAGCTGTTATAAGCAACTGTGGAAGAGGAACTGTTGGTGAGACATCACTTTTCTTTGCCAGTTGCTTCAGCAAGCTAAATCAGGAATTAACACTGTAATCCCTGGTTGGTCATCAACTCCATGATGCTCGCAGTTTGTGTCCTGCTTATTTATAGCCCACTTTTAAATGGACTGTCTGTGCTCATGCAAAATAAATTGGCCAAAAGTATGTGGACAACTGGTCTTTAGCTTGTTGGAGATCTCATTTTAAAATTGTTATGGAATATTTTTCAATTTTGTAGCTTCCAGTTCCCGTCTGTGATTTCTCTGGCACTTCACCACCTCCATGGTGCAAGGAGAGACACACAGACTTTTAACATGCGTGCAGTTGATGGTCACTTCTTTTTACCTACCAGTGGTGGGTTCCCACACAGTCACACTATGCTTGATTCTCCTACTGCTTCCACAACCTTCCCTCCCTCCGACACTGCCTGTTGTAGCACTGCTAAGATTTAAACTTAAGTACTTTTCCATACCAGTTGATTTTGTCTTATTTTGTGAACCCACCCAATAAAAGAAAAAAGAACAGCTTTAGAAATCATCGACATTCCAAGACTGTCATGACATTTTCCTTATAAATGTACACCATGTGGGGTGGCTCGGTGGGTAGCACTGTCGCCTCACAGCGAGAAGGTCCAATTCTTTCTGTGCGGAGTTTACATGTTCTCCCTGTGTCTTTGTGGGTTTCCTCCGTGAGGTCTGGTTTCCTCCCACAGTCCAAAAACATGCAGTCAGGTTAATTGGAGACACTGAATTGCCCTATAGGAGAATGGGTGTGTTTTTGTGTATGTGTGTTTGCCCTGCGATGGACTGGCGTGCCTTCCCTCCCCCCCCTGGACCCTAATTGGATAAGCGGTTAAGACAGTGAGTGACTGAGAGTGAGTGAGTACACCATGTGGCCAAAAGTATTTAGACACACCACCCACATTGTTTTTATCCACTGGCAGCAAACATGGATTTATATTACACTATAAAATTGCAGAAGAGGGTCATGCAGGTGCACTTATAGCTATAATTTATACAGATTGCAGTGCATAGGATCAATCACTGACAGGTTGCAATCCTTACAACGCAAACATCAGCGTTTCAATAAGTTATAGAAAAACACTGAGACTGAACACTGAATTGAAGGTGGTAATGGTATGCTGGTTCTAGTTAAACATCAAGTTATTCTGCTGCATGTCATTTTAATTACATAATTGCAGTCACCTGACCATGAGCTTACTGGACAGTCAGTGTTTCCCACATTGCAAACCCAGTTAACCCAGAATATAAATATATAAAGCACAGCAGTTATTTCCAAATTAGTTTGATCTGCACCCAATTAAAAACCATACCATATATACACACAGTCATTCTAAATTAGTTGGCTGCAGATCATTCCAAAAAAGTTAGGACATGGGCGTGTTTATTACTGTGTGACATCACCTTTCCATTTCATTATTTGGGAACTAAGGACACCAGTTGCTGCAGTAGATTATAGTAGATTTTTTTCTAGCGATTTATAGTGGACTCATCAGACCCCAGCACTTGTTACCACTTTGCGTCAGGCAATATGAGATGAGTTTGAGCTGAGAGAATATTGTTAATTATATGGCTTCCAGTTTGGGTAGTAAATTTGCAGTTAATTAAACTTGAAGTTCTAGAAGCCATAGCAAAGTGTTCCCAAGCATACTGTATGAAGAATGTCCGGTCTGAACACAGTGCCATATAAGGGAACAAAGGTAACAGGCATTCAGTATTGTTTTTTGACCCTGTTGGCCCTGTATACCCAGAGATTTCCCTAAATTCTCAGATTTCTCTGGAGTCTGTTAATAGTAAAATTGTTATCCAATCATTATCTTACGTATTGTTCTCCCCCATTTAAAGGTCACGTAAAGAATGTGCAAAATGTTACCTTGATGTTAAGCTTGTGTAGGCAAGTCAGACACTTCACAAGTCAATAATATTTAAACTCTCACGTCATAACGATTAAAGAAAAACCACTCATGAGTTTTCACTTTGGCTTCCTCTACAGATTTGTTTGAAGGATATCCTTTTATTGTTTTGAGCAATGTGGTCATAAAATATACAATGACTTTGGATTAAAACTGATCCTAAAAGTCTGTAAAACGCCTTTCCTTGTTATGCCGTTAATCCAAGCTCTGGTCATATTGTGTGTGTGTGGTTCATAGTTACTTTTCTGTCCTTTTCTCACACTGCTTCAGCTATATGAAATGATTTTAATATGGGAATTAAAGATATAATTAATACCGTCATTAGTCAGGGGTATATTTATTTTTTCCATTTCCTTTTAGTTTTTGTGATGTTAATTGTCGTCACCTTTGGGCAGATGTACATGTTTTTGTCTACGCCACAGTTTTTCACACTAAACAAGAACTTACCTTCTTCCGCAAAACACCAGTGAAAAACTGGAACAGGAAGGTCTGATTATGTAAATATTTTTAAGGCAATATTTGCAGTGTTTACTTAGCTTAAGCTTCAAGTACAGGCTACTGTTTTGTTTGTTTGTTTATTGGGATTTTAATGTCATGTTTTACACTTTGGTTACATTCATGACAAGAACAGTAGTTACTCATTACACAAGATTCATCAGTTCACAAGTTTAATATCAAACACAGTCATGGACAATTTTGTATTTCCAATTCACCTCACTTGCATGTCTTTGGACTGTGGGAGGAAACCGGAGGTCCCGGAGGAAACCCACGCAGACTCTGGGAGACATGCAAACTCCTCACAGAAAGAACCCAGGACCTTCTTGCTGTGAGGCGACCCCCAAGCCCCTGTGCCGCCCGGCTACTGTATTCCCCGCATAATACTGTACCATGTCCAGAGGTACAAGTTATCTAAAACTGGTTTTATAAACATAATAAGTTCAGCTCATTTTAATGGCCTCATCAGTCACCAAATACAGTGTATCACAAAAGTGAGTACACCCCTCACATTTCTGCAAATATTTTATTATATCTTTTCATGGGACAACACTATAGAAATAAAACTTGGATATAACTTATAGTAGTCAGTGTAGAACTTGTATAGCAGTGTAGATTTACTGTCTTCTGAAAATAACTCAACACACAGCCATTAATGTCCAAATTGTGCCCAAAGTGTCAATATTTTGTGTGACCACCATTATTATCCAGCACTGCCTTAACCCTCCTGGGCATGGAATTCACCGGAGCTGCACAGGTTGCTACTGGAATCCTCTTCCACTCCTCCATGATGACATCACGGAGCTGGTGGATGTTAGACACCTTGAACTCCTCCACCTTCCACTTGAGGATGTGCCACAGGTGCTCAATTGGGTTTAGTCCATCACCTTTACCTTCAGCTTCCTCAGCAAGGCAGTTGTCATCTTGGAGGTTGTGTTTGGGGTCGTTATCCTGTTGGAAAACTGCCATGAGGCCCAGTTTTCGAAGGGAGGGGATCATGCTCTGTTTCAGAATGTCACAGTACATGTTGGAATTCATGTTTCCCTCAATGAACTGCAGCTCCCCAGTGCCAGCAACACTCATGCAGCCCAAGACCATGATGCTACCACCACCATGCTTGACTGTGGGCAAGATACAGTTGTCTTGGTACTTCTCACCAGGGCGCCGCCACACATGCTGGACACCATCTGAGCCAAACAAGTTTATCTTGGTCTCGTCAGACCACAGGGCATTCCAGTAATCCATGTTCTTGGACTGCTTGTCTTCAGCAAACTGTTTGCGGGCTTCCTTCTGGGATGACGACCATGCAGACCGAGTTGATGCAGTGTGCGGTGTATGGTCTGAGCACTGCCGGGCTGACCTCCCACATCTTCAACCTCTGCAGCAATGCTGGCAGCACTCATGTGTCTATTTTTTAAAGCCAACCTCTGGATATGACGCCGAACACGTGGACTCAACTTCTTTGGTCGACCCTGGCGAAGCCTGTTCCGAGTGGAACCTGTCCTGGAAAACCGCTGTATGACCTTGGCCACCATGCTGTAGCTCAGTTTCAGGGTGTTAGCAATCTTCTTATAGCCCAGGCCATCTTTGTGGAGAGCAACAATTCTATTTCTCACATCCTCAGAGAGTTCTTTGCCATGAGGTGCCATGTTGAATATCCAGTGGCCAGTATGAGAGAATTGTACCCAAAACACCAAATTTAACAGCCCTGCTCCCCATTTACACCTGGGACCTTGACACATGACACCAGGGAGGGACAACGACACATTTGGGCACAATTTGGACATGTTCACTGTGGGGTGTACTCACTTATGTTGCCAGCTATTTAGACATTAATGGCTGTGTGTTAAGTTATTTTCAGAAGACAGTAAATCCACACTGCTATACAAGCTGTACGCTGACTACTCTAAGTTATATCCAAGTTTCATGTCTATAGTGTTGTCCCATTAAAAGATATAATGAAATATTTGCAGAAATGTGAGGGGTGTACTCACTTTTGTGATACACTGTATAATTCCAATACAGAACAAAGCGAACAAAGCACAAATGCAAACACAAATGCTTTTTTATCATCAAGGGATGCAAATCATCACAGTCATGACGGTGCTGTCCTTTGATAAAGCTTAACCGTGTGAAGACAGAACACAGTTATCATCACATTTCTTCCAGTCATTTAATTACATACACTATATGACCAAAAGTTTGTGAACACCTGGCCATCTGATTTGCCGAAACATGTCTATATGGACCTCAGTCATGCTGGAAATGAAAAGTGATTTTGTTAAACTGTTGACACAAAGAGACGTAATTGATTTCATACATCTTGTAGCTAGCTGTGGGTGTTTCTTTAACACATAATGGATGCTAACTTTTGGCAATAATGTGTATGTCAGTGGACTTAATATGGTTGAGCTGATCTGGTTTTGAGCCAGTGTTTCAGACCAATATCAACTTGACAACTAACCAATAAAACTACTTGTCTACATTTTGCTGCTGTTTCCATATTGTTTTATTAAATATGTTGTTGTGTTGAGTGTTTTCTATTAAGCAATGCAGAAAACATTGGAAAATATTTATGGGAGTACAGGGTCACTGACCTACATCAGGGTACTTCTGGGACGAGGCGTTCTTCATTCCTCAGCTTTGACTGATTTACCATAAGCAGTAGCACTGAGAGTCAGGATTAAGCTGCAGATGTGGCCAAACATCTTGTTACCCTTCTACCTTCTTTACAAAAAGCCTAAATTTTCTTCAAGTTAAAACTTTTCAAAAAAACATTTTTTTTGAAAGTTAAAAGAAAAGATTTCCACTTTTTTACTGCCCAGCTTTGTAAATTAGAGATGTCAATAATTGATCAGTTAACCAGTAATTACAAAGCAGTCATTTTTGGTTAATTATCAGTTAAAAAATAACTTTTAATTTAGAGATCATCTTCTTTTTTCACCAAATTAAGGCACTCCTAATACAACCGTGAAGTGCTACAGTTGTAACATAAACTTTTTACAATTATTTTATATTCTTTAAATCATTTTAATTTCATTTTAGTTTCATGTTTTACCACCACTTTATCCTGATACAAATTTTTGCCAATTTCTTTTTATACAAGACTACAGCTGCTTAACAGTCCATGGTCACCATTGTCTGATTCTTCTCTTTATGACGTGCCATATATTATCAGATCTGGACAGCAGGCAGGACTGTCAAGCACATGTACCCTGTGTCTATGAAGTCATGCTGTTGTAGTGCAAGCAGAATGTGGCCTGGTCTTGTCTTGCTGAAGTAACCATAAACTTTCTGGGAAATTGATGGCAGCTAATGTCTCTCCTAACTCTGTCTATGCCTACATGTTGATGGTATATTCTCACATATGCTCGTCACCCATGCCATGACAGATCTTAGCATGGATAGTAATATTGTTACTCTTAATATTCTATAGCACAGCCTGACTGTTATCTAGTATTTTCTGTTTATATTTATAAATTATTTAATTAAAAAA
This sequence comes from Trichomycterus rosablanca, assembly GCF_030014385.1. Classification (NCBI taxonomy): domain Eukaryota; kingdom Metazoa; phylum Chordata; class Actinopteri; order Siluriformes; family Trichomycteridae; genus Trichomycterus; species Trichomycterus rosablanca. The sequence goes on along the minus strand of NC_086006.1, from coordinate 8,241,492 downwards.
TATAATGAGCAGAAATAAATTAGCATTCTGAATGCTGATTTTAAATGGTAATCATTAGCAGACTGTTTATTCCAAATTCTAATTAAGCATGTTAAAGAAGCAGTCGGTATCTTAAAGCTCTTCCTGACAACATTATAATGGTGTTATTATAAGATAATAAGCATATTTTTAAAAAAAAAGAATAAATACTTACACACAGATCTGCATGTGCAGAGTTTGACACTAGGCTGAAACACTTACACACACATACAGATTCAATGCACCTAGTGCCTGAAGCAGTAAAGCAACCCCAAAACATCACGGAACCTCTTCAATGTTTCTCAGTAGGCATGGTGTTCTTTTCTTAAAAGCTTAATTGCTATTCTAAAAACATGGAGTTGGTGTGGCTTACAAAATGCTCTTATTTTACAAGAAGGTTTGTGGTTTGTCAAGATGCATTTTGGCAAAGTCCAAACTGGCCATTTTGGGTCTTGCTTGTAGATGAGGGGTTATTCCTGGTCTGTCTGGTCTGTCTGGTCTGTCTGGTCTGTCTGTCTGTCTGTCTGTCTGTCTGTCTGTCTGTCTGTCTGTCTGTCTGTCTGTGTCTATCTATCTATCTATCTATCTATCTATCTATCTATCTATCTATCTATCTATCTATCTATCTATCTATGTGATATTCACAGACTTATATACAGTGGGATGAGTAATTTTCTCCTTTTTAACCGGCTGTGAGCCTATTAAACTAATTAATTCAGAATTAGTCTGTTTAAACTATTACCACAATGCAATTATGTGTTACAACTGTGTTACCTTTCAAAAGGTAACAATAATTTTTTACCAAGCAATATATGTCTTATGTCTTCTGTTTTGTTCCAGTCTAAAGAAAAGAGACACCTCATATAACACAAGATGTTTTAATTTGGACACTTGACACCAAATAGTGTATTTAAATAAAATGCCAGGGTCACATCTGTAAAAACATCTGCAATCATCAAGCCTCAGCTTGCTGGGCCATAAGGCAGATATTTCACTCTGCCATGTGCTCGATTGCCCTATATAAATCAGCTGCCGAGGCTGTAGCTGGGCAGTGCTGGTGAGCTGTATTGTACAATATGTCGGATGGTGTGTTGTGTGGATGTGACGTGTGAATAGAACGTGAGTCGGAAGCAGCGTGAAGTCATCTCTCTGGAGAATTTCTCAATAGTCCTGCCTCAATCAAGAGGAACTGACTGGCTTAGGCCTGGTCAAGCCCATGGGAAGGTTTTATTTTTGGAGGAGACTCTGAGAAGGCTTTTGATGAGATTGATTTCGATCAGAAGGTCTGGCTTGCTCACACAGTAGCTACAGCAAAGATAAAATTGAAAACTGAATTTTTGGAATGGTGGAACTCGATATACGAGGGATCTTCAAAAAGTTTCAGCACTTTTATATTTTGGTTGGAAACAGTGAGGGTGGGAGGAGGAGTAATTGGTCGTGTCTGAGAGACTAATACCCCTTTTCCACCAAAAAAACCATGGTTCTTGAACCGGTTCTGTTCAGGTTTCTCTGAACTTTGGTGTTCTGTAGAGAACCGAGTCACGTTTTCACCAGTTTTTTGAGAACCAAGCCTGCGTCATCAACGGTGGGCGTTACTTAACGAAAGTACAGAGTAGTAATATCATGGCGGAGTGTGTAGATTATGTGCGAGCATTTGTGATGCTGTTACAGATGTTTGTTTTTTTGTAAAAAGCATTGATCTAACAATCGGTTATAAGAAGACGTGACGTGTTTGTTTCAATTGTTGTTTTCTTTAGTTCATTAACGTGAGAAGCGTTTTGCGCTTCGCTTTCACCGTGACTCTCGGCGAAAATAGCCGATTTGCTCAGTGCTTGGCTTGAGCGGTGAAAGATCACTAAAGTTCCACAACACGAACATCCATCTGTGTGAAATAACCATCAAATCTACTCTAAAATACCACATGCATCTGTGTTTAGCTGGATTTACTTCACGTGTGTTTATGCAGCTCGGGGAGTTGAAAAAGCTTCACGCTTTATTTTTCACATTAAACGTTGTTCGTTCTGTCCGGGTCACTTATCACGTTATATCACACAATTCACCTTTTTAAAGGCGCTTTGAAAATATCAGCGGCAAACTGGCTCAAAATTGTAATCAGGTGAACTTTAAAAGATAAAAATGCAGCATTAATCTCCATACGAGACCCCAGCTGACGGCATTGTTGCTGTCGCTATGCTGTACAACATGATACGCCCACATGTGACGTCACGGTTCGGGCTGAAAAACCAAGTATTCTGTGGTGCCAGATTGGCCTGCTAGTTCGCTGTCTGGAACCTCTTTTTTCCGGTGGAAACACGCGGAACCGGTTCAAAGTCAAGTTCGGGAACCGGAACGGGCTCCGTGCCGCGTCGGTGGAAAAGGGGTATCAGAGAGAGCTTATAGTCTGGATTTTGCGTCATCTGATTTTTCCTTTTTGGACGCTCAAGGAAGCTTTAAGGGAAAGAAGATTTTTATGTGAAGATGATGTGAAAGTAGTGGTGCATTAGTGGCTACACGCTCAACCATAAGCATTTTTTGCTGATTGCATTACAATGGTATGACACTGGCAAAAATGCATCGAAAAGGAAGGTGACTGTGTAGAAAAGTGATGTCATTTGATTTTGAAATTCTTAATAAATCGAGTTTAAAAAATTGCGGAATGATTCTCAGCACTGCAGCGACAATGACATGGTGATGGTGTGTTAGTGTGTGTTGTGCTGGTATGAGTGGATCAGACACAGCAGCGCTGCTGGAGTTTTTAAATACCATGTCCACTTACTGTCCACTCTATTAGACACTCCTACCTAGTTGGTCCACCTTGTAGATGTAAAGTCAGAGACAATCGCTCATCTATTGCTGCTGTTTGAGTTGGTCATCTTCTAGACCTTCATCAGTGGTCACAGGACGCTGCTTACTGGGTGCTGTTGGCTGGATGTTTTTGGTTGGTGGACTAGTCTTATCCACTCATATCAGCACAACACACACTAACACACCACCACCATGTCAGTGTCACTGCAGTGCTGAGAATGACCCACCACCCAAATAATACCTACTCTGTAGTGGTCCTGTGGGGGTCCTGACCATTGAAGAACAGCATGAAAGAAGCTAACAAAGCTGGACTACAGTTAGTAATTGTAGAACTACAAAGTGCTTCTATATGGTAAGTGGAGCTGATAAAATGGACAATGAGTGTAGAAACAAGGAGGTGGTTTTAATGTTATGTCTGATCAGTGTATATTAGAACACAAACCTGATATGTTACATTGGAACATATTCCTAATCTTTATAGGTTGTAACCGTGTGTTACAACTTGCTTGTAAAATGATGTTGATTAATTTAAGATCTGATGGTTTATTCAGCCAGTCACATTTCATCAGATACCTAGATAATGAACGTGATGTGAATAGAACTTGTCAAAAATAGTGTGGTGTGGGATGCAGGGTGTAGCCTGTCTAAATATTGATCTGAAACAACAAAGTCTAGCCTGCTGCTCTGTCTGGAAACAGATGTGCATATCTAAAAGCCCCTAGGGGTCAATCATTACTGTGTACTATCATCATAAAGGCTATTTACCCATGTTTTTTCTTGCTTTTTAGATTAGCTTAATGCTTTAATAATTCACGTTGGCATCCACATTTTTGAGACAAATCTGCAAATTTACAAAGTGTAGAAATGCTATTCTAGGCTTACAAGGCTTCCGAAAACTTTGGCTGGCCTGCCTGGCACTTCAGACACAGTGATGGAACATCCCTGATTGTGTTACACAACACATTGCAATACCATTCACATAAATATGCCCCAGCCCTCATTTGCAGCTGTAACAGCTCCTATGAAAGGCAGTGTGTCCTTAGGAATTTGTGCTCATTTAATAAAAATACCATTTTTATTCCTATAAATGCATGCTTGTAGATAGTGCTTGGCAGTATGACTGTACATTTGGTATACAGCCTTTGATTCCTTATACAGTGTGGATTTTTGAAATACTGCCATACAATTAATACAACAGCTGTAGGCTTCAGTAGTCATCAAGTTATATAATATTGTTCACTGCTAAAAGCCCTATGGAGCACAGTGCAGATTAGATACAGTTTACGAGTTAACCAGGTAGCATTAGCATGACTGCGTTAACAAATGAGAGAGGTTTTCTCAGTATGGTGAAAAAAATAAACAAAAACAGATGGAGGATGAAGAGAGGAAGACCAATTATTCACCAGAAGAACTATATACTGCACGGTTCGTCGAGCCACAGCTGTTGCAAACAACGACATTACGAACGCAGTAACAATCCACAAATGCAAGGACACGATTCCTCTATAGACAGTCGAGAAAGAAGCTTTCAAAGCAATAATTAAGACAGTGAATTCCAGGAATGTTTTACGGGGCGAAAATACTTCATGTTAGTCGCTGTTTCAACATTATAAGCAAACTGGAATCGGAAATATTTAGTCATCCACTTTTCTACAACAGACCAGTGGTAGTACAAGTTGTACAGTGGAGTTTGCAAATGTCAATTTATTTGTTAAAGGGAGAGCTAAGGGTAATTATACAATACTTACATATTATATTAATAATAAACATTGTATATATTGCACCTGTTTTACACGTACTGATTCCATCATATATTGTGTCATATTGTGGGGCCAAGCAAAGCTTATAGTACTTAAAACCTTCATTATATACATGGTGAAATTAAAATGTTTTATGTTCTATGTACTTATAACAGTAAAGCCACAGACATATAAAAAGTACCAGTCATACAAAAATACAACATACCCTGATATACCGTAAAACCACCAAAATCTTAAAAGATACAAATTTTTGGTCATACCGCCCAGCCCTACTTGTAGAGTACATGCCTCGTTCTGCTGCACTCAGGTTTAATTGCTGCTGTTATTTAACCTGGAAAACAAAACCACATCTCAGGAATGTTGCTGGTATGTACGGCCTTCCTCATAAAGAAAAAACTCAGCAACGCCCAGCAGTGTTTCTAAGAGATGACGCTCTGTTTTTGTCCTTCGTGATCATTCTATTATTCAGTGATCCTGCACATGGTTGAGTTTTCTCAATGGCCTATTCATGACATTTTGTTGTGCTGGGTCTCTTTGATGCAGACTTTATTGCTGTGATTGTGCATTAAATCGTGCAAAAAGTCTGTGGTTTGTGATCAAACAAGTTTCCAGTAAGTGACATGCAGAAAAGAATGCCAGCGCATCTGCAATGATGCACTGTTAGGCGTTTAGATTTATGTGTCTGATGCTTTTAGTGCTAATTTTGTATGTGGCATTAGGGTGGAGTCGGTCTCTTTTTTTCATGTGGTAAACTGTACATATGAACTGAAATGATCAATCAAACATCACATTCAACGTAATGGTAAACAAGCATTTTCTGTTATTGAATATACTTGTAGTTCATATCTCCACCTGTGATTCATATATATATATATATTGTTGTATATGTTATATAATACAGTATATTGAATATGAACCTTTGAATATGAACCATTAAAATCCTAATCATTAAAATGACGTTAAAATCCTAATAAATAAATGAATATGAAACACAAATGACAGCTACAGCTTTGAGATGTCTATAATAACTGGTGATTGGCTAGACCATGGCAGCATATTTATCCTGTCTGTAGAAACCATATAGTTTTGGTTTGACCAGGGATATTACTTGACCTCATAAGGTGTTCAATTATATTATTGAAGTAACATATGATCGACTTCTCTAGCCGTAGTTCCCTGAGCAATGTGAATAAGAACATGGCAGATTATTTTATGACTTGTACAGAGAATTGTATTGTATCTTGTCTTTGGAATTTCAGCTTGAAGCCATATGTTTTTGCTCTGGGTCATGGTGCTCGACCTACCTTTTTTAAACACCCTGACACATCTGGTACGTTTCTGTACACCCCGTTTTGAGACATTGTTGTGCATCAAACCCATGTTGTCTGTTTTCAAAGAACTCCTTCTGTTATTGTGTCCATCTGTTGTGTTTGTGTCCATTTGTTCCTAAGCTGCTATATTTGACCACACCTCACTATAGACAAGAAATGAAGTTAAGATACTAACAATTAAAGATAAAGGAAAAAGGCTAGAAAATGCTTCAATTATTCTTTGAATGTTGTTATAATCCTGTGGTTTGTGGTGGAATGAAGAAAATCTTAGATATTTAAAGGATGAAGCAAGTCTTGATCTAGGTAGTGGTCTGTGCTCAAGAGCATGCCATAAAGGCTAATCTGGTGTTAACAGAGGTCCAGTGTGGATGAAGGCTTTGTTATCCTGAAACATGGGATCATCAACTCGAAAGATTGTTTGCACCATAGGGTGCATCTGGAACTGTAGAATTGCTTCATATTTGTTGGCTGTAAAATACAGCATAATTTATGTTTTATTAAATTTAGGTTTAATATCTGGCTCCCATCAGTGAGAATTTAAATTAAACAATTACTGCCAATATACTTTGTATGACCGAAAGTATTTGGACAGCATGTTTCTAAAACAATTAGACCTAAATGTGATTTTTTTTTGACAACAGCTGCTCTTCAAACAAGGCCTCTCACAAGACTCACAAGACATACAAGAAGTATGTCTGTGGAATTTGGGGTTGGCCTAGAATCCTTAATTGTTGTTCCAGCTCATTCCTGAGCTGTTCAGTGGGGCTAAGTTCAGGGCTATGGAGTTTTTCCTTATGCCTTTATAGAGCTTGCTTTGTACACAGGGGTACAGTCATGTACAGGCATATAATTTCCTTTATATAATGGATTTATAACACCTGTTAGCTGTTAATGTGGCTGAAACGCATAAAAAAATAGAGGGGTGTCCCAATACTTTTGTCCACATAGTGTATTTCAATTCAATACATAAGCAGTGATTTCTGTTTTAAGGGAGAGTTTGTTGGATTTGTGAATAAGCTCGTGTTGTACAGCTGCAGACGGAACACGTTCCCAGGATCAGTGATCTCTGTCCAAAACTGTAAGAACAAAGCAAAGTTCATTCTACCACCCAAAAGCATTTAGAAGTTGAGTTGGCTGTTCTAAATTGTGTGTTACTTGCAATAGTTGTGCTCATGTATCGGCGTGGTGAGAACAAAAGGGCAGAGATGTGCCACCAAGCTAATTTTGGACACATGAAGGGGCTAAACAGAATTAGAAATAATATAGGAATGCTACAGTATAGGCCAATTGTTTAGGTTAATGGACTACAGTCAAGGGACAGTGCTAGTGGCTAGAGCTTTGGGCTATCAACTGAAAGAATGAGAGTTTAAATCCCAGCTGTGCCACGCAGGCACTGTTGGGCCCATGACCAGGACCCTCTATACTCCAAGGACACTGTACAATGGTTGACCCTGCGCTCTGACCCCTAGTATCCAAACAAGCTGGGATACGCGAAGAAAGACTTTTGTTGTACTGTACATGTGTACTGTACAAAGGCGTTCCGTCTATCAGTCTATCTATCTACATTCATATTTCATCAACTGCTTTATCAAGGTCAGGGTTATGGCATGGCCCTTCTGCACCAGGAAACACTGGTGCAATACCCTGGATGGGCACAAATCAATCTCAGGGCTTCAGCCATCCCCCCAAGCAAGCAACTCCCAAACATCAAAAAGTCAATCATGTCTTTGTAGACGCCTGGTCTTCTGATTGCTTAATTGCTTAGGTTCTGGTATCTTAAGAATAGAATGGCGTGTAAATGTTGGTGTGTAAATTTACTGTATTTACTTTGTATATCTACAGTAACTGTGTATCATTACAGTTAAGTCCTTTATATTCTTATACATTTAACAAACATGTATTGAGTGCTTTACTTCTGGGAATGAGAGACTTTTTTTGATATTGAATTTGATAAACTGCTTTAAAGTTGTTATTTAAAGTGCTTAGTCTTAGAATTTCTTTTAAATAATAAATAATGCATTATGCTGCCTTCTTGGTCGAACATCATAAAGCACCTGTGATTACTGTACATTGCTGATACTGCCATTCGTCCTGATAAATATACTAGATTAAATACAGATAAACAGAGTTTAAAGGGGCTGTGGTGATGATAAAGATGTTCCATCTGCCCTGGATTATCTATTATCACTTTAACACAATTATTTGTCATATATACATATACACGTGTATAGTACAATAAAATCTTTCTTCCGCATATTACAGCCGCTTTAGAAACTGGGGTCAGAGTGCAGGGTCAGTCGTTGTACGGCTCCCTGGGGCTGAGAGGGTTAAGGGCCTTCAAGGGCCCAACAGTGGCCGAATGGCAGAGCTGGGATTCAAACCCATAAAGTTCTACTTATTAGGCTATCACTGTCACTAATTAATAATTGCATTAAAATGTAATGCATCAAAAGGGGCAAATGTTTTACATTTCTGTGCATTCCCTCGTAAAATACGAGTTCATCAGACAGCATAGGGTTTCTATGGCGGTTGTTTAAAGCTAGCTGTAATTGTAGCTCACTAATATTGCAACAGGGCAAAGCAGTTGTAATTAATTACAGAAATGTATTTCAGGTAAGACAGAATAAGCTCCAGTTTAGATCTGTTTTAACATAGCAAAGTATAGCACAGGAGTTAAACTCAAGAGCAATGATATTGATAATGATATTGCACATTGTTTAGTAGGAATGTAACGATTCACCACAAGACAGTTAATAACCGATTTAAAAATTCACTTTAAACAGCAGAGGGGCCGCTCAGGTGGCGCAGAGGTAAAAACACAAGCAGGAACCAGAGCTGGGATCTCGAATACATCGTATCGAGTCTCAGCTCTGCCTGCAGGCTAAGGCTGAGCGGCCACATGAACAATGATTGGCTTGTTGTTCAGATATGGGCGGGACTAAGCCGGATGGGGTCTCTCTCCCATGACTGGTGCAATTATGACCTTTGCTGGCTGATTGATGGCACCTGCACAGAGATGAGAAAAGAGTGCTCTCAGGGTGTGTCTCTCCGTACACAACGCTGAGTTGCACTGCACTCGTCAAAGTGTAGGTGATAAGATGCATACGGCTGCTGCCCATGTGTTGGAGGGGGCGTGGGTTAGCTTTGTTCTCCTCAATTAGAGCAGGGATATTCTGAGCTCTTTAATACTGATATACCAAGATATGTGATGGTGCAATTAATCCCAGTGTGATTTGTGATGTTTTCTCTGAAGGAATTTGATTATGTGAGTAGTGAATAGTGATTGATGTGAGTAGGTGAAGAGCTTTGTTCTGCTTTGTTCTCTTCCCACTTAACCACTCTTCCTCGTTATATAGAAAGTATTAACAGTCCTGTAGGGAAGTATATTTCTATAGAAAAGGATTATATTCTTCTCTGCCATTATTTACACACAATGGTGGTTTTCAACAAAGAATTGCCATGTTATCTCACCTGGGCTATATAGCATGTCTGGTCTCTTTGAACCAAGCCTTTTGTGAACATCAAAAACAGAGTAAAAGGCCAGATGTATACATTTGTGTTATAAATACATTGGTTATAAATAGTAGGCGTAACACGTCTACAGTGCTAAATATGAACATATCATTGTGGTAATTTATTGAAATTTGTGCATTATTATATGGGAAACATCCAAATGTTTGGATTTTGCTTAAAGTTTAAAAGTTGTTCACTAGTTTGACATTAATTTGGTTGTACATATACACCTATACATATATACCTATTATTAAAATGTTGTGAGTTCTTAGGACCCGGGCTTGATTCTTGCACCCTGTTCCTCCTGTACCTCACAAAAACATTAAGAATTTGGTTTAGCTGTACTGAAATGACAGCTGTGAGTAGTTTGATACAACTAGATTGGGAGGAAACTTTGTGGTAAATGCATTAAAAAAGAAGATTAGACCCTTTTTGGGTTTGCTTTGGGTCATGTCAACTTTGCTTTGGGTCATGTCAACATATAGAGAAGTGACAAATTAACGGCAAAAAATAAACACCTGAATAAATGAAATATAATAAGTGCAAGTGTTGCAGACGGTGTCTCGTTGGAGTGGTTTAGGTTATTTGATGTAATTCTGAACCCAGAAGTCCCTTTGACTACTTAATTAGATTAACCTAATTTTTCTAATTAATCTGAAGTTAGCCTGTTTCTCAAATTTATTCCAGACACAGAAGTGACTTGATATTAACCAAAAATAAATACAACAACTGACACTAGGACACTACTAATCATCTTTACGAGGGATCTTCAAAAAGTTTCCACACTTTTATATTTTCTTTGGAAATGGTGAGGGAGAGAGGAGTAGTAATTGTCGTGTCTAAGGGACTGAGAGAGTTTATAGTCTGGATTTAGCTCCATCTGATTTCCACCTTTTTGGACACTCAAGCTTTAAGGGGAAGAAGATTTTTATGTGATGATGATGTGAAAGCAGCAGTGTATTAGTGGCTATAAGCTCAACCAAAAACTTTTTTGTTGATGGCATTAAAATGGTACAACGCTGGGAAAATGCATTGCAAAGGAAGGCGACTATGTAGATTAGTCATGTAATTTGTTTTGGAAATTCTTAATAAATAGAATTTTTAAAAAGTGCAGAAACTTTTTGAAGAACCCCTGTATAATCATTACCATGGAACTAATTAAATGTCAACATTAAAAATTTTTTTCTTTTCACAATATATCGTATTACAAGTAGAAATGGTGAAACTTGACTCTTGTGAGAATTCTTAAAGCAGGCTGGTGTTACAAAAAGGTTGGGTTACTGTATTAAAGTGTTGAGTACATAGTGTTCGAGCCTTTTGTCTGGCAGTGTTGTATTGCTTCCAGGCTGAATTGGCAGTTTATGTGCAGGAATGAATAAAGTCTGTTTTTCATGAGGTTTTCTGGCTCTTTTGGACACGGCTAATTGTGTCTGATGATTTTTTTTTTGCATAAAAATATTAAGCCATTTCATAAGACGTTATTTCTATATGAACTTTGATGAGTCTGAAGATCAGATGCTGTTGGGTTCTTGTTCTGGTGAGTCAGTAGTAATAGTAGTGTGGCAGTAGTGTGTAATGACTGAACTATGAGAGGAATGAAAGATTATCAGGGAGTGGGGCTAGACGATGGGGAAGGTCTTTGTGTGAAATAGTAGCCAAGTACATGCTAACCCTGATGCAAGATGAAAAATTTGCTCCCTAATAAGGAAATGTCTTTTTTGTCTGGGTTTTATGAAAGTCAAACTAATAAACAAATTCTTTATTTTATTTGGCTTTTTATTGGCTTTTTAATACTGAATGAATCCAGACTTGTTTAAACCTGGGAAAGGCAACACAAGCACACACACACACAAGTTTTGTGTCTTTATCAAATCACAATTAAGACAAATAGTGTATAAATTGAGCAAATTCATTACTGTTGCTACCACATCAAGGGTAAAATATGCACTGGTGAATAAGATAAACAATAAAACATTAAACTCTCAAAACCATGACCAGTCAGAAATGTCATCACACTAGAAATACTTCTAGATTCTGTGTCAGTAAGAACATATTACCTGCATTTAATAAAAAGTTAATTTATTTGCAGTAATAATCTAGAACCACAGAAAACGCTGCTGATTTAAAATAAAAATCTATACTGAGTCTATAAATGTGCCAAACTAAGTTTAATATTGTTAATTAATATCACTAGGGCTATCCAGTTTTACCTGACCACTTAAAGCCTCCTTCTAGATTTTACAGCCTACAATAGTGAATTATGAATGATTCATTAATGTGTTTAATAAAACTTGAAGTATCATTGTTTGTGTTATTAATTTAGGCAGAATATGTCTATTATTACATACTGGATACAGATGCAATTGTACAGGCAAAGGCAGAAACGGCAATGCCAATTTGGGTGTAGCAGGCACCAATTAATTACTGTGACTTCAGAGACTTTCACTTTTCTTAGAGACACTTCTGTGTATGTGCACACTATGACAAAGTCCACCAACTACCAAGTCTGAAGGGCTAAACAACAAGCCAGAGGTCAAAACTGTATTGCATGACACCCTGCATGACAACCCTAAACAAAACAGGTTGAATCAATGACCCTATTCAGTGGAACTGCTTTTCATGCTTGGGTTTCATGCCTGGGTTCACCATCACCATAGTGATTTTAGTAAGCATCATAGCACTTTATAGAAGGACAAACTCTTACACAGTTGCACAGTAACTAAAAATAATAATTAGGTATAATAGGATATCCACCCAAGGATCAGTTTTTACAAGCATCCAAAGCTCACAGCTTAGATAGAATTGTTGGTTTACCAATGCAAGACTGTGAATAATTTAGGTCTTTTACCATCCACTGTACATAATGTTGTGAAAACATTCAGGCAATCTTGGTCCATGTAGGGTAAGACTGGAAACCACTGTTAAATGTGCAAGGTCTCAGAGGGCATCACGTAAGAAAATTTAATGCCATTGTGACAAATATAGATACACAGGCTTGGGAGTACTTCGGAAAAATGTTGACTCTTAACAGTCTACCACTGCACCAAGTACTGCAACCTGATCTGTTAAGGTATGGTGGTGCATCAGTGCCCACAGAATGGGTTACGTGTATATGTTTGCAGGTACCACTGACACAGTGGTGTATATTGCGGTTTTACAGAGACGTATGCTGCCATCAAGGTGACACTGTACTTCTCTGTTACACCACATCTAATGAAGTCTGGGAAAAAAAATGACTTGGAACTTAAGTTTTTTTTTGCCCTGTTGCAGATGGGAGGAGGAGTGGTCCAAGTGCCAAAAAATGGAGTCCATGGTCAAGACCTTTCAAGATGTAAGAGCTCAGCACCGCCACCCACCTGTAACCTTCTCCAGTTCATTATTATTGTTGTATAGTTAAGGACTAGCATTATACATGCATTAATTTCCAAACCTATATGTTCAGATATATAATTGGCACTAACACACCCCCAGATACCATGACTGACGCTGGCTTCTGAACCTTTCTGCACTGTCAGGATGGTGCATTTCCTTTTTGAGACGAATACCTATAAAAGACAGCATTGCTTTCTGATTGTATTTGCATTTTATCTGCTGTTCTAACTTCTTTGAAATTTGGTTTGTAGAAAACATTTATAGAAATTCCAGATCAACAGCAAACCATGAAACATATTCAGGAGTAGGGATGTAACGATGCACCACAAGACAGTTAAAAATCGATTCACGTGTGTAACGATTCAAATCGGTTTACATGTATAATGAATCGATATTCATTTTAAACAGCAGAGGGAACTGGCGCTATTCACCTCGCCTGGTTGACGTCACTACAGGGTTGCCAGGTTTGGAATTTTCTAGCCAAATTTATTTATGTGAGGATACTTTCTTTATTTGTATTAATCATTCATTTATTTATTGTGGGATTTATTTCATTTCAGTTTTTTTTTACAAAAAAAGAGAAATGTGCAGCATTGTTTTGGATAGTTTGTACCTACCTCAAAAATAAAAGGGCATTAATTATTTAAATAAATAAAAGATAAGCACAAATACAGTATTTTATTTTATTGAGAAAAAATAAACAGAAACTTTGTCATCATTTGTCTTTGAGCAATAGCCATCATAGTTGATCTTTATTTCATGTTTGCTTACACCACTGTAGTTTGATTTTCATGTATCTACATCCTGACTTGCTTATCTGTTGTTTTAATAACAGAGTGCTGAGGAGTCTGATGCCATACAGAAAGAACTCAATGAGAAAGTGGAACGCCTTAAAACAGAACTCGTCGTCTTTAAAAGTCTCATGTCTGATGTAAGTATTTGACGTTGCTCATTTAGTGTTACTTTAATTTCCTTCGGGATCAATAAAGTATCTATCTATCTATCTATCTATCTATCTATCTATCTATCTATCTATCTATCTATCTATCTATCTATCTACTGAAAAAACTGTAAAAGCTGGGAGAATTGTCTGTGTTTAATACAGTACTGTTTCTATGGTAGCATGGGGTTAGGTTATTATCTGATATCAGAATTAGAATTACAAATACAAAGGTTCTTAAAGAATAAGGAACATGCTTTAAACAACAAACTGTATAGTGAAATGTGTAGTGACCTTGTTTCATGTGAGTCAGTCTAGTGAGTCATGCTGGTAACATGTTGTAGAAAAGTCAGGACAGGTGCAGTGTCACCCTTGGGTGGGGCAGAGTGCAAAAGGGGCTGCACAGTGACACACTTAGTACAACTTGGTTAAGGGACTGAACCAATAATGGGAAAGTTGCTGGTTCAAGCCCCACCACTGCCCCAAGCATTTAATGCCCTAAGGGTAAATGCTAGTGCCAGACAGCAACAGGATTCTGGGGGTAAACCTCATCTTCAGTCACAGTAAGAGGCTTGGCATGTTCCACCATGTCCACATGGCTTTTTTTGGGTACTTCGATGAAACATGCAGAAGGAGGATTAGCTGCTAGAAGTGAATGGTGAAAGTATTGTCCTGTGATGGACTGGTCCCTCGTTCAAGCTGTATTCTTGCACTGCGCCCAGTGTTTCCAAGTGGTGCCGGACCCACCTCAACTATAACAGGGTGGAATGGTTACAGAAAATGGATAGGTGGAAAAATACTAGTGTAATAAAGTTGTTTATGTTCTTAAACTGGTTGTATAATGTGTAAATTTTTAGATTTTACTGTCTACAATACAACACAAATGCTTTTTCTTTACTAGGGCTGCACTGTGTTGGTCATACAGCAATAAATAAACATTTGTTCTGTAATTCATTCAGAGATTATCTTATTGCAATCACAATCAATCAGCAAACAAAGTCAAACTTCTTAGCAAATTTCTCTAGAAGCTCAACAACAAGCTAAACAAATAGGCAGTCGATCAGTCCGTTTTCACACCCTGCACAGACGTTTATTGTTCTCACATTTACTGACTTAGCTTGTCACTCGGCCATAAACCACCCTGATGTTGTATCATCTGGACTGCATGTGTTCACTGTGATGCCCTGAACCTAAACTTAACCCCACACCTTCTGCTCCTACTGCCTGAATTACATTATCTGTGTTCATTATAAACAATTATTCAAATGTTTGTATGCACAACCTTACAAAATTAAAGTACTTTCTTTCTGTATTTATGATTAAGTGTTTATCCCTGGCTTAGGTATTTTGTTCTCCATTTAAAATGGTTTTACTTCTTCCCCCTGCTTTTCAAATAAAAATATTCAACATTTACTACATTTTCAAAACACATCTGTCAGGCAGTCCAACTTAAAGTATAAATATTGGGGAAAATATTTCCTCGTTATTAAGATATGCTTAAAATGTCTCCCTCAGTATAATGAGTATTAGAAATTATTAGGTAGTAAACATAGTTAACAAATTCCTTTCTCTAGTTTCATGCAATGTTAGGATCTGTCAGTGTTTCCATCAGTTGTTAATATGGCAGAAATGTTTTAGAATGCCCCCCATTTTTAGTAGATTTGCCCCTCCCCCCCAGTCTTCAATTTATGGGGCTACATCTTGGTCCAACTCCACCATTGTTTTATTGCCAACCACCACCTCATCTACAACCTCCACGATGGATGTGGATGATCATAGGCTCATACAGTCTGCCTCTTCTTTTCACCGAATAGCAGCGGAGTCTTACGTAAACACACGTAACATGCACAAAAAAACACTTGATACAAGTATTCCTCTGCCACTCGTGCCAGCATCTTAATCAGACAGCAGAGTTTGCTATTGTATGAGCAGGTGAGGTAACATCCCATCCAGCCTTGGGTGACACTACTGAGACCTGGGTCTCAGAGGTGGTGGACCAGTGTAATAAAACTAGTGCACCACCCAAATGCCCTTTTTATGTTTTGATCAAATGTTGTTAACCTTCTCCTTTAGACAATATACCTGAGCACATACCTTTCTTTCATCATCATTATCTCTCTTTGTCTGGCTTTTATCATGCCTGTTATACATTTTTATTATAAATTAACCCTTACTGTAAGAAATTGACCATATAATTATGTTTTTCTATGTCTGTTAAGAAGCAAATGTCAGATTTGGACTCGAAAATTCAAGAGAAAGCCATGAAGGTAGACATGGATATTTGTAGACGTATTGACATCACTGCCAAGCTCTGTGACGTGGCTCAGCAGAGAAACTCGGACGATATGATGTTTCATGTCAGTCCTTCGAGAGCTCCTGCCGACCAGAAAGGGGTATGTATACATTACTGCTGTGTGGTTGTCTTACTGGTAGAATGTTATGTAATCTATTTATAAGTTTGGCTTCGAGCTTACCATTACTTTTAATGGTTCAAACCTTTTGAATGCTTTAGATTGGTCAAATGGCCAGCTTTACAATTGTCACATGCAATATTTCAACCATTATGTGAGAATAGTGAGTTCTTAAACACCAGAGCTTTTAGCTAGCGAATTAGCTGGCCCTGCTAGCCACGTACTAACCTGTCTTTGACCTTTCCAAAAGCTAAATGCCATATGTAGCCACTGGAATCCTTAAAACCACGTGTGTTAAATGTATCTACACAAAATCAGAATGATTGTGTTTTACTAAAGATGCACATTTCTGTTTGTCTAGTTCTAAAAACATTATTAAGCACGTGTGTGTTTTAGGTGGCAGCGGTATGTAAAAAGAAGGAGCGTAAAGGAGTATCTGAAGAGGAAAATGCTGAAATGTCTGAGGCACCCAGTACAGACCACAAAGAGGAGGGTGCTGGATCTCTCAACATCACAGATGAGATGAAGCGTATGCTCAGTCAGCTGTGAGTGACTTTATAATATAAGGTCACCTTAATACAAACCGTCATGCTTTAGCCTCTCAGAGCTAGACAGACATGCTAATAAGAATACACTTGGAAAACAATTTGGGTGGGTAGAAAACCCTATCAGGAATGAGGGAAAGGGGTGTTTGAACATGAAAACCAGGACAACAGCTTGTAAATGTTAAAGTAACTGCAGAACAGTCACTGTCCCAAATAATAATACTGTCATACTAATTGTATGGCAAGTTAGTACACAAACAGTGGTATCTTTAAATAATACACAGATGAGCTAAAAAAATTGGTGACCACCCATCTAATATGCTGTCAAAATCACTGAGACATGGACTCCATAAGACATCTGAAAGAGTTCTGTGGCAGTTCCTTTAACTTCTATATGTTGAGTTGTATCATCCTACAGTGCATTCTGGTGCCATGTCTTCTACAGGTACACAATGCACACATGCCCGGCCATCCACACAATAAGAAAACAGAATGTTTTATCAGTCTACCTACTTTAATTGCTCCAATGTCCAGTTCAGATGCTAGCCCATTTTAGGTGCTTTGGACGGTGGACAAGATTTAGCATGGGCACATTGACTACCCCCATATACAGAAGGGTTTTATGCACTGTGTTGACACATTCATGTTATCGCCAGTTTTTAAGTGGTGATCAGTAGTTTGAGCCTCAGTAGCCCTTCGGTTGGTTCGTACAAAACACCTCAGCCTTCATGTCATTTGTCTTTGTTTTGGTCCTTATAAAAATTACTCAGGTTATATTATACTGCCCATATTTGCTGTACTCAGCCCAATATTTAATATATTCCTGACCGTGACATGTGCAAATGTTACATATTGGCCATTGCTGTGCACATTTTTAGGGTTTTTAGGGCTAATGCATTTTGAGAGTTCTATTTTGAGTGTGTCTGCATGACTTTTTCACATTGATTTCTAGTTCATTGAATTAGTTAAATAGTACCCTAAAACCCATTTGTGTCTTTCAGAGTAGCTATTCTTTTCATTTAGCATTGTAGTGTGATTTCTGATAGTGGTGAAAAGTAAGTGCTTCAACATATCCCACAGATTGTCAGTGTTTATGGTCCGTGTACCTTTGGTAATTCGTTTTTCACTTTAAATCCCAAAGTTGAAAAACGGGAAAACGGGGCGTTATTCGTGTTTCGTTTTAAGATCAAAAATCAAATAACAAATAAGCAGAAATTGAAAAACGGGTCGTATTTTAATTTTCCAAAATCAACATTTTTCATCAGTTCAACCAGAAATAAAAGAGCGAGCGCGTGCACGTGCTGAGGTGCGTGTACACGCTTCATATAAAGTGTAAATCAGGTACAAGTGTTGAGAAGACGGAGCACAAAGTTACAATAACATTACACCGCGTCCCCTGTTCTGACTTTTGTGTCTGCTGTACTTTTTCCTGCCTTTGTTATTCACACAAGAACTATTTATCCTATTACTATTATTATTACCGTATAGGACTCAGTTCTGTAATACAGGCATAACTAATCGTACATGTCACATAGTGGTGGTAAATTCGGTTCATTTTATGGACTCGGGTTAGTCTGAGTCACTCAGTAATGTGATTCGGTTCACTTGAGTCACTTGTACTGACATCTTGATTGCGATTGATTTACTGCATGAAAATGGATCCAAATATCACTTATCTTCCGTGCACTCAGAGCCAGTGCCAATCAGAGGACTCATAGGATCCGGGTTCATTGAGATCTCGGACTCGTGATTCCTGATTCAGTACGAAGATTCGAATCCTTAACCGAGGCGATTCAATATTTCTTGTTCTCGGCCAATAAACATCCAAAAATTTATAAAATTGCACGAACTAACTCTGCAGTGAACAAGGAGCAACAACAATCAAATATATTTCAAAAAGTTATGTGGTAAATAATAGGCAGAACACTGATTAAAAAGAAGCATTAGATGTAATAGCTTCACCGTGACATGTACGAAAATCAAATAACAAATAAGCCTGTATTACGGTAATATAACAGGGGACGCGGTGTAATGTTATTATGACTTTTTGCTCCGTCTTCTCAACACTTGTACCTGATTTACACTTTATATGAAGCGTGTACACGCACCTCAGCACGTGCACGCGCTCGCACTTTTATTTCTGGTTGAACTGATGAAAAATTTTGATTTTGGAAAATTAAAATACGACCCGTTTTTCAATTTCTGCTTATTTGTTATTTGATTTTTGATCTTAAAACGAAACACGAATAACGCCCCGTTTTCCCGTTTTTCAATATTGGTTTTTGAAACTAAAAACAAAAAACGACCCGTTTTCTTGTTTTTCAACTTTGGGATTTAAAGTGAAAAACGAATTACCAAAGGTACACGGACCGTTTATACACCTCATACTAAGTAGTTATCAATAATGCCTTTTGTGGATTGGGGGTATTGTCATTCTGTTCCATTATATTAAACAGGTGATAAGTTATATCAATAACATTTTTAGGAATTTATAGTAACATTAAAAAAAAAAAAAAAATACCAGCAAAATACCACCACAATAGCTGCGCACCAGTTTGTTTATTGTAGTGACATACTGCCACCTAGTGGTCACATTTCGATATTGCTTTGTTTTTAATAATTTATAATATTTTTAAAAAAAAATTATAATAATAATAATAATTTGCAGTTTCTTCTTTTCAAACTTGACATTCTCATTTTTTGACTTCCTTGTTTAGATATTTTAATCATGATACTGGGGGCTTTTCTGCATATTTTTTTTTTTATTAAAGTAGTACAAGGCAGTAAAAAGAAGAATCTGTGATTTGTTAATTCTCTTGAATTTTTATTTAAGTATTAAAAGAGGAATTATAAAACGGATAGTTCCGGTTCTAAAATCTGATTGGCTGAGCCGCATTCGAAGCCGTTGTAAAATCCCCGATAAACGCACACCTAGGACCACCTCACATCATTCCATATTAATACGCCACTGAAAAAAAAAGTTAATGTTATGTTCGCCTTCATGTTGCCTAGCAACACTGTTAATCGAACTATTTATGAATTTGTTGTATTTATTGTATTTTATGTTGACCGCCGTTTTATAAAAGCAATAAGCCACTCGAGACCGTGCGTTACTGCTATGATTTTAGCACGGGAAAGAAGTTTCAAAAACGTCATCCCCGTGCTAAAATCACAGTAACGCACGGCCTCTCGTGGCTTATTGCTTTATTTTGGAATCATTGACATATTTAGAATTAGATGATCAGGTTACTCTTCTATAAAGGGGGAAAACAGAGAACGCTGTGGAATACCAGAAATTTGGGAATAAAATAATTTCTTTTAAACCATCAACTGCAGAAGGAAATCCGGGCAGGTGGGACAATATAATATATAAATATTGTATTTTGTTTATGCATTTTCTCCCCCTTTTTCTCCCAACTTTTAGCGTATCCAATTACCTGATTTCATCACGCTTCCTTTCCACTAATGCCGATCCCCACTCTGATTTTGAAAGCTAACCCACGCCCCCTCAGACACGTGGGCAGCATCTGTATGCATTTTGTCACCTCCAGTAGGCGAGTGCTAATGCGGATCAGCGTTGTGTACGGAGAGACACACGCTGATCAACACACTCCTTCCCCACCCCTGTGCAGGGGCAATTAATCAGCCAGCAGAGGTCATAGTTCCATCAGTTATGAGGAGACACTATCCAGCTTATTACTACCCCACCCCTATATAAACAACAGGCCAGTCGTTCATGTGACGACTCAGCCCAGCTCTGGTGTGCTAGCGTGTGTTTTTACCGAGCGGCCCTACAAGGACAATAATTTAATCTAATTTCCCAAGCTGGCTTTTATCTATAAAGTTTGCTGCCACATTTATTCTTGTGAGTGCATTGTACAGACGCAGTGAAATTTTATTTAGCTGTTTTCTCAAAATTGTAATATCAAATTCAGTGTTTTTTGCTCCAGCATTACACATCCTTGTCTGATATTCAAAAAACACAACCTGGGATTGCACTTTTAGGCCTTAATTTCAAGATCAAACACTAATTTTATAGTTTTTGTATTTCACATTTGTCAGATGCAAAACTGGCTCTCATGGCTTTTTATTTTTCAGTTTATTCTATTATTAGGCTTCAAAATTAAACTCCTTTTGTTATGGTAGAATTTCAAATCATGCCGTAATGTTTGGGTTTTTGTAATGATGATATACTGTATGTACAGCCCCTGATGTTTTTTGTGTTGCCAGGAGGGAGACGTTTGAGTTTGATGATGATTGTGACAGTCTGGCCTGGGAGGAGACTGAGGAGACTCTGCTGCTGTGGGGAGACTTTTCTAACAGCCCTGTTGTTAACTCCTCTTCTAATGGTGCTGCAGCTACAAGCGCTCTCTCTGCGACAGCCTGTGCTGCTGAGTACAATGGAGAAACACACGAGCAGGTAAATAAGGCAGCTTCATTTTGGATGTCCTGCAGTTGTTTTAAATAAAACAGTTTGAGAGTTCTTGTGGATGTTTTTGGCTTGTTAGGGGTCAAAAAGGATTCAGCAACAAGTGAAAATTTGTTTTGTTTTGTCAGGATGGAAATCTGCGCAGTCTGATAAACGAGACTGAGTCTGTTTTTAAAACCAGAGAGCAGGAGTACCAGGCTACCATTGGCCAGATTGAGGTAAAGAGCACATGTAAAACATTGCTGTTATTAAAATTGCTATATATTAACTAGAGATGGGACAATCGATCGGCTATGAATCGGTATCGGCCGATTTTTAATCAAAATATGCTATCGGCGATCGGCCGATATCTCCTAAAAGTAGCCGATCCGATCGTGTGATATATAAAGATCATGTTAAGTTAACAGCTCAGTGGATTGATCCAGACGCCAACCATCACATCACCATTCATCAACCATCGTACAGAAACCACAGTGAAAGCTCTTCATGACCTAAAATAACATCATTAACTTTGTGCATCATACATACGATGTAATTTTGCTGATTGTAATATTTACTTTAAAAAGATAATTCAACCCGGTCACATCTGAGTCGATTCTATCAGCACGTTATATAAACTCCTGGTTCACTTTGGTAAATCGTAAGCGGTTCTTACTTGTGATGTAGATGAGAACAGAAAATGTTACAGAGCCAATCAGAGGCAAAAGTTTATTAATTACCAAATTCGTTAGTTCAGGATCATCTGCTGAACTTTTAGCTCCTTAGACGGAACGAGTCTGACGGTCGGTTACAGATCTGTGGTAATAGCAGTTTAATTAAGCTTTTTAATGTAAGAGAGTCACACAGAATGTTCTGTAGTAGCTGGTGTTTATTTAAAATCACGACATTTAATTAATAACAGTAAACACGGAGAGATAACTGAGAAGAGAAACTTACGCTTCACATAAAACGAATCGACTCATGAATCAATGAATCACTTATAGCGATACTGTGAACAAAGCGTATCTTCTAAGGGCACACACACACACACGCGCGCGCTGCTCCGGTTTATCTTCACTGTGAGGCTCTTTTTAAGTTTATTTATTTTATTTACTGCTAAACCCCCCCAACCCCCCCTCCCCCCGATCGCAATCGGCTATCGGCCGATGTCCCTGAAAGGAGATCGCAGATCGGAATCGGTGCCAAAAACCCCGATCGGCACATCTCTAATATTAACATTTGTCTTGACGCAAATATACACCATAACAAATATCAACCATAACATTAAAACCACCTCCTTGTTTGTACACACATTGTCCATTTTATCAGCTCCACTTACCATATAGAAACACTTTGTAGTTCTACAATTACTGACTGTAGTCCATCTGTTTCTCTGCATGCTTTGTTAGCCTGCTTTCACCCTGTTCTTCAATGGTCAGGACCCCCACAGAGCAGGTATTATTTAGGTGGTGGATCATTCTCAGCACTGCAGTGACACTGACATGGTGGTGGTGTGTTAGTGTGTGTTGTGCTGGTATGAGTGGATCAGACACAGCAATGCTGATGGAGTTTTTAAATAACGTGTCCACTCACTGTCCACTCTATTAGACACTCCTACCTAGTTGGTCCACCTTGTAGATGTAAAGTCAGAGACGATCGCTCATCTATTGCTGCTGTTTGAGTTGGTCATCTTTAAGATCACAGAGTCACAGGACGCTGCCTACGGGGCGCTGTTGGCTGGATGTTTTTGGTTGGTGGACTATTCTCAGTCCATCAGTGACAGTGAGATGTTTAAAAACTCCAGCAGCACTGCTGTGTCTTATCCACTCATAGCAGCACAACACACACTAACACACCACCACCATGTCAGTGTCACTGCAGTGCTGAGAATGATCTACCACCCAAATAATACCTGCTCTGTGGTGGTCCTGTGGGGGTCCTGACCATTGAAGAACAGCATGAAAGGGGCTAACAAAGCATGCAGAGAAATAGATGGACTACAGTCCATAATTGTCTAACTACAAAGTGCTTCTATATGGTAAGTGGAGCTGATAAAAATGGACAGTGATTATAGAAACAAGGAGGTGGTTTTAATGTTATGGCTGTTCTGTGTATATTGAACTTGGAGTTGTAGACATAAGTATGATCATATATCACAAGTTTAAGGTCCCCCCCAAATGCTACATACTTTAGCTTTACTAATATTTCTTCCTTCCCACAGCTGGAACTTGTCACAGCAAAGAATGACATGACCAGGCATTTGCATGAGTATATGGAGATGTGCAGTATGAAGAGGGGACTGGATGTGCAGATGGAGACTTGTCGTAGACTCATCCAGGGTTCAGAAGCCAGTGGCAGGTGTGTATTGATGAGCTTGTATAAAACCCAAACGTATCAGTTTTGAGTATCAGTGCTAATGCTAAAAGACATTGATCTATGTGCAGATACTCACCCACCTTCAGACTTGCAGCAAGCAGTGACTCCGGTAACTCGGATGACATACAAGACGGACTGGACCGAGATGGAGAGAGGAGTGTAGAGACAGACAGAGATGCAGATGTAAAAGTGGATGAACAGACAGAGGTGAACGGGGAGGTTAGTTGATGATCAGCCCCCTCACAACCCCCTTAATCTCTAGCTTTTATGCTTTCTGTGAGATTTTATAAATCTGGACGCTATATAAACTGTTGAGGTCTGGGATAAACTGAACCTGTTCATATCAGATTAAAGGATGATCTACTGACACTGTGTCTTCATCAGCACCAACGTGGTCGTCTTTCACACTGGCTTGCCGATCTACAGTATAAAGAACATAAATCAAATATGTGATTCAATCCAAAGTGTTTTTTAGAAGTTCTAATGGGTAATGCGAAAATAATATGTTCTCCTCAATCAAATCCACCTTTGACACTGTATTGTTTAACAATGATCTGTAACAGATACAGATTTCTTGTGTTCAGGTCACATTTCAAAGTCCTCTAATATACTACAGAAATGTTCACATTAAGATGCACCAGAACGTCATTTGTTATCAGTTGCAGTCAGTCTGTAGCTCAGCGGTTAAGGTACTGGACTACTGATCAGAAGGATGCAGGTTCAGGCCTCATTACTGCCATGTTGCCACTGTTGGGCAAGGCCCTTAAACTGTATTCAGTCAGAATTGTCAGTCGCTTTGGATACAAGCATCTGCTAAATGCTGAAAATGTAAATGAGTCATGTGGGGTCTGAAACCCATTTTGGAAACACTGGGCTGAAGCTTTGTCCTTAAGCTGTACACTACCATGCCTCCCAAGATACTATTAGAAAAAATATTACGCAGTTGGTTTTGTGTTTATTAATTAAGAGTGGAGCATATTAATTATCTACTGTTTATCCTTATCAGGATAAAGCAACATAAAAAGAAGCGATTAGCTGTGTGTCTGTTGGAGGGAGCGTGTGGCAGCTTCGGCCACCTTAGTTGGGGGTGGGTGTAGCAGCAGTGAGAGAGAGGCTCCAATTGGCCACAACTGAATTACGATGCAAAACAGAGCGAACAAGAAGAGAAGCATCAGACAAATGTGACCATGTACTTTTCCTATTGCTATTCGTATTGCAAAATTACTATCCTCAGTTCCAAACGATTAAAAATTGCAGTTAGCACTCAGGTGCAAGGACGGATTTAAGGATAGTCTGGGCCCCTGGGCAAAGAGCCCCTGGGCGCCCCCCCTCCAAAAACATAAATAAATGAATACATTAAACAACCTGTCAATAACTAACCCTAACACAAGAATCGATTTTATATAAGTTTCTTTCTACTCTTCTTTCTTGCAAAGTCATCCACTAATTCATAAAAATTAAGCTGTCTGACCAAATCTGATTCAATGGCCAGAAGTGACTGAGTTCAGGCGGTTTTGGCGCATCCTAATCCTGAGTTCATTCTTAACACGAGCCAGTTTGGAGAATGAACGCTCCCCTTCACAATTTGTGATGGGCACAGTCAAAAGTGCTATGTAGACATTTGGAAAGGTTGACTGTAAATTCAAATTGATCATGGTTTTGAGCATTTTACTTTATTTTATTGTATCAATTCATCTGCCAGGCTCATGTTCAGATCTGAAGGACATGCTGCAGCGAGTGAGTTAGCCTTTAAAGTGAGCTCACTGTTGGACATATTGTCAGGCATGAAAAGAACATCAAATAGCTCAGTTAAGTGTGTGTATGCATTCAAACGGTGGTTGAGACAGGACACAAGTTTGTCAATGACAACATTGAAAGTTTCGATCCGAAACTTGTCCTTTCCGTTAAATGCTACACCTGGCTCTGCACTATCATCAGACATAATTTTGCGCTTCTTTGTACGCTGGAGGTAATGCCTGTACTCTTGGGAGACAGCAGTGGTGACATTTAAAGCTGCCCCTTCAAACACCTCAAAGTTATCTCTCTGTGCTGCCAAAGTCGCCATGCTCAGGTGGCACATCAGTTCAACATGCTAGTACACCACTGTGGAGTCTCAGCACTGCTACCGACCTGACCAGGCCTCTAGCAGACACAATTGGCTGTGTCTAAGTGGAGGAAGTTTAGATGGGGTTTCTCGTTCCTGCCACTGCAATATGTGATCTCTGGGAATGGGCTGGAAGCTGGCACAAGTCATTCACTCTCTACCCACAGCCTTCACACTTAATCATCATCACCCAAATGTGATGCCACATTTGTTTTGATTATTTTAATCAGTTGTTTAACACGGGTATGAATATTCATACACTAAGAAAAGCTACTGTAGAAAAGACATACAAATAAAATACAATCAATTAGCCACACAATGTACTTTTTTAAATTAGTCTAGTTGTTTCATAATGCCCAGCAATACACACATCACTGCACTAGTAAATCAGACATGATTTTGTGCACTGACGACTATGCAATAAGCATAACATGCCATTTTTTACTATTTTTAGTCTTTAGTTCTTATTTTCCTGTTATGCAGGAGGATATTAAGCTTTAAGTGTTCACAAAGAGCTAGTGATGTCGAAATAATTGTAAATATGAACCCTTGTGCCTGCGACTATACACTATATTTTCTTTGATTTGTGGATCTTTTTTATTTTTGATCATTATGTGCTTTAAAAATGAGAACTGTATTTTTAAATACAGTTTTCAGTGCTTATGTATTCTAATCCAGGTCAAAAATAATCAGAGGATATTTAAAGTGTGCATTGTAAATCATTAAAAAAAACAAAAAAAAAACAACAACAGGGAAGCCAGACCCCTGTTGCTCCTCAGGTTTTGTCTTGAAACTGTTACTTTTTAGTTGCATTTTTTTTAACATTTACAATAAATTATGCACTTTTCACATTTTACAGCAAAAAAAGATTCACATCAAAATATTATTGTTATTGATTGAACTGTATTACATTTAAAGTGCTTTTAGTTCTTACATAATGATTATAATGCAGAGTTTTTTTTAAAATAATTTTAATAATAATTTTTATTTATGAAAAAGTCATTTAATATTTTGTATTTGATATGTGAGGATGAGACTGAATAAATAATTTATATGCTCCTTGTACATCTTTGTTGTCTTTCATTTGAGTAGCTACTGGTTCTGTTTACAGTCTGTCTGCAAGCAAGTGCATAATCAGAGCTTTTAAAAGTAAACTGATCGTTATATAAAACCAAAGCTGTTTTTAAGAAAGAAACAGGGCGGCAGAGTGGCTCAGTGGGTAGATCCCCAGGTGGGGCGGTCCGGGTCCTTCCTGTGTGGAGTTTGTATGTTCTCCCCGTGTCTGTGTGGGTTTCCTCCAGGAGCTCTGGTTTCCTCCCACAGTCCAAAGACATGCAGTCAGGTTAATTGGAGATACAAAATTGTCCATGACTGTGTTCAATATAACCTTGTGAACTGATGAATCTTGTGTAAGGAGTACATTCATTTCTGTCATGATGTAACCAAACCACTGACAAATACATGTTCTGTCAAAACCCTAGTAAAATTCTTGCCTGGCAGGATAGATGCCTTTCTAGGTTGACGGGAGGTGTAACCAAATTAGGGATAAAACTTTAAAAGCAACTATCCATTAATGGAAACTACAAAGGCAACTAGGCTGGGGAGTTAATAATGACCCAACATGGCTTTGCCAATCTGCAATGTGATTCATTTACTGTATATGCATAATACAATGTAACTATAAAGTAGGCCTGTACTCATAAGTGTTTTAAAATTTTTAAAAATCTACAATAATACTAATTTTGACCAATATGTAGCTGGTTTTGTGTTTATGAATTGTGAGTGCATATTAATTATCCACTCTGTACCCTGATCAGGATAAGGCAACATGAAAAGAAACGATTAGGTGTGTGTGTGTGTGTGTGTGTGTGTGTGTGTGTGTGTGTGTGTGTGTGTGAGTGTGTGAGTGTGTGTATGCTGGAGAGAGCGTGTGGCAGCTTCAGCCCCCTGACGTGATGGAGAGAAGCTCCAATTAACCACGACTGAATTACAATGCAAAACAGAGTGAACAAGAGAGGAGAATCAGACAACTGTGACCATCTACTCTTCAGCAACTGAACGACTTTGCCAATCTGAGTCAAATTAGCATGTGCAATGTGACTCATTTCCTGTATATGCATAATTCAATGTAACTATAAAGTAGGCCTGTACTTATAAGTGTTTTAAAATTAAAAAAATTAAGAGTACTGGGCTTTTGAGCACATTATGTTATTTTAAAAAACACTAGCGCTAAAATCTATAGTTTGAATCCCCAACGGTGCTATCAGCCAGTCTGGTCTACATACAGATCAGATTGGCTACATATCTGGGGAAGGTGGCTGAGGCTGAGTCGTCTTGTCCATGGTGTGTTACTGCATCGCATCCAGTGATTCCGGGCTGGACCCACCACAACCCTGATCAGGATAAAGCAGTGGTAAAACATGAAAATGAAAGAACTTTATGCAGCACCATAACTGTGTATGTTAAACTGATAAAGAAATCTTCTTGTATACGTATGCATATTGCAATATTGTATATTATTGTACTTAATTACAGGCACATTACTGCGGCTCTCTGTGCACATGTTCTCTTTTGCATGTATTTGCCTCACACACATACAGGCTGTTATAATGTCATGAATGGAAACAGAAAACAAAGCGAGCTTGTGGTCTGTTGTTTACCTAGCACTACTGAAGTGCTCTGGCAATCAGGCAAACTGTCCATTAATGGTCCGGATGCTGATACATTCGGCTGTAATTCAATCCTGTTCAGTCAACAACATTTGAATAGGTTAAGATTTAAATCATTGATGAATTATTGAGGTCTATAAATACAAAAGAGTTAAATTGTGTTTTTATGATCTGAATAAAGACCACATTTTATGAGTACTTTTATTGTAAATCTTTTCTCAAGAAGTTTCTAAAAAGTTGGGACAGTAGAAAAATAAATAAAAAGAGAAAATGCAAATCCATTTGACCTGTAAAACAGTACAAAAACAATGTATATAATAACTATGTTTAAGTACTTTTTTGTGTCTATCTTTTAACAACATTCTGTTTTGGTCGCTCAGGTGGCACAGTGGTAAAACACACTAGCACACCAGAACTGGGATTTTGAACTCATCGGTTGATTGATGGCGTCTGTACAGAGTTGAGGGATCAGGGTGGGACTCTCCATGCACAAAGCTGATCCGCATATGAACTCACCTTGTGCAGGTGAAAAGATGCAGTCGGCACTGATCAGCCATAACATTACAACCACCTCCTTGTTTCTACACACATTGTCCATTTTATCCGCTCCACTTACCACATAGGAGCACTTTGTAGTTCTACAGTACAATTACTGACTGTAGTCCATCTGTTTCTCTACATTCTTTTTTAGCCTGCTTTCACCCTGTTCTTTAATGGTCATGACCCCTACAGGACCACCACAGAGCAGGTAATATTTAGGTGGTGAATAATTCTCTGCACTGCAGTGACAATGACATGGTGGTGTTGTGCTGGTATGAGTGGATCAGACACAGCAGCGCTGCTGGAGTTTTCACTGTTCACTTTATTAGACACTCCTACCTAGTTGGTTCACCTTGTAGATGTAAACTCATTTATTGCTGCTGTTTGAGTTGGTCATCTTCTAGACCTTCATCAGTGGTCACAGGACGCTGCCCATGGGGTGCTGTTGGCTGGGTATTTTTGGTTGGTGGACTATTCTCAGTCCAGCAGTGACAGTGAGGTGTTTAAAAACTCCATCAGCACTGCTGTGTCTTATCCACTCATACCAGCACAACAAACACTATCACACCACCACCATGTCAGTGTCACTGCAGTGCTGAGAATGATCCACAACCTAAATAATACCTGCTCTGTGGTGGTCCTGTGGGGGTCCTGACCATTGAAGAACAGGGTGAAAGCAGGCTAACAAAGTATGTAGAGAAACAGATGGACTACAGTCAGTAATTGTAGAACTACAAAGTGCCTCTATATGGTAAGTGGAGCTGATAAAATGGACAGTGAATGTAGAAACAAGGAGGTGGTTTTAATGTTATGGCTGATCAGTGTATATATAATGGCTTGTAACTTATTTATCTGTTTACTTGTTATCGGGTGTTAATTATTATTTTACAAACGTTCATTTTACCGTGTACTTTTTCCCTGTTTTTTGGAATTTATTGCAGGCATCCAATTAAAAATCAACATTTACTTAACAGTAACAAAAACAGCATTAAATATCTTTTATATGTGCCTGATTTAAAAAGTAATAAATCATGTAAAGGGAATTTTATTACTGCTTTGTTTTTTTGGTGCATTTTACTTTCATGGAGCTGAATTTGTAAATCCAATGGATTTGTGGCCATCTGTTGATTTATAGCTTTCTTCTGTGACACAGAATGAGTTGTTAGGTGTGTCATCAGTTACTGGATAGTTTGTAGGGAAATCACTTCGGGTCTAAACCACATGTTTTGCTTAATGAGAGTTTGCCAACATTAGTTTTTAAACTGCGACAGCATTTTAAATGATTTTTAGGTAAACACAGTGGTTAGAAAGAAATGGCTTAATGCAAATCTAATGTTTCAGGCGCATTAACTTCCGATCATGCAAATCCCTAATCTCACCGGATGGTAGAAATAGAAAAGGCAGATGTTCAGACGTAGTACTATCTCTGGACTGGTGAAGTGCAGCATGAAGAAGCTCCTGTATATGATTTTGTTACTGGTATGTGTCTGGAGCTGCTATTATGGAAGTGGGTTCCAGCTTCAAGGAGACATCACCATCAATGCCATGTTTCCACTCCATAACTCAGATACCGCTATTCAAACTATGCCTTATTTGGCTGACTGTAAACGGTACTGCTTTGCACACTTTACAGAAACAATCTTTTTAAGCTCAAAATGGGAAAAATGCATTTATATACTTAATTGTGCTGCTGTTCTGTTTCTTTGTTCAACCTGTTTGCTTTCTACAGAGGAACAGCCAACAGGCATGGCTACTTCTTGGCGCAGGCTCTACGCTACACTGTGGAGGAGATCAATAATAGCAGTCAGCTCTTGCCCGGCATCAGTCTAGGCTACCAAACGTATGACACTTGTTCAGTTCCAGCTAGCATTCTGGCGACAGTTGATCTGTTAGCTCAGCAGCATAACAAAGTGAATGTGGAGTCCCGAGCTGTGGCACTTATTGGACCAGACAGCAGCAGCTATGCCTTCACTCCAGCTGCTGCACTGAGTTCTTACCTGCTACCTGTGGTAATATATTTCCTGCCAGTGTTTGTGTACTAGTAATTCAATACACTTATTAGTAATTGTGCCAGAATCTGATATATTTTATCATTATAAATATTTTAGTTTAAATTTAGTTTGGCCACTATTAAGCACACATGTAAGATACAAATTGAGAATCCCATACTCAAATCTATCAATCAACATGCTTACCAATTATTTTAGGAAAGCAAGAAAGCATTATTAATGTTTTAATTGCTAACCACTGAAGATGATTTTACAATTTACTTAATTTGGGTTTTTGTTTGTTTAATGTTATTACTGTTTTATTATCATTGTGTAGGGCACAATTACTTTCAGAATTATTTGGTAGTTCTGGTAAAATAGGAGAAAGAGTGATCTAACATTAAAATATTTCTTTGCAAGAAATTAAATTATAATTTAATTAAAATAATTACATTTAATCTTTTTTTATAGCAAAACTCACAAAAAAGGCTTTGGTTTTGTCTGAGCAGAGAACCTAGAGAATTAGGAAAACAATTATATATAGAAGTTATATTATATTATATTATATTCGAAAAATTATAATTGGTCTCAGACTTTTGTCCCCACTGTCTACATAGGGTATATATTGTGTATTATGTCACAGTGAAACTGTAAATTCTATGGTAAACAGAAAGTAAAAATAAATGGAACCATACTTTTCTTCAGAATCTTCAGAATTTTAATCATAAAAAAACGTAAAAATGTGCCAGTAATAGTAACAAATGGTTTTATTATAAATTTATTGTCATAATATACATTTTATAATTATTTTGCAGAATAAATTGACTTCATTAAAAGTTCTCAATGTCTAAATAAAAGACCTTTTAACCAATTCTTACCAAGGTTTCCAATTCAGGAGCAGACTGTATTGTAAGAAATACAAAAAAAGATTAACCTCACCTTAATATCTCCTTTTCCATTTATTTATTTTCACAGATCTCATACGAAGCTTCAAATGAAATGCTGAGTAACAAATACCTGTACCCGTCTTTCTTCCGCACCATTCCCAGTGATAAGAACCAGGTGCATGCCATGTTAGGGATTCTAGTGAAATTTAACTGGACCTGGGTAGCCGTTCTCGGCAGTGACAATTCGTATGGTCTGCAGGGAATGTTAAGCCTGTCCCAGCAGGCATCAGATTATGATGTGTGCATTGCTTATCAAGCTGTGATTCCGAGCCTTACGGCCGACACATCCCAAAGGATTCGAGACATTGTCAGAAATATAATTAAAACTAAAGTAAATACTATAATTGTGTTTTCCAGCAAGAGAATAGCTAAAGGTTTTTTTCGTTTTGTGATTGAGGAGAATGTAACAGGGAAGGTGTGGATTGGCTCAGAAGACTGGTCTGTTGCAACCCTGATATCCGATGTACCAGGAATCAGTACTATTGGCACTGTCTTGGGTATAGCAATTAAATACACAGCTTTTTCTGGATTTCAAGATTTTGTAAACCTTTCTCTAAAACTTAGAAATGTTAGTACTTCCAATGACAAAATCAGTGTCCCATGCTTGCAAAACAAAGACCCAAACATAATGGAAGGTCTGCAGTATGTAATGGGGAATTATGATATTACGTCCTCCTTCAATGTCTATCAGGCAGTGTATACTGTGGCTAACGCTTTACACCATGTCCTCGGGTGTGACTCCAAAAAATGTCAGAAAAATGAAGCTCAGCCATGGCAGGTAAGTATTTATGCCATTATATTTATATGCATTTCAATAAATTCCATAAAATTCCACCTTACAAGCAAAACATGAGCTTTTCAAAAATACTTTCATTTCTGTCTGTTTCAGGTCCTTCAGCATTTAAAACAAGTGCGTTTTTCCATCAGAAACACTTCAGTATATTTTGATAGTAATGGAGATCCACCCACAGGATATGACATTGTCTCGTGGGTATGGAAAAACACAACATGGTCACTCAGAGTGGTGGGAACATTTACTCCACATTCCATAGATATTCAGGTGGACCCTTCTCAGATTCAGTGGCAGGGAGAGATTTCAGGAATAACCAATGTAAGTGTCTGTCTTCCCTCTTTTTATTCTTGATCTAGCTACAGATACCCAAAAGTATTGGGATGCACATCTTAATCATTGAAGTCAAGTGTTTTATTCAGTCCAATTGTAACAAGTGTATAAAAAAAAGCACTTAGGCATGCAGTCTGCCAAACGTTTGTAAAAGATATGTCATTCTAAAGAGCTCACTGAATTCAATGAATGCCCATAGAATGTTACCTGTCTGATGCATTGTGCCAATTGTAAAGTTTGGTGGAGGAGTGATAATGCTGTGGCCTAAGTCCATTAGATCCAGTGAAGGAAAATCTTAATGCTTCAGCATACCCAAACTTTTTGGACAACTGTATGCTTTCAACTTTGTGCACAAAGCTAGGTCCATCATGGCATGGTTAGAGTTTGGTGTGGAGGAACTTGACTGTCTCACAGAGCCCTGACCTCAACCACTTTAAACAACTTTGGGATGAACTAGAACGGAGATTGGGAGCCAAGCCCTCTCATCCAACACATGTGTCTGACTTCATAAACTATCTGAATCAGCAAAATTTCTCATATACACACTCCAAAGTTTTCCCAGAAGAGTGGAAGCTATTATAGCTGCAAAGGAAGGACCAACTCCATGCCTATGGATTTAGAATGGGATGTCATAAAAGCTCCTATAGATGTAATGTGTAGGTGTCTCAGTGCTTTTGTAATCTTTGCAATCTTAGTTGTGTGAATCTTGAATTTGTGAGTACATGGGTTACAGTGGTGTATATATTTTCCTATTCAGGTGCCTGAGTCACGGTGCTCCCCAGAATGCACCTATGGGCACAGAAGGCTGCAGATTGGACAACATAAGTGCTGTTTCAAGTGCATAGAGTGCCCTGCTTCCACATTCCTCAACGAAACTGGTAAAACATGAAATTTTTCTGAGATATTACTACTCCAGATTTGTATTAAATCAGCATCTTTACATGTATGGCTGCCATTCCATTGCAGTGCCTGTTGAATTCCACCTTCTACACCTTCTACTTAATCGGGTATTGATTAAAAGATCACCTGAACCAAATCTTATTAAGAAAAATATAAAAACACTGTGGAATAAGTG
The DNA here is from genome assembly GCF_030014385.1 of Trichomycterus rosablanca. Lineage (NCBI taxonomy): Eukaryota > Metazoa > Chordata > Actinopteri > Siluriformes > Trichomycteridae > Trichomycterus > Trichomycterus rosablanca. Next base: position 8,207,567 of record NC_086006.1, on the reverse strand, counting down.
GAATAAAAAAATAATTATTGACCACGCCAAAACAGTAAGACAGTTTTGAGTGAAGTAAATAGGGTTCAATTTTGGCTAGCAGACTAGCAAAGGGGTTCAGCATCATGTTGCTTCCATCCTTATATTTATAATATTTATATTTACTTATAATATTTTAAATTTTAAAACTAACTTTAGCTGTTGCAGTTAAAAGCTTATTAAAACTGTTTGTTGTGGTTTATTGCAGTTTTTTGTAGTTTACACACTTCTTCGAACATTATCTTAGTATCCATGCGCGATCAGGTGTAGTACGTACAATCGGTAACGTATAACCACATATTCTTCCATCTAAAAAAGTAGTCCCGTCTATGATAGATTAAAAACCCAAGAAGTTATAACTACTATTTAAAAAAAAGCTACAATAATAATGATCGTTTTACACAGTGAAAAATATTTTACTATATGACGTTGCATACACAAAAAAATGCCATGAAGTTCCCTCAGATATCCAGTATGAGTGCTTTCTTGTAAACATTGTTACTCTAATGTTTATAATACTGGGGGTTGAGATTGAGTTTCTTCCCTTCACAACTAAAATGATTAACCAAATGTAAATGTATTGTAATCTGAAACTATAATGTGATGTAGTAGAACAACTTATAACCACAAGGTGGCGCACACTGCATTCTTTGCTTATAGAAATCAGACCTTCCCCAGGGGTCTGACAGAACACTCACATAAATACCATTTTTATTTAAGCATCTGTAATATCCTTTGTTTAGTCATATTTAGATTATTCATTGACCATCAGTTTTCTTAGTCTAATGTAATCACCACAATCAAATGTATCTGACATGAATTTTCACTCTGTGTATTTTTACCAGGATCTACCAGCTGCCAGTCATGTAAACAAGACCAGTGGTCTTTACCCAAGAGTGAGGAATGTCTGAACAGAACATTACTGTACCTGCGATGGAGTGCTCCGTTAGCAATCATGCTGCTGTTCCTACTGGCACTTACTCTGCTGCTCACCCTGGTCACTGCTGTCATTTTTCTTCTAAACCTCAGCACCCCGGTGGTGAAGTCTGCTGGTGGTAGAACCTGCCTGCTGATGCTGCTTTCCCTGACTGCAGCTTCTTGCTGCACATTGTTGCACTTTGGCCTGCCTTCAAGAGGCACCTGTGTGTTTAGAAAATCCCTTTTTATCCTTAGCTTTACTGTGTGCCTGACCTGCATGACTGTCCGGTCCTTCCAGGTGAGAAAATGTTAGGTTTTTAATCTAAACTACAGCATATGTAGTGTTTTCTGTTTACTCATTTTTAAAAGTTGTATAAGAAATACCTTTATTGCTTAGTATTTACTTTGTAGTGATTTTTTAACCACATATTTCTTTATTACAGCAAATGGTCCTAGTGGTTGAAAGTACATTGCCTATAGAAAGTCATTTACATTTTTTGGCATTTAGGAGATGCTTTTATCCAAAGCGACTTACAGTACTGTGACGGTATACAATCCAAGCAACTGAGGCTTAAGGGACTTGCTCAAGGGCCCAACAGTGGCAACCTGGCAGTGGTGAGGCTTGAACCAGCAGCCTTCTGATTACTGAACCAGTACCTTAACCACTAGGCTATTACACATAATTATTTACATAGGCAAGCCGTAGCCTAGTGGTTAAGGTACTGGACTAGGTTAAGGTACTGGACTAGTAACCAGAAGGTTGCTGGTTCAAGCCCCACCACTGCCAGGTTGCTGCTTTTGGGCCCTTGAGCAAGGCCCTTAACCCTCAATTGCTTAGACTGTATACTGTAACTGTAATGTAAGTCCCTTTGGATAAAGGCGTCTGCCAAATGATGAAAATGTAAATGTACATTTATTTGGTTAAATTGGTGATTAGTGATTGAATAAGTATTCGAATTAGCCTCCTAGTATAACCATTTTAAACATGCTCAGGTACAGCTTTAATTGTCCATGGTATTTAACCTTCAGAAACATTGGCTGTTCCTTAAGTATTCTTGGAATACTTATTGTTAGTGGTAGATTAAACTATAAATTATGATAAAAAGTAAATATTTTGTTTACTCTATGTGTACAAAGCTTACTAGCTATTCTATTCTTGAGTTAACATTGTAAGCTTCTCCCCCTGCAGGTGGTCTACATATTCAAATGGTCCTCAAAATTTCCCAGATTCTACGAGACCTGGATAAAAAATCGAGGCCCAGATGTTTTCATCCTGATCACCTCCTTGGGGGAATTTCTCATCTTTGTAATTGGTGCGACTGTAAGTCCATCTGTTCCATTAAAAAACTATGATTTCTATTATGACTGTATCATACTAGAGTGCAGTAAGAATATGGCTCGAGTGCTCGTCGAGATTCTGTACGTCTTTCTTCTGAGCGTTTTCTGTTTCTGCCTAAGCTATATAGGGAAAGACCTGCCAGCCAATTACAATGAGGCCAAGTGCATTACCTTCAGCCTTATGATTTATTTCATCTCCTGGATTTCTTTCTTCACAGCCTACAGCATTAACAGAGGAACTTTATCTATGGCCTTAGAGGTGGCTGCCATACTGTTTAGTGTTCTTGGGATACTTAGTGGATACTTTTTACCTAAAGTGTACATCATTTTGCTAAAACCTCAAATGAATACCACTGCCCACTTTAAAAACTGCATTCAAATGTATACTATGAACAAATAATGTGTGCACATGTGTAATAAAGCTCAGTGGGCCAGTGATAGCTCAGTGGTTAAGGTACTGGACTAGTAAACAGAAGGTTGCCGGTTCAAGCCCCGCCACCACCAAGTTGCCACTGTTGGGTCCCTGAGCAAGGCCCTTAACCCTCAATTGCTCATTGTGTAAGTCGCTTTGGATAAAAGCGTCTGCTAAGTGCTGTAAATGTAAATGTCTACTTGAGTTAGTCACGAAATACTTTTAGTTGCATTTTTATGTGAAGCAAAGCATTAAGTCTACTTTGTAGAATAATGGTTGTAGCATTGCTGATTGTGATAATGTGAACGTTGTTGTTTTATTCACTTACACTAAATAGACATGCACTAAATGATTATTACAATAGCTTTCATTTTAGGTATATTCATCACATTTACTACCCATAAAGTTACTACAAATAAAATTTATGTGTTTTCTGTTAACATGAATATGTCATTAATTAACTTATAATTAATTTACTGGCAAAAATCTTATCTGAAGTGATAACCTATGTAAAATGTAAATGCAATTATTTTGTAGCATATTCTATCTTAACAACGAAGTGTTTTTTTTTGTTTTGTTTATTCTGCTTGGCCCATATGTAGATTAAAGAAGGGTGATTGTTAATTAATAAATAGTATGTAGTACTAAATATAATACTATTAATGTGTTGCTTTTCATTTGACATGCTAGTTAATACAAGAGTACTTGTTTAATCAGATAACTACCAAAATCAGAAATTGATCAGATTTTTACCATGCAGTAAAATGCATAATTAACCACATAATCAAACCAACCTAGTAATTTGTTTCTGGAAAAACTCTTGGTGTACCATCATTCAGTAACCGGATTATTATGAGTAGACAGACACATAAGCTGTGTGTACACTGCTGCACCGAATAGTATCTGGTGTAAGTTATAATATCAATGGTGTGATGTTCTCTATAATAATATTAACTATGATAATGATAGTGAGTGGTTAACTATTGGAATTGTGACACAGCCCAGCTAAGGGCTATGGTTTGTATGTGCTGTATAATCTGATTACTGAGCTCAAAGTTTTTGATTGGAGTACTATTGTTAGATCATACTTCAATAATGAACTAATTGCCAAAATATAATAATGATGAAGCACTTTTATCAATTTAGACAAAGAAGTAACATCATCTTAGGTTTGTGGGAGCTCGTTTTTGGATTGTTTGCTATTGGCCCATGTGTTGAAGATACAAAGTGGGTCATGTTTAAAAATTCAAGAAAAGTGGTATGTCTTAGCTTCAAACACAATAGATATTTATTTATTGGGTTTGAGTTCCAGGCGTGGGTATACATAGCCATTTTCACTGTAATAGCCTTAAAGCATGATCTTGATCTTGTTGCTGTTACAGCAGATGGTCCCACTGCCTAGTAGTAGTTCTGAAATCAACACCACGTTGATCTTGCTTCTGATCTTTTATAGTCAATAGTACTGTGGTGTGAGCATACTCTTTCATATTACCCCCACACCAACACACACACTTAGCCCCTGAAGGCAGATGACAGGAAGAAACGGGTTTTGTTGTTGGGTGGGTTGTCTCCACTGACTCTGAAGGGTGTGAGTAGCCTGATTGAGTGTCTTTCCCACACTTATCTCCTATTCAGGGTGTGATATTCTCAGGAGGCATAAACAATAGACGTGTGCCTATAGAGAACTGGCCGAACCATTTTATTAAACTGCCATCTTGCAAAATAGCATTTGTGATTTTTAGGTTGTGTTTTAGTGTGTATGACATACATTTAGGGCCTGATGAGATGTTTGGGCAATGTATTTTGTTTGAAAATCAATCCTGTGCAGTGGTCACAGAGATGTTTATAAGAAATGCCAAGCCATCAATCATTAGTGGATGTAAAGGCAGCGTATAGATTTAAGCATAGTTGTTATTAATGCGTTTCAGTATGAAAATGTTCTGAAATGTTCTGAAATTCACACTTGTTTGAGTTGTCCAAAATACCAGTGATGTATTATAAATAACTTTATGTACAACACTTAAGTGTAAATTTAGGGGCCTTGCATTTAGAATATGGCTTATTTAATTTTTATTTTCAACTAAATTGTCTAAATGTTTTACAAACTCTAATATACCCATAATAAACACACATTAGTCACTTAAATATATTTTTAAACTATGGCTTAAAGTGTTTTACGCCTCTCTTTGCCAAAACAGGTTGGGTTTTATAGATTAAGAAAAAGACTTGTGCTACAAATCAAATACATCTTTAATTTTAAATATCCTTATACCCTCTTAAACAATCAGAAAGTTACACACTGCACCTTGACTTAAATGACTTAAAAATGTAATTGAAAGCTGTGATGTATGTTTGATTTTACTGTTTAATAAAAATGCAAAACCACATTCACGTTATTTAAAAAATAAAGTTTTATTTGGATTCATAAGAGCTTGGTTTTACAATACAATATGTTAACAATACATTAAGTACAATATGCACACACAGTTGACTGGAACCTTTAATAAAAGTTTACACAATCCTAATTAAAATACTGTGCTAAATTCCTAACACAGTATGAGAAATATTCTCCAAAACATCTGGATATACAACACAAACGCATAGATCTGAACTGCATACCATATATACTCCACTGGAGTCAACTAACAAACATTACTTAAACCATGTACAAGCCATTTGCTCTAATAAGCATTAGAAAAATGTTACAGGCGGTGAACATCAAATTAAGCGCTGCTAATCTATAACTAATAAGGCAACATGAATCATTAAAGATAAATTAAGTGTTTCATCTTACACAATTAACATTTATATAAGGTTTTTTGCCAAACAATATGATGACAAAACCACTACTGGAAATAAATATTTCCTACTTCAGTGAGGCACATTATAGTTCCTCAGGTTAACTCAGTCTTGTGGTTCTACCAGGGCCTCCAGACAGGCCTGTTGGGTTGCTGTTGGTCACTGTGGCTCTGTTTGCCACTGGGTACAGATGAACCGGAGCAAATCTTCGGGCTGAATTTCTGGTCTAGGTTGACCTGCTGGATCTCCTGCGCTGATCTTTCTCCACCAGACTGGAAGTTAAGGAAGTTTAGAGACTCTCTCCAGCAGTGAGAGTAGCCTTGGTTATAGTCCCTCTGGGCCTGCACTGTAGGAATTTTCTGCTGCTCCTTCAGGAAGCTCACTGTCATCTCCAGGATGTCAGCTTTCTCCAGCTTGGAGTTTGGATCTTGCTTGTGCAGCTCTTTTTCCAACAGCTTCTTCAGCTGATCGATGCAGTTGTTGATGCGGTCTCGGCGCATCTTTTCCACAAGTGGCTTTCTCAGCTGTAATAGGAAATAAAGAGATTTGTTAGAACATGTTTCAAGCTGTAAAAAAAAGATGTAAGAAAAACAAGCAAAATAATAAAACAACAATATCGAAATTTTACACTTGCCTTGAGTCTGTCCTTTTCATTAAATCTCTGATGGTCAAAGGTAGAGAGGATAGTCGAGTGTGTCACCATGGCTTCTGTCTTGTAAACTGTTTCTCCTGATCTGCAGAGTAGGTTTTGGGACTCTCTGACTGACTCTGCCCTGTATTTATAGGCAGGCATTTCCATTACAAAGCCATGTGGCTTGTGCTGGATTGCTTTTCCCACACTCCGAGACCAGAGGGTTGGCTCATCACAACAATTGGAGATGTTCGTTTTATGGTTAACTGGCTGCTTGGCTTCTGTCGGGTGAAAGTTTCCCAGGGTATCAGAGGCATGCCCCTTTTATTGTCTGACAGCTTTCTCTTAAGTTCTGGGAAAGTATCAGACCAGCAAATATGCCAATTTAGCTTGCAAGATCAGATTATTTTAGTTTGCCACAGCTTTTTGACTTTTGTGTACATTACACAACACAACTGAATATGGCATTTGTTTTCAAGTGCAATGACACAATTTTTATTGTGCTGAATTTAAATGTAAATTAAAATTTTGCACAAAGTTTGTTTTATTTAAAGGGTGTGAGTCTAAGTGTGCACAAAACTGCTTGTCTAAAACGAATTTTAAAATGTTCTGATATAGTTAAAATCAACTCATAGCCATTAATCTAGAATAGTCCTTTCTTTTCTTGTGTACTTTTTTGTCAGTATGTTAATATAGCCACTATTATTGTTACTAATATTATACTTAATAATACTAATATTATTAAGTATTAATTTTATTAAGTTAATAATATACTAATATTGTCACATGTCATTTTACTATTTAATAATTTAATCACTATTCAATCTTTACACTGAAACTATACCTCATGCATAGTCATTACATTTACCAGTTATCCATTTTATGTAGAATACAAGAACTACTCCGTTTTTCTGTTTGCTTTTGTTTTGTTTTGTACTGTTAATTGTTTGTTGTATTATGCTACTGGGGCTTTAATTTCCTTCGGGATCAATAAAGTATCTATCTATCTATCTATCTATCTATCTATCTATCTATCTATCTATCTATCTATCTATCTATCTATCTATCTATCTATCTATCTATCTATCTATCTATCTATCTATCTATCTATCTATCTATCTATCTATCTATCTATCTATCTATCTATTTTAATATGGTCGTAAGAAAGTTACCTAATTTTCCAAATATTTTTTTATATTCTAAAACTTTTGCAGCCAGCAATGGGAAATACATTTTCTCAGACCCCACATTATGTTCCCTGGCAACACCTAACATTATTAAACATAACCACAGTGTATATACAATCAGTGGCACTTCATTAGGAACACTTGTACTGCTTAGTTAATGTAATTATATGATCAGATATTCATTTGATCAGCTCTAACCAATGGCTGGTGGCTGTTGTGTGTAAATACTTAAACCAAATTGTCTGGTATCAACTGTCATGCCACGGTCAAAGATTCATGATAGGTGCCTGTTGGGGTGCAATAATTTAATACTTTAGTTATAGTACTAATGCAATAAGTGCAACTAAGTACAATACAATGAGTGCAATACCTAATATATTTTGCATATCCGAATGTATATATTATTTTTTTTAGATATTTTTAGAGTAAATAACTACACACTATATGTACAATATTTTTCCCTTAGTTGTATTTCTTTCTGTTTTTCCTGTTTTCATACTGCTGTAACAAGTTAATTTCCCTAAGGGGATCAATAAAGTCTTATCTTATCTTATCTTATCTTAAGGTTTATCCTAAAATATGATTTAATTGTAATAAATCTATAACATTAGGATGTCTGCTTACATTTTCTTGTAAACTATAAAACAACCTTGTAAACAACCTATACCTGATCAAATTGGGGTGTTTCATGTGCTAGAGATGACATTGACAAGATAAGATTCTAGGAAGCTGGTGTATTTATTTAATAAAATGCAATCTGGTGGTGCAGCAGATAAAAGTGTTAGGACATGGGTAGTACAAGATCATTTAATCAATTAAATTACAGGGTTTTTTTATCTGTTTTACTCAGTATCACATAAAAAGGTTTAAAGAGCGAATCTCATATGACAAAGTGTTGTTTTAAGAGTTGATCTTTACTCTGCCAGGAATCGGTTGAATCAGACGCAGACATTGCCGTACAGTTCAAAAGAATCGATTCTCTAAAAAGACTCAAACTTCATTGCACTACTTTACAGGTTTGGTTAAGTTCTGCTGCGTGTAAACGTGAATTAATTTGAAGCAAACTTCTTCTCTTTACTGTTTATTGCTGGTTACTGGACCGTGTGTGAAAGAAACAGTAGTGTGAAACACGAACGTGACTAACACACGCGTGTGAGAATGGCACGTGGTTGAAGTGTGCACATCAAAGAGACGCGGGTACTGCATTTGCACGCGCGCGCACACATGCACACCTTCTGAAGGGTTTACAACACCAATGGCTTTGATAGTTTACTACAACGGTAAACGATACATTTTACAAGCCTATTACACGTGGTATGAAATAATTGCACTTTCTCTGTAAGAAAGCAATACACAGGCTGTATGAAGCACGCGTTTGAAACGAGGGGAGAACATATTCAGTCACAATAATTGGCTACAAAGGTCAGGGTCTCACTTCCACTTTACTGTTAAGGTCAGTAAAATACAGGCCTTTGCTGTGTATTCAAAAAATAACAATCAAACAAAAATGTGTGTGTGTGTGTATATATATATATATATATATATATATATATATATATATATATATATATATATGTTTGTAATTATTTATTACATTTCTATGATGATAAATTGATAAATATGTTAAAAGCTCTATTGCTGGGAGGTCACTTTAAGTTACCATGTCTTTACTCTTGCCTTTGCTGTCTCACAGTATTGAATGTAAATCTTAATATATGTTTTTACACTCTATACACTCTATAAAATCCAGGCTGTCTCTCAAAATAAAAACACAAGAACTAGTTGTCACTGCCTAAATATTGCGAAGATCTTAAGATCACTGAAAGATGTAGTTAATCTTGTTACCCATCTAATGACATGGTAAATAAAGTTAAATCTATATGCATTAATTCAAGTTAATTGCATTACTTATTTATTTCCGTAGTGCTCTTTAACAATAGTTTGTTTATTCTGTCATTTATGCTGTGTACCATAACTTTATAACATGTATGAGTTTAGCACTACACTTGCATTTTCTTTCTGTCTCCATATAATGGATGAGTTATAATGCTCCATAGTAATAATTAACATATCAGAATAATAGACCTGCAGTGCATCCAGATAAATCATGTATTGATTTAGTACATTAAAATCCAACATCATCTCACAAACATTCCACTGGATTAGTTGTAAACCAAAGGTTTCACAGTAGTTCAAATCATCTAGTGTGTGGTCAGAGACTAAACAAACCCAAAAGCACTCCAGAGCTCTGAATGGTTCATTAGAATTAGTAATTGGTTCACTGTTTGCAAACATGTGGCGTCTGTGCTGCTGTTCATTCTTCAATATGGCTGTTGATGTAATGACAGGTTATTTTTATTAAATGTACACTGTTGTAAAATGTTGTGCTGCATATCCAATTATGCATTTATAATGCATAATACATGTATTACATTCGTTTTACATTTTAGAAAGCTTGTTTAAATATTATAACTATAAACTACCTGTAGAATTGTATTGGAATTGCACTTAGCTGCAGCATTGTAGTGAATTCCCCATATAGTCTGTGTGAGAGGGCTAACTTCTCTTTCCCACAGTCTGCTCATTCACCCGCTTTAATAGGTGAACAAAAGAAGTGTGTCTTGTTACACATCACATTAGCCACGCTGTTTGATCTGTCTTTGTCCAGGGTGAAGACCGTACGCAGCTCAACCATCTGGACCTTAAGAACTGATACACTCACAAGACTTTCCCAAGATTTCTCATGTTGTAAATTCCTGAGGCTTTCTCACGGTTTACAAGGTAAGAGATTTCCTAGTACAGTACTAATATAACACATCAATAAGTTTTAAATGTAAAATGATAAGAGATGGATTAAAAGCAAGTGAATTTAGATATTTTGTTTAGATATGTAATTGTTAAAGAATATTGTCTATATTAGAGACCATCTGAACTCAAAATCATGTTTTTAAATGGTCAATTTCTCTGTAATGAATAAATTAGTGAGGGTGACAGTTTTGAGGTTGAGATTTGAAGTACTTGAAGTATCAGAACCAGTTACATCAAATATACCTGACAGTAAGTTGATGCAAGCTGTGTACTAATTGTAACTACATAAAATTGTGTGTTTTTTTACCTGACTGGCTGAAGTTTTTTTTAAGAATATAGTTCAATGCCAAAAATGTCCAAGGGCCCCAAATAACATACTTCTACTAAGTACAGTTGTATGTAGTTTGGGACACAGGAAACTTTAAAAGGTGTTCATTTCAAGCCTGTGTCTGTCTCTAAGTGTTTACAAGAAATAGTAAAATAAATGTTTAAATAATTAATTATTCTGATGATTATTGTTTATGTACCAAACAGGTAGCAGTTTCTCCTGTTTCATCCTATTAATTTATTAATCTATTTGAATTTTTTACTGAAATTAGGATCTTTAGTTTATTAGCTCATGTTAAATGCATTCTCAAGGACCTGTCCCAAAATTTCCCATGCAACAATGGTTTCACCAAAGGGTCCTGAGGGTCATTTGGATTGAAAAGGGGGGGGGTGGGTCTATTTTCTATCCAAAGGGTCAACTGACCAGATGCTGCATTTATTAAGGCACACTTCTATTCAGCATCTAATGCTGTGTGAATAGTAAGAGTGTGGGAAAGCTCTGAGGACTGAAGTCCCAGTCCTGGATTACAACTATGTTATATCAGATGGCATTCCATTGCTATAAAGGTAGATCTATATAAACTGATGCAACATAACAGATGCAACAGAAGTTAATCTAGCCATTTTATAAAAAAATATATATATTCAACTTACTTGTTTAAGTATCTTTTATGTAAAAAAAAAAGTATTTTATCTCATTTATCAAGCGGGTAACATTTAAAACATCACAGTTCCACCTTCAGGTATGAAACTCCAGCTTACAATATGCATCAAAATTTTCTCACTAGAGATTTCTCACAAGATGTTTGCACACGTGATGGCAAAGTAAAGGAATGTCCACTTTCCCACACATTTCAGACAGCTGTCCATCTGCTGTAGAGATATGCCTATTGTTTCCTAGTTAATACACGCTTCATTAGGCATGTGGCATGTGTGGTGTCATCCAAGCTTCCCTATTGGCAGCAGACCTCCAGCAATCCCAAGTCTCACATATTGATATGGAGATTGGGGGGTATAAATAGAGGAGGCAGTAGGAGACCTGAGCACTGCTCAAATCTAACAGAAGTTCCGCAGCCATGACTACAATCGCTGCTACAATGATCTATTTTAGCGACAGCCTACCACCAAATAAGGTAAACAATGATACAGGATATTTTTACTCTACATATACATATTATTTACAAAAAAAACCTAATTGTTATAGTTGTCTAACACATATTTCTCATCTGTTTCTAGCTGAAAAAGCCAATAGTGGAGAAGCTGTGGAGAAGCTGTGTAGAAAACACATTAACAGCAGCACGGAGGACATCATATCTCTGCTAAATGAGGAATTCCTGAAGCAACAGCTTGATTCTGGATAGGAGAAAACTGGCATCTTAAAGATGAGCATTTAGATCCTGTGACTGAAACAGCTTCGGTCCCACAAGAACTTGAGCTGCTACATTGCAGCCCATAAAGGCCACAGCAGGTGCAGAGGATAGCTGAGCATCTATCTCACAATACAGCCTCAGCTTTCCAGCCTTCCAGATCAGCAGAAAAAAGGAGAAGTTTACTTGCAGTTTCCTCTGAAGAAACCGGTAGAGAAATGTGGACGCTTTACTTTTGAGAAACCATGGAGACTTAATGTGAAAACGTTTTTTCCTATTTTGCATTGGCAAAATGTTCTGCTTTCATTTTGTGAAAGCATTATTATTGTGTTTCAGTATTTGAATGTTAAACCCATTTTGAATTGGAAAACCCATATTGGGTTCAAACTCTTTGAATTTGCAAAGGTTTTAATTCTGCTTTTAATTCAAAAAGCATTTTTTTTTTTTTACTGTGTAAGAAAACCATGTCAAGGTTTATTCTTATACAATGAAAATGTCTGTGACATTGTATAACTCCAATGGAGTGATATGTAGACAAGAGTGCTGATCTGATTCAGTGCCTCTGTTACCTTTCCTGATTGTGGAAAATTGCATTATTTGGCATTATATTGATTTAGCTGCATTAGCAGTGTACGCTCTTTGGTGAGTTCATTGTATTATGAAGATTATAAATCTGTCGTTTACTTTCAGTGAAAGCCATGTGTGTTATGTACTTTATTTGAAAGGACCCAAAATCCTTCTTGTCAAACATGTCCTGAAAATAAATGATATTAATACAATGACGTCTCTAAATGATTTATTCAATTCATTTTTGTTCATCCAACTTAACACACAGTGACAAAAAACTTATTTACTTAAATCAGTCTGTCTTGTGGCAATGTGACACACAGCTACCTGGATCCTGAGGACCTGGGTTTGAGCCTCATTTCTGGACTGCAAGGATTTTGGCATCTCCCAGCGACCGCATTTTTGTCTATGTTCTTTGGTTATTCCCCAATACATGCAGAGGGTGAACTAGCTACTCTCAACTAGTGAGTACATGTGTATGTGTTTCCCTGTTATAGATTAGAACCCTGTCTATGGTGTGTTTCTGCTCTGCCCCTAGTGTACATACAGTGACACAACATATAACACATAAAATAGATAATAATACATTTCCATGGTACCATCATTATAAAAAAACATTATTTTATATCTATATATACAATCTGTCATACCCTATGACCAATCTAACTATGATTTTGGCCCTATGATGACTGATAATTAAGCCTGTTTTTTTTTTAAAGAATTCAAGTAGTGGGGTAAGTAAAGAACCCTGTGGCACAACATAGAATGTGAACTTTATCTGTTATGAGCAAGTAATCAATCTGTAACTAGACCTCTAGGGTCTTATGCAGGAAGGTCAGAATAAAGTGCAATACATTTTGCATTTTAACCTATTCTCTTGGCCAGTAAGCCTGGGCCCATAAACTGGGAATCGGACTGTAGAACCTATAGAGGATAGCCGTTAGATCCTATTACTATTAAAAAAACAATAAAACATGTAAGTAATTCTTTATTCCCTGAAATTAATATTAAGGTGTTTTATTATCAATGAAGAACTCAATTGTTATAATTTAAATTAAAATAAGTATTTATTCCCTGCAATGGACTGGTGCCCTGTCCAGAGTGTTACTGTGTGCTTTGTGCCCATTGAAAAGCTGGGATAGACTCCAGCACACCATGCAACCCTAATTGGATAAGCGGTTAGGAAAGTGAGTGAGTGAGTATTTATTCCCCCTTAAAAATCCTGAACCCATGTACAATTTGTACTATTGTATAAGGTGCAAAATTAAGGGGTTTAATTTTATGATGTGATGTGTATTCAAACAAATACTAAATCTTAAAGACATAAGAAAACAGACAAGTGCTTCATATTTAAATAAAAAAATATTTAATACAGTTCAAGTGATAGGGATACCAATATGGTTTTACGGAAACATTTAAATAATATATTTCACAGAAAAGAATATAAAGACATCTTTATCATTACTGATAAACAGGAACTATGAAACATTGTTTCAAGCTTCAAGCAAATTCAATGTAGATCCACTGGATCCATTCACAATTCACATTAATTTGTTGTCAAATAGACAACAATAAACTTGTATTCAGGTGGTGCAGATCTGAGTTAATAATGTCAGATGTGCTATTGACCAACCAGGCATCTGCACAGATATGATTGGCTTTCTGTGAGCCCTGTAATGGATTGGTGCACTGTTATGCATCATCACCATCGTCAAAAGTCAATAACCTGAATCTTAGGACTTTTTTTTTTTTTAAAGTATTGCAAATGTCCCTACAAATATTGTTACGAATAAAGTAACAATTAAATCAGTGGACGCAAACGGAAGCAAAAGTTATTTCACAAGTAATGTGGTTAAACGTACACTATGTGCCTATGTAAACAACATGTATTTTCCTCAAATAGAAAAAATCCATTGAATAGTCACAGAATATAATTAGCTATAAATCACTCCACTGGAGTTGGGTAAAAACACTGTAAACGATGCCATATGCACTTTGTACCATGGGTTTGTGTTACAGTTGAAAATTCATTTGTTAACGTAACAACATTTTCTTACACAGTAAGAGAAAAAAATCAAAGGCTTTTTGATATAAAGCCAAATTCAGCTATTCTGCATATGCAGAGAGTTTAGACCCAATATGGGTTTGTTTTATACACTCACGCTTAAGATATGAATTATGTTGGTAGTAGAGTTTCCAAAAAAATTAAAATGCATTTATGCGCTTTCCCATAATGAAAGCATTTAGTCCTTATTTGTCCACAATATGTTGGACAAAATTGTCAACACATTTAGTGTTTACAAATCATGGTTCATGCCAGTATGACATGTAACCAAGTTTCAGAATGGTAAAGTGTCCATGAGGTGCTGCCAGGGTTTCCAGATTGAACAGCAGGCTAAAGTTCTTCCTTTGCTGCTAGTCTGAAAGGCTAGAGAGATGAGCTGAGCTGAGCTGAGCTGAGCTGAGGAAAGAACTTTAGCTCTTCTCAGAGGAAGGACAGGTCGACACTTGTTGTAGTCTTCATGGTCTGCAGTGGAACAGCTTTATTTCTTTTGGAACTGCTGTTACTGCTGCTGCCTCAGGAAATGAAGGCTTCTCTTCTTTGGAATCAGGCTGTTTAAGGAATTTCTGATCCATAAATCTCAGCGCTTCAGTCCTGGTGTTGCTGTTTCACAATTGACTATCTCAGCTAGAAACAAAAAAGAAATGTTTGATTAATGTCACTGATAAAGGTTATAAAAATCAGTATAAATGAGTCATGCATTTAATATAATGTTAATTAAAATATGCTGTTATTATTTAGTAAATTTACCTTATTTGTAAGTAGCAGCTGATGATTGAAGTAGATCACTGATGCAGTCAGGTACAGTCATGGCTGTGGATCTTCTGTTAGCTCTCTGCGATGAGAAGATCTGAGCTGCACTCAACGGTCTCTAGCCTCCTATATTTATACCCCCTAATCTCCATATGAATGTGTGAGTCTTGGGTTTGAGAAAGGTTCTCACAGTCTGCAGCCAGTAGGGAGCTTGAAGGATGCAGTGGATCAGGGTAGCGGCCACATGCTCAATGAAGTGTGCCAAATAATGAGCAGCAGGTGGAGGCGAGGCTAACAGAAGAGGGTCTGTGGGAAAGTGGAGACCTCGTGTGTCACTTGACTTTATGGTAATTAGTTAGGAAGCACGTGCCACTTATTAGGTTAGATTTTTCCAGTATGGATTGATATTTTAAGCATTAAATATAACATACTGTACATGTTAACATATACATTTAAAATGTACTGAAATATGTTTGGCTGTTTTAAGACTTATTAGTTGAGTAATATGTTCATGCTAAGTGCATTTAAATGCTTAATCGACACTCATTTCAACAAAATGTGGCTCCTTAAAGAAATTTGATGTCATGGTCATGCAGTGTCATTTGTACAAATTCGGATTCTTTAAAAAAAAAAGTTTAAATACAGAATTTTAGCCATTTTTGGCATGGATTTTTAAATATTAAAATATACAACCATAGAAATCTAGAAATGCCTCTGAACAAGAAAGGAAAAATAGTCTGCATTAGGCATCTTAGCAGACAAAATGTATTATTTGCTTTTCATGATAACATTGATGTCTTCATTGGGTTCTTTTGGTTTAGCTAACTCTCTTCGACTGTCTGTGCAAGCTGCCATATGGTGAGGTCTTGACAGAGTCAATTGGCCATATGCTGCATATACTGAGGCACACTTCTGTTCTCCTGATGTTGTGTGAATGGGGAGAGTGTGGGAAAGCCCTGGAGAGAGCAGTCTCATTCGTATACTGCTTAATCAGACCTGCCATCAGTTGTAACTGATCTTGAGGTAGATCTATGGACTTTAGAGTTTGAATTTAAAACAAAATGCCAACATTTTATCATTTTAAAATGTTTTGTAGAGGTAGATCATTTTTTATGTCTGAAGAGCAGATTTATTGGTTGGGCCAATAATGACAAGTTATCAGTCTAAGCAGCAATGCTTCCCCATACAGTCACACCGCTATCACCATATTTAACTGTTGGTATGATGTTCCTATTGTGGAATGTTGTGTAAGCTTCTGGCAGATGTTATGGGACCCAAAATATCATCCCAAAAGGCTTGGGCTCAATGGTTACAGTTTTTTATTCTGTCACCCCACCACCAAATATAAGTACAATATAAGGTGTTATAACATATATTTATACACACATACATGCATAATATATTACATATATTATTATATACATATATTGTATTTATATTTTTACATATATACTGTACAAGTATATATCACAATGTAATACATAAGTGCATTACTTTGTTTTAGCATTAATAACTACTCACTATGTGTGCAATTTTTTGGGTTACTGGCAACTCTTAAGTATTTATTTACTGTATTTATTTACATGTATCTTTTTTCTCTACTTATAGACTAGTAAGCAGAAGGTTGCTGGTTCAAACCCCACCAGGTTGCCACTGTTGGGCCCTTGAGCAAGGCTTAGACTGTATACTGTAAGTCGCTTTGGATAAAGGCGTCTGCTAAATGCGGAAAATGTAAATGAATCTCTTCTAATAGTGTTTGTTTGTTTATTAGGATTTTAATGTCATGTTTTTACACTTTGGTTACATTCATGACAGGAACGGTAGTTACTCATTACACAAGATTCATCAGTTCACAAGGTTATATTGAACACAGTCATGGATAATTTAGTATCTTCAATTCACCTCACTTGCACGTCTTTGGACTGTGTGGGAGGAAACCAGAGCACCCGGAGTAAACCCACGCAGACACGGGGAGAACATGCAAACTCAGCACAGAAAGGACCCGGACCGCCACACCTGGGGATCGAACCCAGGACCTTCTTGCTGTGAGGCGACAGTGCTACCCACTTAGCCACCGTGCCGCCCTTTATAATCATGTAATCAAGTAATCATGTTTAGATGTGTCTAGTGTAATTAAATTGTCTGTTTTCAATTAATTTGGTTAATTGGCTGATTAAGTAACAACCTTTAACTAGAGGAATTATTTTACACACCTTGACAATGGATAACTTTTTTGCTCTATTACAGTAAATAATTAAATATATATCACAACAGAACGTCATATACGTAGAATCACAACAGAATGTTATTTTGTATTAAAATATATTTATTCATGTAGATGCTCAACATCTTTTAGTTTATCACTTTAAGTGACAGAAATACCATTATGGTTTTACAGAGACACAATGTTACAACATTTAAACTGAATATACAGACATTCTTTATCAATGCTGATAAATACAGTACAAAGTCATTCAGAAACATAGAATTGTTTCAAACATTAAGTTCATTTAATAGCAGATCCAGTAGATCTATTCACAAATAAATGTGTTGCCAAGTAAACAAACACAATATATTCTCTCATTAGATTAAATCAGACCTAATGAGTAAAAAATACAACAAAGTACTACAAAAAAATATAATTCATAGAATTATAAAGAGCATATTGTTTATAGACGTTTTGTTTATCTCCATAGTATTACTGACAAATACAAAAAGATAAACTAAGGTAACATCCATGACCTTCACTGAAGGCAAAATAAAGTGAACCTTGGAATTAAAATTAAACCAAAAGCATTCACACGCTGCTAATACAGCTAAAAATAATATACATGCAAAAACATGTGTTTTCCACAAGAATCACTGAGAAACTTAGTATTAGTATTAGTTACAGACTCCACAGAATCCAATATCTTACTCCGTTCAGGTAGCATAAACTAAGCAATGTACAGATATTTTTGCACTTACGACTAAACAATGATAATACTTTAGATTTAAAGTAGATCATATTTTCTTATACCATACAAGATATATATATATAATCTTGAGACGATAAACATTGTCTTTAATGTTCTTTCAAAGAACAATGTACCCATTCTGCAAATGCAGAGAATTCATACCCAATATGGGTTTCTTAATAAACTCAAAAGCAAAACAAATGAAATTAAAACTCTACGTTTTCTAGCTTCTGAAAACTCAGTGTTGAAAACGTTAACAGATATTTCCACAAAATGAAAGCAGCTAGTCCGATTGTGCTAATGCATAATCGAACAGTTTAACAAACTTAGAAAACCATCATGAATGCCAATGTGACATGTGTAACTTGGTTTCCTAATGGTAAAACGTCCACATGGCTCTACCAGGGTCTCCAGAGGGAACTGCAGGCTAGAGTCTCCTCTTTGCTGTTGATCTGGAAGTCTGAAGAGCTGAGCTGAGGAAATATACTTTTCTTCTTCATGGAAGGCTCCATGCTGAGGAAGTGATTCAGCAGTCGTCTCTGAGTCTCAATGTGGATAGGACACTGAGACAGGTAGTTGATGGTGTCCTGCACACACCTGCTGTAGCTTTCATTAGCTGAAGTGGAGCAGGTTGAATTCTTGTGGGACTGCTGGTGCTCCTTCTGTCTCAGGAAATCAAATGTCATCTCCAGGATGTCGGCTTTCTCAAGTCTGGAATCAGGTTGCTGCTTCAGGAATTCTTGACCCAGCAGAGATTTAAGCTTTTCAATGCTGCTGTTGATGCGTTCTCTGCGCAGCTTCTCCACCATTGGCTTTCTCAGCTAGAAAGAGAAAACGTTTGCTTAATAACCCATATTAACAATACGAAATATTAATACAAATTCTATTTAAAAAAATAGAATATTGTTTAGTATATTTACCTTATGTTTAAGTGCTAGCTGGTGATGTGAATACATCACTGGTGCAGTGATTGTAGGAGTCATGGCTGTGGATCTTCTGTTAGATGTCTGCAAGGAAACGATCTGAGCTGTGCTGAGAGTTCTTACTGGCTCCTCTATTTATACTCCCTAATCTCCATATGAATGTGTGAGTCTTGGGTTTGCTGGAGGTTCTCACAGTCTGCAGCCAATGAGAAGCTTGAATGGTACAAAGGAACAGAAGACCGACCACATGCTCAATGAAGTGTGTATTACTCAGAAAACAATGAACCCAATTCTGAGCAGCAGGTGAGATGGTTGTTAACAGAGAAAGGGATCTGTGAGAAGGCAGAGACCTTGCATTCTGAGCAAATATGTCTCTTGACCAAAGCACGTGCCTAATAATAGTCCTGTTTGAGATAAATGCATATTTAGATAGATGCATATTTACAGCTTGCTCTCAGCTTTCCTTAATTCAAAGTACTATTTACTTATTCTGGGAATACTATTCCAGTTCATGCCAGAGATGTTTGTGGGATTGGGATTAGGGCTCTGTGCAAGGCACTGCAGTTCTTTTACACCAAATTGGTCAAACTAACTTTTTGGTCATTTTATTTGTTCACAGGGACACAGCTGAAACACAGTGTTGGAAATGTGGTTTTGAATGAATATAATAGCAATTTTAGTTTAATCAATCTATACTTGTATAAATCACACTAATTATGAAGTAAAACAGTTTTGGGAGAGAAAAGTTTGTTTGTTTATTAGGATTTTAACATCATGTTTCACACTTTGGCTACATTCATGACAGAAACGGTAGCTACTCGTTACACAAGGTTATATAAAACACAGTCATGGACAATTTAGTGTCTCCAATTCACCTCACTTGCATGTCTCTGGACTGTGGGAGGAAACTGGAGCAGCCCGAAGGAAACCCATGCGGACACTAGGAGAACATGCAAACTCCACACAGAAAGGAGCCGGACCAGGAGAGAAAAGTTTAATCAAAAAGTACAATTTGTAATTCACAAAATTATTCAAGCCCTTTGCTGTAGCAACCCAAATTGTGGTCAGGTATATCCTTTTTGCTTTATTTATGTTTGGGATATCTCTAGAACTTTTGAATTGGAGTCCACTTGATGCAGTATTGAATGCCACTTGAATTAATTGGACATAGTTTGTCATAGTTATATGATTCATGTTGAGAAGTATTGCACAGTATTTTGTTGTACTATCTACAATGACAAATTAAGTGACTATCTATCCATGTCTATGTCTAGTTTGAAAATGCACAGTGCTGATCTATAAGGGCCCAGAATTTACACTGCATTGTCAGGACAAAAAACAAGCCATGGCACTTTCTGCAGATATCTACAATTCCCAGGACAACAGCGGCCTTAATAATTTTTTAATTGAAGAAGATTGTCTGTCCAGCCAAATTTGACATCCCTGTAAGAAGGACCTAGATCAGAAAGTAAGAATAAACCCAATTGTTTCTCTAAAAGAGCTCCAAAATTGCTGTGCAAAAATGGGAGAACCTGTTGAACAGACTCTCTGTAGCACTTCATAAATCAGACCTTTATGGCAACGTGTCAAGACAGAAGCAACTGTTGAGTAAAAGAAAGCATGGTTCTGACAACAGTGTCGTCTAATGGGATGACAGTTTGGCAAGTCTGGCTAAAACAGGTACTGCACATCACCTGCCAAGTACCATCCCTGTGATAAAACATGGTGGTGGCTGCATCATGCTGTTGGTGTGCTTGGAATTGGCAGGAACAGGCAAACTAGGTAGAAATTAAGTGACGTATACATCCTGTCAAATACTACAGCACCCGTTTTTAATCAAAATGCCTAATTGGATTTAAATGATACTTTTATCATTTATTATTACTTTTATTTATAATACATTATTTAATATTGGGGTGGGTAGCACTGTCGCCTCACAGCAAGAAGGTCCTGGGTTCGATCCCCAGACGGGGCGGTCCGAGTCCTTTCTGTGCGGAGTTTGCATGTTCTCCCCGTGTCTCCCCGAGCTCCGGTTTCCTCCCACAGTCCAAAAACATGCAGCCAGGTTAACTGGAGTCACTGAATTACCCTATAAGTGAATGGGTATGTGTGTGTGTATGTGTGTCTGCCCTGCAATAGACTGGCGTCCCGTCCAAGGTGTTACGGTGTGTCTTGCGCCCATTGAAAAGCTGGGATAGGCTCCAGCACAACCCCAACGTTACTTTAATTAGATAAGCGGATAAGAAAATGAATGAATAAATATTTAGTATAGGCAATATTGTCAGTTTAATATTAATTAATACCACAATATGATGTAAGGTAAATAAAATGTAAGATTTTCTTGACTGAACAACCTTATTGAAAACCTATTTTGTAACATACTTCTAATTTTTAATTACACTAAAACCTTTTTCTTTTATTTTCACTCAATAAGAAATTTGTGTGCTGCCTTGTCTGTATGTCAAACATTTAAATATTGATTTTAAGTTTTTTAGTTGAGTTTTTTACTGCTTTCCCATGCACACAGACAGATGTGAGGCACTAGGAGTGTGCCCCTATGATTCAATTACGCTCTCGGCTAAAGGTCATAAACTATAGACACACTTCTATTCAGCTCTTGTGCTATAAATGAGCTGAGTGTGGGAAAGCTGTGGAAAGTGCAGTCTCAGTCCTAACGGACTCATTCAGTATTCAACTGCTTTAATATTCAAATATATCATATAGAACATAATTTATGTCTTTTATATTTCCTTCTGAGCATCTCTCCATTCCTGTCTAACATTAACTGTTATCATCTAACCAATTCCAAAAAATAATTTCACTTATTAGATACAGTATAATATTAACTGAATGTGAATGTGTAGATTGCTGCTGTCATCTATTGCTGCTGTTTGAGTTGGTCATCTTCTAGATCTTCATCAGTGGTCACAGGACGCTGCCCACGGGGCGCTGTTGGTTTGATATTTTTGGTTGGTGGACTATTCTCAGTCCAGCAGTGACAGTGAGGTGTTTAAAAACTCCATCAGCATTGCTGTGTCTGATCCACTCATACCAGCACAACACACACTAACACACCAGCACCATGTCAGTGTCACTGCAGTTCTGAGAATCATCCACCACCCAAATAATACCTGCTCTGTAGTGGTTCTGACCATTGACGAACAGGGTGAAAGGGGGCTAACAAAGCATGCAGAGAAACCGATAGACTACAGTCAGTAACTGTAGAACTACAAAGTGCTTCTATGTGGTAAGTGGAGCTGATAAAATGGACAGTGAGTGTAGAAACAAGGTGGTTTTAATTTTATGGCTGATCAGTGTATATCTGTAAAGTAAATTAGTATAACATTTTCTCTTTTTCAGTAGTGTATTATGCTAGTATTACGTAAAACAATTATCTTCTTAATAATGAATTTAATCAAATTTTAAACCCTGTTTTAGGTGTGCATAAACTCAGTAAAGAATGTCAAATAGTTTCATGTTTAAAAATTTTAAAATTTCTAAACAAAAGTGTGTTAAACTGCTGGTTCTATACACACAGCACCACTTACTTGATGATGATGATGATGGTAATGACTGTAGTAATGGTAAACATCAATCATATTTACTTTGCTGCCCTTATATGAACCTTATAAGGCAATAATTGTGCATATGGGCGGGGCTTACCGTTAGCAACTGACAATTATCAAAACTATAGAGCGGCATAGCGTGGGATCAAATCACGTGAGCGCCCATCACTGACTAGCAGTGGTGATTCATAAAACCACTATGGGGTGCTAATGGTAAGTCGGGTTTTTTATTTAGTCAATTTATTAATTTTATTTTATTTTATCATTATTAAAGTTTTAGTTTAGTGTTGTTTTTTAAAGACTAAGAAATGTAAATTCACAGTTTTCAGTACTGTTCTTACATAGTACAGTAATAAACTATTTTTAATCACTCAAACGACAATTAGTGATTATTAAGTCGTGTAATACTGTATAAGTAAATGCTAGTAGTAGCATTATTTATCTATCAAATTTATGTCCACATTTTCTTTAGTTTGTTTTCATTTTATTTTGAGCTTTTATTTGTCTTTTAATTTCTATATTTAACTTTAACCTTTTTATTTAATTATTTTAAAACCTTTTTATTTTATTACATTATTACATTTTAAATAAACATATACATTTATTGCTAATTAGTTATTTATTGTATTTATTTATTTACTTATTTTGCAACATATTTTGTACCATGGTTTGGTATCCAATTAAAAAAAAAGTTAAATAAGCATACCATACCTAAATAAAAGTTGTCTTGAAGCCAGCATTGCTGCAAATAGTAAATATATATTTCACTCTTAATTGGTGTAAATATGTAAATTATGTAGCTGTAGAAATAATATGAATGCTTAAACTGTTTAATCCCATTGTACAAAAAATCAGTATACTTAGCATAAATATATAGTCTCAGTATACAGAGAATTTCTTAATAAAATAATATATGCAAAATATAATGCAAAAAGGCTTCACACTATGCATGCATGTAATTCGTATATTTAAATAGACACTTTTATATTTCTGGTAGTTATTATACAATAAAACAGACAATGTGATAAATTAAACACTTTCTTTGATTTAAATAAGCCCCCCCCCCTTTTTTGTTTTACCAATTTCTACATTTAAAGGATGTTATAACCAGTCTTGCATAAAAAAAAACTTTGAAAGTTCTGAAAAGCTCAGTGCATTTATATTATATTTTCATTTAATATGTGAGCTGTTTAGTTTTGCAAGGAGTTTTATTTTACATCATATTTCAAATATGCTGGTAAAATTAAAGCTAAGATCAAGCCAATATTTTTGAATAGTTAAATACTAACTGGGTCCAGGACTGAGACTGCGCTTTTCACAGCTTTCCCACACTCTCCCTATTCACGGCATGTAAGCTGAATAGAAGTGTGTGTGACCTTTGGCTGAGATTGTAATTCAATCATTGAAACACACTCCTATTGTATTACTAATGCATCACATCTGTGTGGATGTTCTAAAAAAATATAACAAATAAAAACAGCTAATAGATAAATATAAATTAAAAACAAAAGTGTTGAAGTGCAAGTGTAAATGAAAAAAAGGAATACTTTTTGGTGTTTTTGCGTTCATCTTACTAACATGAATACAAACTAGATAAATCACCTTTTCTTCTTTGGTTCATACTGCCTTCTTGGTAGAGTAAATTCAGCTGTCCACATGGACCTAAAAGCTGTAAAACTAGCTAACTGCAGGTGATGAGCAAAGATGAGTGACAAATGTATAATAAATGCAGAATAAATAAGTGAATAAATTCAATAAGTTGCTTTCAGAAAGGTGTACTGAATAAAACAGTACAACCTACAATTACATACATAAAAATGATAATATACCTCAAGTAATACTAAAATATATCTTTTTTATGTAAGGGTGGCACACTCAATGGTTATCTGTGCTTTGGTAGGATAGTAAGTCACAGTAAGAAAGGTGCTGGTGCTACACTGGCCTGCCTGCAATACCTGACTTCTATTGAAAACATGTGGAGCATTATTAAATGAACTGATCTCTAGAACATATAGACCCCAGAGTGTTGAGTGACTAAAGTGAATTATTAACCACATCTACAAGAATTTGTGTCATCAGATCCACAATGATTAAAAATGTTAATGTAACACATGGACCCTGCACAAGTTGTGAAAGTTTAGATAATGCACTGGTGTGTGAGTAACAGCTGATAAATTCTGACTAATAAGTGAAAATACTGTAAAACAATATGATGGAACTGAATGAAATAAAGGAACACATTCATAGACAGCATGTTGATTGTACTTTGACAATTTATTATAGGAACTTTTTGGCATCTTCTCCACACAAATAACATAACATTACCTTAACTGAAGGCATATGCACTGAATTGAAGGCATTTCCAGATAAAATAAGATAACATCCATGACCTTCATTGAAGGCAAATGACAAGTAACATACACAAGAGCATGCACCACATATGTAGCTACATATATTTCCATAAAAGAACATTTTTTAAATTAAAAAATGTCTTTACTTGACATATATGTTCTAATATAAAACATAACAGATGTTTAACGACTTAGCAAGAGCTCTTTTAACAAAGCAAAATAAATCATTCTGCAAATGCAGAAAATTCATCCACCCAATGTGGGTTTTCTTTTCAAATTCAATTTGGACAATCACTGAAAAATACAGTTTTTCCTTAACATAGTAAGGATGTATGATTCACAAAACTGTAATCATCATCATAAACATTTACACAGTATGCATAATTAACTTGGTCTCCAAGTGGTAAAGTGTTCATTTGACGTAAATTCGTTTCGCTGCAGAGGAACTAGTTCAGGAGTTGTCAAAACATCAAATACATTATTTGATATCATTTAACTGCTGTGCAAACACAGAGAAGGTACACCCAATATGGGGTTTATTAATATATTCAAATGTTAAAACACATTTGAAATAGGTTCTGTGTCTTCTTGCCTAGTAAGAAGGTGGTATACTTTCTGAAAGCTAAGTAATGAAAACATCTACACATGCTTTCACTTGATGTACAAGTCACCAAATTTTGCACCACAAAGAGTAAAAAGTCCTACAAATGTAGGAAACCAGGGTCTACCAGGGTCTCCAAAGAGAACTGGACTCTGACATCTCCTTCTTGCTGCTGTTCTGAACTGTTAGTGAGCTGAGCTGAGGAACAAAACTTCTGCTCCTCTCCATGGAAGGCTGCTTGGTGAGGAAATGGTTAAGCAGTCATCTTTGGGACTCAGTGTTGACCGGACACTGAGATAGTTAGTCGATTGTCTCCTGCACACACGTCTTGTAGCCTTCATTGGCTGCTGTAGAACAGTTCAAATTCAAATAGGACTGCTTTTGCTTCTGCTTCT
Organism: Trichomycterus rosablanca; assembly: GCF_030014385.1. NCBI lineage: Eukaryota > Metazoa > Chordata > Actinopteri > Siluriformes > Trichomycteridae > Trichomycterus > Trichomycterus rosablanca. Next base: position 8,181,587 of record NC_086006.1, on the reverse strand, counting down.
GCTGTCTCAGGAAATAGACAGTCATCTCTAAGATGTCAGCTTTCTCTTGTCTGGAATCAGGCTGCTGCTTTAGAAATTCTTGATTCAGCAGAGACTTGAGCCTTTCAATGCAGGTGTTGATGCGTTCTCTATGCAGCTTCTCCACTATTGGCTTTCTCAGCTAAAAACAAGAGATATTTTCATTAGTAATCAAGCTTTAACATTCAAATGATCATAATAATAAACTGAGAAACAAATTTACAGAATGTCGTGCTTTAGTATATTTACCTTATGTGTAAGTGGTAGCTCGTGGTTGGAGTAGATCACTGATGCAGTGATTGTAGGAGCCATGGCTGTGTGTCTTCTGTTGGCTCTCTGTAAGGAAGAGCTTTGAGCTGTGCAGTGATCTCTCACTCTCTCCCCTATTTATACTCCCTAATCTCCATATGAATGGGTGAGTTTTGGGTTTGCTGAAGGTTCTCACAGTCTGCAGCCAATGGGGAGTTTGGGTGGCACTAAAGAAGAGAGGACCGACCACATGCCTAATAAAGAGTGTATTTCTTAGACACCAATTAACCCCTTTCTGGGCAGCGTTGAATGGTGGCTTTAAAGGGCAAAGAGTCACTTAGTGCTCTGTGAATGTGGGAAATTGTTGATCCTTTGTAAATTTAAAAGGGTCTGCTAGATAGAGTGCCTGACACAAGCAATAATCTCGTAAACACATATAATAATATATAATATACATATAATATACAGTATAATACATAACATACATTTAATAAATATGTTACAACGAGAGTTTACTGCTTGTGCCAGACACCTTATCAATTGATAATATTGGCATGTGGTATGCCCCAAGGTATATTCCCACCTTATGCCTAGTGTTTTCTGAACGAGTTTGATAGGTTTGATGCATCCTTCTTTAAATTTTTAATTATAAGCAACACAATACTACAGCAGGTAGTGTTGCCCTCCACAGCTCCAGGGACCCATGTTCAAAATGCCCAACAAGTGTTATGATTGTTAGCACTTGTTTCCAGAATAGTCTTAGGGCAAATGCAAGCCTGATCATGCTAAAGATTAGAATGAACCTAAATAAATAAATGATTAGATAATGCATACATACTCTCTCTTGGTGCTTACACTTCAAACATCACTGTGTAGGAAAACCCAACGGCCTAACATAAACACACAGCTGTCTAGCCTTCTGTCTGGCTCTAGTTCACATGCTCCTGTTTCAGCAGTAAGGACGTGGGAGCGACGGTGCAACGAGGCTTCCCACACTTTTGGATTAACCCCATTGTGCCTAAGCACAAAAGGAACGTGGCCCATTAGACAAAGTCAGAGGAGCAACTCCTACTCATTCAAGGTCTTCAGGCTTACCATCTGGAGGGGTAATTTTAGTTACCCAGAGACCTCTGAGCCTTAGATATCACCTAACATCAACCCGTGCTAATAAGAAGTGTGTAAGAGCAAGATAAACATTTAGCAGTGATATACAGTTTAGTCTGTTTTTATATATGATGCAGTATTAAATTAATGCACTAAATTATCATTAAAGCAGAGTTACATATATCTTTTGGGATTTAAACATTTTAAACAAATGCTTAGGACCGTTAAAATGTATATTCTTCTTTATAGAATATAAATAGTTATATATAGTTTTTTATATTGCATACAAATATATATGAAAGAAATTGTATATACGTGTATGCCTAAGCTCAGAACGTGTGGGCAGATGTTTGAGATCTTTCCAACATTTTCCCCACAGCATTTTCACTATCTAAGGACACTATAAATTGTGTTGTCTCACTAACAATGACAAAAACTTGACTGACACGGTGCATGAATAGTGCCCCCTCCCACCTGCTTATTAATTCTCAGCTATTGTGCGCCAATTATCCCAGCGATACCATCTCCCACCATTTTCTCATATCAGCTCATGGATTGGTTAAAAGTGTGGGAACTTGCATCTTATTAAAATGCACAAGGTTTGGGTATAAATGTTGGCTAAACAGCAGGCAAAGGTCTGATTCAGCTCACATCACTACGGCACTCACTCGCTCTTAGACGACACCAGCCCAACCATCCACCATGAAGGATCTGCAGAAAAGGTATGTTTAAAAGCATAATAATAATCTAATATATAGACTGCTTTTGATCATTGTAATTTTAATACATTCATTTTAGCTTCATGAACCGTTGTTTTATTTATTTTATTTTTTTGGGGGGGGTTGTTTTTTTTCACATAAATTAGGTTTAAAAAGAGGACACTTTTACTGTATGTGCCTTTGTGCATATTTACAACCCAAACCTTAAATTGCATTTTAGTAATTGGAAGACCCAGATTGAGTCCTTAAAGTTTAAATATGTTTTCCAGCCTAGACTAGAAATGATTAATCAATGTGTGCAATAAAAATGCAAATAAAAAAAGTTACAATTACAGCTGTTTGCTTGGTATTAGAATTTGTTTCTTTATGATTGTGGCTAAAATAAAGATGCAGAAATCTGTTTCAATCTCAAAGGCTTCACAATCTTTGTAAACCAGATACTACTCGGTACTCACAGTAATGTGCTCTAATTTTTCAGATGCAAGCTCATGGCCTTGGAGAGAAAATGCACTGATGGTGTAGAGAATCTCAGCACCATACTGAAATCCCAGCTGCACAGTGGCATCTCTCATGCAGACCTCTGGGATAGAACAGTCTCATTTTTTACCCCCAAAAAACCTCTGATTTTCCACGATGGTTACTCCAAGTACTCCAGAGAAACGCTCCGCCTGTTCCCTTCTCAAGCAGAAGATGTGCTTCCTCTGTGTTAGCAGCAGTGACACGCTCTGTGAACTGAAATGGACTACATGTGGACTGTGGATATTTGAAATGTTTAAAAGAATATTTTTATACGTTTTGATGTTTTTTTTTTTTGCTCTAAAGTGGCAAAGTGTTTCTTGCTAAGCCTTCTGTAAAGTCTTTTGTAAAGACAAATTACTTATTACAGCTCTGATGGGCTTTAATTTTGTCCTCAAATGGACGGTAGCCTCTGTCAATATGCAGCAGAATGCTTTCTATACAAAGAGAATAGCTGCTAAACAGATATGGAGCATGTCAATGTTAAGCATATGACTTAAATGAAACCCACATTCCTTTAAACAAAGGAACAACTGGTATGCGGTTAAAGCAAAAGCCTAAATTGTAATTGTGTTTCAGTATTTTATATTATTCAGCCTGGGGAAATATATGTATATGTGTATATGATTACTTTGCATGAATGTTTTAAATAAAAATGTGTTCATTGTATTTCCTTGCCTATTGTGACATTTAAATTTATCATGGCGTTCAAGTGTTGTTGGTGTGTCACACCAAATGATAACAGGTGGACAAAATTATTTATAAAAAAATCATTATATGCCTCAAAATTGTAGCAACTGTTTGACGAAGGCCCTTTCTAGGTATAAAGAAGTGTTTGGTGTGGAGGCACTCCAGGCCAGTTAGTTAGAGTTCTAACTTCAATTCCATTGAACACAATTATGATGAATCGCAACACTGATTGCAAGACCAGACCAGACCAGACCTTCTTGTCTAACGTGCATTACCCTACAAACTGTCTTTTTTTTCTATTATTATCTATTTTTCCCCACTTTTTTCCCCCAATTTTTCTCCCCCTATTTTAGTCATGTCCAATTACCCTGATTGCGTCCTCTATACTGGTTTGACCCTTCACCGCTGACTGAGGACGCCTCTCAACTGACTTGCGCCCCCTCATACGCAATCAGTACAGACTGCATTTTTTACCTGCACGAGTCAAGTTCATACATTAATGGACGCTGTGTACGGTGGGTCACACCCCCATCAGCATTATTCCTCAGCCCTGTGCAGGCGCCATCAGTCAGCCAGCAGGGGCCGCAGTTGTACCAGTTATGAGGACCTATGATCCGACTCTCTACCCTCTAACCCTGAACAACAGTCAATCGTTGTTCATGCTGCCACCCAACCCAGTCGGAAAGGTAGAGTCGAGATTCGATGCGATGCATTCAGAACCCCAACTCTGGTGCACTAGCGTACTTTACCGCTGCGCCACCTGAGCGGCAACAAACTGTCTTTTAACTGAATGGGCGGACAGGCTTTCTAAAAGAGTGAAGGCTGTCAAAGCTCATGGTCAGGTGTCCACATTCTTCTGATCTTTTATTAATTTATATTTTTCTAGTTTTGTGCAGGCTTTTTTAAATTGGTTAGAATTTAATTGATCTAATTTAACAAGTTAAATGATTTTCTAGAGAAGGATTGGAACAAATCACATATGAATCAGGATGAATGATAAGCTTCAGCTATGATAAGCAACACCTTACATAAATACACTATACGCCCAAGAGAGAATGTTTCTTTTTAAATATATGTCATATGTACTGTATGTGGAAGTATATTGTGACAATGACTTGGTGATTTGAACCCCAGTAGACTCTGACTGGGATTCACATCATCTGTGGGGACGTTACTCAATGGAAAGGATTAGTAGGAGCTCTTTTTAGATATGACCAAAGTTTCCTCCTGACCAAAGTTTCCTTTTCCCCAAGAGCTCAGGCTTTACCAATGTTAGCATCAATCTGTACTGCCATCTAATGGCTGAAATTAGACCAGTCAAGGTTAGACAAAAAGCATACACCTCTAATGTTTTATATTTTGTTGGACATCTCTTTCCAAAAACATGGGCATGGCTTCCACGGGTTAAACGTCAGATTGTGTCTTTATGGATTTATGTCCATTTAATCAATAGCATTTATTTGCAGGCACTAATAACGGACGAGAACATCTTGCTTGCAATCAACATTTCAATCCATCCCAAATGTGAAAAGAGGGATAAAGGTCAGGGCTCTGTCCAAGACAGTATATCCACACTTCTCACCAGTCATGCTGGAACATGAAATGTCCTTCAACAAAGTGCTATACCATATAACTAACGTCTAAAGAGAAACATTTCAAGTGCAGCCAATCTATTAACTATTATCACTACCCGACTGTCCTACTATTAATCCACATCATGTAGATCAGTTTCTATTGAAGTAGATAGCTTTAACAAAAGTCAATATTCCATAATTAGAGTAATCTGAACGATTATTAAAAAAACCCAGAATGAAACAACTAGTGCAAGTCACTCCTTACCAAGAATGGCTGTAACTAACACATGCCCCCTCTGACATGTGTGCAGTAGCCAATCTTTTCTTTTCACTTGTGCACACAGATATCCATTATCCCCTGTCCCTGTCCAGGTGCTATCGATCAGGCGGCAGATGTCATAACTGCAGCAGTTATGAGGAACCCTACAACCTCCTTCCCTTGGACCAGCCAGTCATAGGGTCCTGGACTGTCATTAGAAGAGAAGAGATTTGACAAAATTTTAGCACTGGTGGGCTAGTGTGCTTTACGGCTGTGCCACCCACTGCTGTGGGTACAATTCACTAGGCGAAAGGCAGGAAACATGATGAACAGGTCACCAGTCCATCACAAGTATTTCCAAATAGCCTGACTGCATGTCTTTGGACTGTGGGAGAAAACCAGAGCACCCATAGGAAACCCAAGCAAACACTAGGAGAGCACGCAACTCCACAAAGAAAGGACCCGGACCGCTCCACCTGGGAATCAAACCCAGGACCTTTATTGCTAGGGTTTCCGTAAAATATGGAATCGTTCCTTATTTGGAAACTAAACGTCGTGTTCCGTATTGACCTGATACGGGACGCGCTTTGTTCCGTATTTTTATCAATGGGAGACAGATGCTGCAGATTAGACTGAGACAGGGCGATATGTATGAAACAGAAGGAAACTGCTGCTACCGTGGGAATTAGAAAGTGTGTGGTTTATTATTTTAAGTAGTATTCACTTTTAGTGTTAGTAACGCCATGTGTGCGCAGGCATATCAGCGTAACAACCTGTTTACCACTCCGCAGTTTGAGTAGCGCAGTGGGTAGAGCGCATCGCGCATAGTTTTCTGCCATAGGTTCGAATCCGGCTTAGAGCGAAACTAAAGTAACACAAGAAGGGCCGTTATGGGGGGGCTGGAGTGGGCATTGCAACCCTAACCACCTACCCCCTGCTTCCGCTCAGGTAAACACCCGCCATACCACCCCCCCATCCTATGCCTTCCGCCAGCCCAGGGTGTTCCTTATTTTCAGTTCTGAAAGTTGGCAACCCTGTTTATTGCTGTGAGGCGACAGTGCTACCCACCAAGCCACCCCCGAATGAAGTGTTATTATTTTAGGAACAAAGCCAAAGTACTTTAATAATAAAGTCTAAATATTATGGACAAAAGGTGTGCCGCATAAAGATAGCAACAGGGCTCTCAAGTCTCACGCATTGAGAGTGAGACACACGCATTTCAACAAGCTCACACGCCACACATGGTATTTCTCACTGAGAAATGATTAACTTCGCCGCACAGAAATGACTATAACTTATCCTACACACGAGTCAAAGGCAGACTACTCTGCACTCATACAGCTGTCTTGAATTAGCGACCTATCGGCCAATCAGAAAAATATAATTTCTCAGCCAATCAGAAAATAGAATTTCTTGTTGCTGGGTGAGGTCCGAAATAGGTTTCAGCTGCAAGCACGC